>NC_044554.1:95214224-95517142 GCF_007565055.1 Rhinopithecus roxellana
TATACTTGGTGATGAAGTCTGGTACCAGGAAATTGTGGGAGAATAGGGAGAAGGTTGAAGGAACAGCCAGGTAGAATGGAATCTGACTTCCTCAAAGCTACACCTCTCCTTCAGACTGACTGCAGTAGGGCCAGCAAGTGTTTTTCCACCAAAGCACAAGACTGCATCTTAATCACAACTTCTGCTACAACATACACAGACACACACACAGACACACACACACACACATACACACACAGATGGGTTGAGTCAAAGTGGAACATATTTTATTTTTTTGAGACAGAGTGAGACAGAGTCTTGCTCTGTTGCCCAGGCTGGAGTTCAGTGGCACGATCTTGGCTCACTGCAACCTCCACTTCCTGGGTTCAAGAGGTTCTCCTGCCTCAGCTTCCAGAGCAACTGGGACTACAGGCATGCGCCACCACGCCCAGCTAATTTTTGCATTTTTAGTAGAGACAGGGTTTCACCATATTGGCCAGGCTGGTCTCCAGCTCCTGACCTCGTGATCCACCTGCCTCAGCCTCAAAGTACTGGGATTACAGGCGTGAGCCACTGCACCCAGCTGTGGAACATATTTTTATGATACAATATTTCCCGGTGGGTTTCATACTGGCCTCAGTTAACAACCTGGGAACCTCACATAAATGACAACTTCTCTGTATTCCCATGTCCTCATCGTCCAAGTTGTACAGATGAGTGGAAAGATGGAGAAACCTAAATTTTGTGCAGAGTTGTTAACAACAAAACCAAAAAACATCATACGCTAACATCAGTTCAAGTATGCAAAATAGTGCATGATTTGAAAAAGCAGATAGTTTCTAATCCATGATATACTCTAAAATTTACTAAAGATGCATGAAAAATGGACACACTGTTAATTCAGAATCTCTACCTTTTCAGGTTTGCTGTTACCTTGGATTATATAATAATTAGATATAAATGTAAAATTTGTGATACAATTTAACTGGCTGACTCTCCACCTTACCTTAAGGAATGCACATGTCGCAGGCTCAAACTCATATAAATAGAATCACAGGACTGACTTACTATTAAGGTGACCTAAAAACTGAAGGAAATGTGAGTTTTTGAGAAGAGTTTCTAAGAAGTAAATATTCATAATATTGATTGATGTTATTTATATTATTTAGGTCAAAATGAAGCATCCTCATTCTTGAAAGTGCCTTAAGGGCCCTGCTATGGTCTGAATGTGTCCCCCTCTGAAATCCATATGTTGAAACTTAATCACTAGTGTAGGTGTATTAAGAGGTGGGGCCTTGGCCAGGCACGGTGGCTCATGCCTGTAATCCCAGCACTTTAGGAGGCTGAGGCAGATGGATCACCTGAGGTTAGGAGTTTGAGACCAGCCTGGCCAACATGGTAAAACCCTGTTTCTACTAAAAATACAAAAAATTAGCTGGGCATTGTAGCAGGTGCCTGTAATCCCAGCTACTCAGGAGGCTGAGGCAGGAGAATCACTTGAACCTGGGAGGTGGAGGTTGCAGTGAGCCGAGATCACACCATTGCACTCCAGCCTGGGCAACTCCATCTCAAAAAAAGAAAAAAAAAAAAAAAAAAAAAAAAAAAAAGAGGTGGGGCCTTAAGGAGGTGATTAAGTCAAGAGGGCGGAGCCCTCATGAATGGGATTAGTGACCTTACAAAGGGGCTGGAGGGAGCCCTCTCCCTTTCTGTGTGAGGACACAGCCAGAGGCTCCAGGTACTAAGCATAGAATGAGCCCTCACCAGACACTGAATCTGCTGATGTCTTGACCTTAGATTTTCCAGCTTCCAGAAAGTGAGAAAACAAGTTCTATTAGCTATAAATTACCCAGCGTTAAGATATTTTGTTTTTGCAACAGAAACAGACTAAGACAGGCTCCTAATTCCTTCTAGAAACCATAAAAGTGTTCTTCTCTTAAAATGTTGTCTTCTGAATTCTAAGTTATTTTACTAAAACGAAAATGTTAACTGTTCTCTCTTAAGAGGCTTCTCTTACCATGTAATAAGGTGCCTTTTGTTAAAGAGCTTCTCAGAGTTTCTTTCCTGGAGTGGCCTGTATTTAAGTCCCATTGCGATTTTACATGGAGATGTAAAGTGACGTCTGCAAGCCATTCTAAGATCCTGTGCACATCGTTTCTACAAGTTACTGGGCAGATCTGATGGTTTACCATATCCTTTTAAATATCAACTTTGTTTCATTCAAATGACAACAAAACCAGTAAATTCCTTTTAAGCAAATTGATTAGGGGCTTAATTACCAAAAAGAAAGATACAAAGAGTTAAGCAAGTAAGGATTCAGTAGTATCTATTCTAGAGATAATTAAAAAAAAAAAAAGACTATTAAACACAGATAGGCAAAATTATTTTAACTGTGTAATCATGGAACGAAATTATTTGGAAAACCATTCTCCAAAGAGGCACCTTCTATTTCATCTCTGCAATGAACAAATCCAGCAAACATGGTAAGAGCCAAGGTTCCTGATTTGAGCTCTAGCCCCAAAGGAGGTACAGTTAAATCCCAATTTCCTGTTCCACAACTGGCTCCTAGATGAGGAAAAGAGAAAGGCCAGAGGAGCTAAGAAAGGGGCTATAAATGCAACCTCTCCGAAGGATCAAATGAATTCGTCACTCATATGCATGGATCATTCCTACAAGTCTAGCATATGGAGAAAGCATTACCATCCATTGCAATTGCATTTATCTCCAAGTTAAGGATTTCAGAAGCCAGACTGTATCCCACAGCATTAAAATTCCCTCACCTATGGGCTTGGTTTTCTGCCAGATTCAGAAAAGAGAGTTAATGGATAGTTTCTCTCTATATTAACAGCAATTTTACTATTCAACCTGTTGTCAAAATAATGCTTATTTTGGGCTGGGTGCAGTGGCTCACACCTGTAATTCCAATACTTTGAGAGGCTGAGGCAGGAGGATTGCTTGATCCCAGGAGTTCAACACCAGCCTGGGCAATATAGTAAGACCTCATTTCTACCAAAAAATAAAAATAAAAATTAGCACATGCCTGTAGTCCCAGCTACCTGAGAGGTTGTAGTGAGCTGAGATTGTGCCACTGTACTCCAGCCTGGGTGACAGAGCAAGACCCTGTCTTCAAATAAAAGAAAACATAATGCTTATTTTGCTATTAAAACTTTGAAAGGTAGGACGAATAGGTAATTTTAGGGTGCTTAATGCTTGCTTACACACACACACACACACACACACACACACACACACACACACACACAAAGATGACTATCCCTAAGAAGAACAGAGAAGATTTAATTTTTAGTCTCCCTGATTACAAAGGTAGACACAAAGTTTTCCTGTTGGAAAAATCAAGCTACTAGGAGTACCATTATCTAGAGGTACATAAAATGTTAGCCTTTACTTCCTAATTTGTATGATTTCAGCAATCCATATGAAGCCCATGCATATAGGTATTACTCTAGTAAAGGATCTGAACATGCAGCGTGATTCTGAGAAAATTCAAAAGTTAAGAACAAAATAAAAAATGTAAATGAAAAATGAGATCCAACTTTGAATGGGTGGTCTCTGTCCTCAATGCCCTACGAAAGCAACCATACTTCCTCCACATCACCAAAGTCTGATTCTGAACATGAGAACAATTAGCTCTTGAACTGGCATTCAAGTTTAGAAATTCTGATATAATTTTGTTCACTAAAATATAGGTTAAAATAGTCACTGATACAATAAAATGTATTTGGATTTCAAGTGGATTTGGAGAAAGTATTTTTAATATTGAGAGAAAAGTTGACAATTTGTTTTAATGGAATCCTTTGAAGATGGGAGGTAGAGAAGTGTTTCTGGTACCAGCCACAGTCCAAACTACATCCACGGTCATGGCTCTCCCTGAAGGCCTTCTGCTCGTCACATTGCTAAGGTAGGGTCTTCCATGGTAAGTGCTAGAAGAACTTTCCACTGGCAGTAAAAAATAGATTAAGGGAAGTGTGTGTGTGTGGTGTGTGTGTGTGTCTGTATGTCTGTGTGTGTAGAGACGGATGGTGACTGCTGATCACAGAAGCACAGGTACCTCTCAAGAACTACTGGAAGAAAGGAAGGAGGCAGGCAAGTAGGCAAAATTATCCATTTGGAAATCTGCCCACAGTCCCTGCTGAGCTGACTCATTCATTCACTATTCACTCAAAGTTTATTTATGATATGACAGTTACTGTGCTAAACACTGAAAAGGCAGGACAGAATAAGACATGTCCATTGGATCTTATCCAAGGTTGTCTGCAGGAATGCAGAAACGAATACTGTCTAAAAATTAGCCTTCAATGCACAGACGCATTTGCTTGGCAATTAAAAGTAAGCTACTCAGAAGAATGCATGATTCTTTTCCTTCCCTCATGTTCCCCACATCATAGAAAACTAGCAGGCCCATTGCCCAGGGCTGTTCCAGGTTTGTCCTACCAAACCAAGGTGGAAAGCAAGCCCCTCTACTTCAGCATGCTTTTCAACCTATAGAAGTATCAACTCTTTTCATTTTTCAATCAACTCTTATTCACAAGCCACCCTGGCGTGCAGTACTTCTCTTAACACCTCAAACCCTTATTAACAGTACATCTAAGTATATAAAAGCAAAATCTCCATACACACAATATGTTCTATACCTACATGTTCTATACCTACATTGTAATTTTCTTTAGCTTGCTAGTAGAAGGTAGAGTTTAGAGAAAGAGCATAGGCCCAGACATTAGGCTATAGGGATTAATTCATTTGCGTGCCATGGGCAAAGCATATATGAGACATAGGCATTGTGCCTGAGTCTCAATAAGGTGAATGGGAAACAATGGGAAAGGCACTAATAAAATAGTGAAGAAGGGAAGGTTTCATAAACAGGGTAATTGAGCTGAACTCAGAAGGAAGAAAGGGAGGCTGACACAGGAAAAAGTGAATTGAGGAAGAAGGGAAGAGAGATAGAGAGGCCCAGTGTTAAGAAAAAAACACAATGTGTTGGAAAATGATGCCAAGGGTAGGGTTGGGGAATGTGTGTGCGTGTGTGTGCATATGTGTGTGTACGCATGCGTATGCGTGCACATGCTGGTGAGTGGCTGTAGGATGCGTGCTGCAGAGGCAGCCTGGAGAAAAATTATAAGGGGTGTTGAGTGCCCTAAGGCAACCAGATCCCAGGCAACCAACAGCAGGTTTTAAGCAGGGCAAAGATCAGATTTGTGCTTATAAAAGATAACTCTAGCAGCATCACAGAGGCACTAAGCAAAGACTGGGCAATGAACCCATCTAGGAGTTGCTATAATCATCCAAGAGAGCTGTGACCTTGAACAAGAGCAGTAGCCAGGGAGAATGAATGGTAAGGGGCTAGATGTGAAAGACATTATGGAATAATTTGTGGGTGATGACTTAGAGAGAGGAGTAATAGGTGATACTGAAGTCTCCAGCTTGAAAGATCTGAGACAATAACAGCATTGGAGGGCCAAGAGATTTGGTGACAATTACCCTTCTGTGTGGAACATATCACAGTGGAGATGCCTCCAGGACATCTCTGGTAGAAAGATTCCACAGAGAAGATAATCCTGGACATAAAGATTTGAGAATCTAAGAAAGACTGCAGCTGATGGAGGAGTGTGGGCCCCTTCCTCACCCCACGTTATCTTTGGTAAACTAAAAAACACCTACACAGTATTTTAAAGATTTCACAAAGTCCAATTTGAAAACCCCTGACCAATGGAGACTGTACAGAGGACGAAAAAGGAAGAAACTGAAAACAATGAGGAGATCAGTGTTTTAAGAGATAGGGAAACAAAAAAAGAAACTAGAGGAGAGAACAAAGGACATAGAAAATGGCATCATGTGGGGTGTCTTTGGAGGACTGCAACAGAAGAAGTTAAGGTAAGGAAGTGTTAATTTAAGTTCTTTGCCAGTGGTAGCTTGCCAGCTCCAGTAAATTTGGGGGGATCGAACAGGAAAGACAGAAAATGTCTAGCAATATGTTGGAGTGTGGGCTTACGCAGGAAAACTGGTTCATTTGAAATTCCTGTGCTGTAAGGGGCTAAGGAGTTGCAAACAGAAATCAATATAGCACTTGAGTTTTAAGCTGTTTGTTGTTTTGAACTTTTTGTCTCTCCCATGCTGCCAGCCAAATTCAGTTCTGTGCAACAGCCTTTCATCGAGGAGGCTTGCTGGAAAAGTGAGACTGTGACCTCACCTCAGAATGCAGATGAGTGGTCACCAGAAGTGAGCTGGATGTGGACAAACTGTCCTGCAAGAAAAAAGGTGGCGTGAGAGGAAACCTGAGGACCACACTGACCTGGAGGCACACCTGACCACCCCTGGAACAAGGGAGACAGAGCAGAGCCAGGGCCTTAGAGGAAAATGCCCCCCAGAGGCTGGCAATGTAGAGATCCATAGCTGGAGACATGTGGTCACGTCTAGGATGGGGTCACTGAGCCAGGATAACTTGACCTCCTGCAGTCCTTCTTCAAATGCCACCTCCTTACAGAGACTCATTGCCCCACTCGATCCTGGTCCTGATGACCCCACTTACTGTCCAACCTCCCTGTCCTTGAACTCTCCATGCCCTACCCTGCTGCTCTCCCTTTTTTCCCGTGGCCCTTATCACTTCCAGCACACTATAATTTACTGACTGACATTGTTTAATATTTATTGTCTGCTCCGCCCACTAGAATGTGAATTCCACACAGTCAGGGATTTTTATCAGTTTTGTTCAATGATATGTTCCAAGTGCCTGGAACAATGCCCAGCCTATAGTAGGAACTCAGTAAATACTTGCTGGAGGAATGTGTTATTAGAAATGTGTTATTGAAAACAACAAGCTTTGGAGCCAATGCGGTCCCAGGCCTCAGTATACTCCCAATCAGCTGCCTGCCTTAGATCTGTGCTTTGAGAATCAGAAGCCACAGGAAACGGAAGCAATTTCCTGTGATTGCTGTATTCCCCACAATCTGATAAACCTCAGCATCACAGATGCCTGTAGGGTCCACCAAGAAGGGCCTCCTTTCAGATGACAATTTTAGACTGGGGTTCGGAGTTAGTCATGACATAATTCTGAGTTATCTTAGTTGGTTCCTGTTTGTTATAAATGAAAAGAACTTTAAAATTTATTTTTGCCCACCATGACAATGTTGACATTAACTGTGGGGTAAGGATTCTGGCATTTAAATGGCAACCCTAACTTTCAATGTTATGTTCCACTGGCTGTAGAAAAAAATAATCTGATGCTTTATCGCAGGTTTCTCTTGAAATAATTCATTAAAGCATCAGATGAAGGAGGAAAAAAAAAAGTTATCCTTGACAAGATTAAGCTACACTCTATCTCACTGGAATTTGGACCCCTAGCTATTGTTTTTGTGGAGAGTTTGCACAGAGATTTCTTCCCAATGCAGTGCTGTTAATGAACAGACAACTAAAGAGCATATTTCCTCCTTAATCTGCTTGTGGAAATCTCATTAATTGAATGGAAATTTTGCCCCCTACCATGACTAACGTGTTTGAAGAGTCAGGAAAGGGAAGTAAGATTGGTTCTACAGAGTTTCCATTGGAGAAATAAAGAAGGCACTTTACCTAGAAACACAGGTTTAAACTTGGCAGTTTAAAATAAATAAATAAGGGTGTGTGTATGCAAAATTCTGTGGTCCTTCCAAAGGGGAACTGGGAAGAAAGCCTGCCTTGTGCTAAGCACCATTCTTTACATGGTGAAATCACTCCTGGGGGAGGGTGACTTTTCTTGAATTTGAGCCATTTCTGCAATTTTGTTTTCTTGCTTTGTCTTTTACCTCCCCACCAAAGTAAGAATTTCATTTCTCAAGAAGTGTTAATTTATTCCTCAAAATATGTTTTTAATTTGGGACTTTGATTCCATAAAACTTATTTTTATAAGCAGATTTTCTTGGGAATATTTGGCCGGTATATATTGCATAATCATTCAAGTCTTTACAATCTTTCATTTGACACTTCAGGCACATGCCTGCGACATATATGTGGCTTTCATAATGATCTCCACATTGCATATGAACAGAATATTAATTTACTGTGGTTATACCAGAGCAACTGGTTAAAAGTTTATGAATTTCAGCACTCTCTGGGGAATAAATAATGAATGTGCTTGCAAAATAAACCAGACTGAAGTTAACTGAAACTCAATGTTTGGCCAAATTTTGTCACCTGGATATTTAAAGTAAAAGTGTCCTGTTAGTTATTTTATCTAAAGTACATGCAAAATGATACCTGTATATTTCATTTGTCAGGTAACACAATTGCAATACAAGTATCAAGAGCATAGGTTGTTTAGCAAAAAGTCAAGATGGGTCCCCTGGTCCCAGGCTGTAGGTATTAAGGTCCTTGCCACCCATGATGGATGTGAATCCGTCCGTCGTAGATGTGGGAACATGGCTGCTTGCATTATGCTCCTTCCTGATTTATCTTCTCTCATCTGTTTGCAAGAACCTGGTGTGTAGGCTGCACACACTGGGCTTTGGCTCATGCCAACTCTTCTGCCTGGCCTGCTTGTCTGATGTCTTTCTACTTGGTTGCCTCCTCCTCCTCTCAACTCAGCTCCCACAGGAGGGTTTTCCTGATGTTCAGAGGGGTTCAGAAGCTTACCTAATAGTGCACCACGAGTTTGCAGCATAGGTAAGAACAGAATTCAGGGCTAAACTTTCTACCCACTGCGCAGATGTAGCTGAGGAAAAAAGTGGTAACTTCAAGGTCAAAAAAGTTTGCTTGTGTGTGAGAAAGAGTCAAAGGGTTCGACAGAAGAGAACATTTCCCAAATGCCTTTTAATTAAATGCTACAGAAAATGCACAGAAGAGAAGGGATGCTGTGTACCCATTAAAATAAATGAGAGGAAGAAAAGAAAGAAGAAAGGCAAGAAGGGAGGGAGAAAACCAAAAGCATCCATGCAGACCTGCAGACACAAACACACACAGTGTACTGCGGATACTCTGATTATACTTGGAACATATTCCAAGATCCTGGACTATGGGGCACTATCAAAACCAGTAACCAACATTACAAGGGTTAAATTAGTTATCCTTGATTGGCAATGGGTCCAACCTCTGCTAACTGGTGGTCTAGAAGGAGATATCAAATCTAAGTGAAATTCCCCTTCAGTGTAAATGGTAAATTTGCTCTGTTTTGATCCCAGGGCCTGTGGTTCAACTCTCAAGAGGGATGTGTTAACACTTCATACAGTGGATGGAGAGAATATTGCTATTTTTAGAAAATTTATTTTTGGTGGCTAAATGCCTTTAAACTGTATGTTCATACATTTATATAAACTATAATTCCGTCTTTATTTCAGTCTTGATCCTTTCTTATTAAAATGAGCTGGCTAATTTTCCTAAATTATTTCACCATTTAAAAATCATTTGTTGGAAAAAGGATTTTTTTTATCCTCGAGTCCACATTAGAGAAAAGGCCTCTCTCAGAGCCACGGCCAATCCACTTTCCCAGTGGTCTTCACTGAACATCAGCAGTTCAAACACACCCAACCTGTACCTTTAAAATGCTCAACACAGAGAATTCCCCAAGGGTTAGTCAACCGCTGGCTCATATACAAAGAAAATACTGTATTTTGCTCTGAAGAGCTTTCTGAATCAATTTAAACACAGTGAGACAGACACAATATCCCAGAGAGAGGAAAACCTACCTTATTACATTCCTGACCCAAGAGAAAGGATTTGCCCTTAGGACATAAAAGGAATCTGAGGGGGTATGGGGGAAGAATTATCTAATCCTAAACATAAAAACAGTTCATAATGCCGCATGACAATGCTTTTAATCGCTGACATAATTGTAATATGTATATATAATACGATACAAGAAAGGTAAATGCAGCTTGCTTTTCAGCCTTAAAGGCTCTCTTCAATATTCAACTTAAGGTCTTCTGGATTTTACGCATGCTCGGGGGAATTTCCAGGGGGAGGTAACGTGATATTATAAGGATTCTTTCTCAGTAAGATCACATCTTGTTCTGATTTGATTTGATGCATCTGTATGTGGCAAGTGTGGTAAAGTGAAACTGAGCTCTGTGATGCAGTGTTTTACAATTCCTCCTTGATTTCCTGTGCAAGTCCATGTGGCCATAAAACAATGGGCAGAAGAACTGGGATTTTTATTTCTTCATATGGGAAAGCTGCTGGGAGAGACACTCCCGTAATCTCAGCTGTGAGTGGTGTGGGCGTTCACTGTTTTTGTTTCAGGGCTATATAAGATATAGTTTTTAATGGGAATTGAGTTTTCCCCCCAGACGTTTCCATACATGATATAATGTAAGCCTATGGTACCATCTCCCAGGAAGGAATGGCATCCCTGACTGATTGGTTGGAAGGTTGATAAAGAAACCTGACGTTTTGAGAAGTTCAGCTTTTTTTTTTCTTCTTATTTAACATTATTTATGGAAAGAATTTTACAACACCCTTAAAAGTCACTAGTGGTGGCTGGACTTTACCAACTTTGCAGGCTGACATTTTTACACTAGGCATGGCTGGGACCTAGGAGTTCTGCAATGTTCACATTTCATTAAAGTGAACGCTATTGACAATTCTGGCAGACGCCAATGATCATTCCAGAATACAGAGTATCAGACCCACTATTGCTCTTTGTGGTCATATGATTTGATGAGCAAAAGAAAAAAGTGTCCAAGGAACAGAAATTTAAAAATAAAGAAGGAAAGAACTGGTGTTCTGGCTGGACGTTGTGTGTGTCCTAATTCTCCTGAACATCAAAATCCCTCAAATGATACCTTCTGCTATGCATTCTAGCTGGGTTTATTTTGCGTGAGCATGGCTTTGACCCCTTCTGGACTGCTTCCTGAGTAGAGGAACTGTATCACATTCATCCTGGTACCCCACAGGCCTTCACCCTGACTTCCACACAGCAGGTACTCAGGAACTGGTGCTTGGTACAACATAAATATATAACTTGAACCAATAATCTGTTTTCTCATATTTCATTGTAGCTGGAGTTCAGCTGTTCACCAATCCAGATGCACTGAAAAGATTTTCTCAGTTTAACTCTAATATTGATGTTTTCTTGCTCTACCTCAGAGGAGGGAAGCTTTTGCTCTAGGGCAGAAGACATCTCCTATATGCCGGTTGCACAATTAAAAACTTTTAATTCCAATTTTAATTTAACCTTTTGCAAAGGGCAAGAATTAGGAATTCATTTTGGTTCACATGTTGTCATTAAGCTGGCTCCACCAGGTCATTCTAGGGTAACGCTTGGAAAGAGGTGGTAAAGGATGGAAATGGTCATGAGGGACTTAGAGGAGCCAGGAGCTGACTTCATTTATTTTATAAGTAAACTGAGATGGCTGAAGCAATCAATCTATGGCACCTCTTCTAAGGTATTCACACCATAGGCTCAAATTCCAAGCATGTGACAGAGAACACTGTATTTTCTTTATACATATTAAAAAAAATAGCTCTTTTACTGCTTCTTATCTGAAGTGTCCAGAAAGCCTGTAAAAACCATTCAAAAGAAGCCCAAAATACGCTGTGACCAACTGCTTCCCACCATGGCAGGACACGGGATATGTCAAACAAATTGCTAATTACGCATTCATTACTGGGACCTATTCCACGGCCCTCACTTATATAATTTTTCCCTTCTTAAATGCCTCAAAAATAAATTTCACCTCTAACTTTTAACACCTCTTGTCAGACTATGAAGTACAAAATGCATTACTCCTAGTAAGAAAGTAAAATGATAAACTAGAGCATTTCAATAGAGTACTTGATTTTATTGGCAGAGACTCTAAATGCTGTTAACATTGGCTCAGTACAAATTACACTCCACAGCCAACTTAATGCTCAAGCTATGGATATTTTCACCTCTATATTACTCACCAAATTATTATTCATCAACTTTGGACATCAATAATCAAAGCACTTTTTTGTTACATAAATCTATGATGTAAATATAAACTAACACCTGCAATTATTTTGCATCTTTCTCTTATGCTAAAAGTATTAGTTTTCACCCCAACCTACTTCAATGTCCTATTTAATCATCTGTATTTTCTTCCACATGGCCTTTCAGCCTCTATGGAGTGTGATGGGCACCTGCACTGAGATTTTGTTCAAATGTGTCCAAGGTTTTCCACATTTGGTATCAAGTGACTTGAGAAGTTGGAAGTTTACTTAGTATGAAAAATGGATTATTCAGATGAATGGAATTTCCTGTTGAAGAGAGGGTAGCATTTTCCATAAGACATTACACCATGATAGGAAGTTATCATCAATAAATGTCGGACCTTAGATGGCAAAAACTATTAAGAAAAAAAAACAAGACCATCTGGATTAACACAGGGAAAAATGAAAGTGACCTAGGACACCTGACTTTGTCACTGTATGCATAACAGCAGCACTGAAAACTCACCCCCCAGACTGCCACGCCCTCACAGAGCAGCATAGTTTTGGCTTATGCACTGTGGCCCTTTGGACACATCTTCTGAACCACAACTCAATACTGTCCACAAAGACAAAAAAAGGTTCTGATTGATATTATTGCTTTTCACTGGCTCTGGGTTACTCGGGCTTCACTGGCCACAAAATGAGGCAAACATCTTCCCATAAACCACAAGTATGTCAGAGTCATCCAGGGTGGTTATTCCTGCCCTGATTCATTCCTCTTTTACACCCTTCAGACACCACATCTCCAATGCCCTGCATCAGGGGCCCTGAAGCTCTCTGCGGTGAAGGACCATTCTGGTCCCTCTCATCTGTCGCTGATGGATACGTGGTCCTGCTACACATGACTAGGGCAAGCGGGGGCCACTCCTTGGCAACCGTGAATTTGACAACATCCAAATGAGTCTATCCTCTGTTTGATGAAAGGAACTTCTAAATCCCACACTTTTTGGTAATGTCAAAATGCCATCAAAGTTTCTAAATGTATACTGTCCATTCTCTGCCCATGAAGCACACTTTGAGTCCCACAGCTCTACAGAATCAGAAGAACAGAGTGCGTCTGCAGTACACAGGGCGCCTCATGGATGGGGCCTCAGACCAGCAGGGGAACTGAAAGCCACACATCCAGAGACCCACACTATGACACACTGTACTAACTAGAGAAGAACCAGTGGCAGTGTCTCATCCAGATAGGCAGAGGGAACATCCCACCTTTGTCCTGAAGGGCTGAATGCCTGACAATCACAGAACTGGTTCAGGCTGAGCCAAGCACGCTCATCTGTTGACCATGTTATGTACAGGAAGCACGGTGGGAACTTTTTATCTTAGAAGGGCATGGAGAAAGAAAATGTATACTTGTGTTTGCTTATGTACCTACAAAGGAATTCCAGAAATATACAGAAATTAAGGATAGTTGATTTGTAAAGGAGAGTGAGAATTAGGCAGATACAGGACAAAAGAAAGAGGAAGATTTTTCAATATAAACTTTACGACTTGCTGGTTTTTTAAGTACATGAATGCATTCTAATTCAAAGCTCTAGAAACAATGTAATATAAATCAGAAAGAGCAAACAAATTTTTAAAAACCTAAAAATATTTGTGAATTGAGACAGGAAATGTGCCAACACGGAATGAGATTATTTTTGTATACCTTGCACACAGACCAAAAGCCCCCACAGTCACAGGAGATCCACGAACATTCTTTTCTTGCTGAGGACAAGTCACAGGAGATCCACGAACATTCTTTTCTTGCTGAGGACAAGGGGGAGGACCACTAAAGACTCAGTAAAAGCAGATCTTGTAAACAAACAATTGAAAAACAGTCAGAAAAAAATTAGAAATATCTGCTTTCTGTTCCCAAATAAAAAAAAAGCAGTGATGCCTATAAAAAAAGAAAGCATTCAAGTGGAGAAGCACATGACTAGAAGGCTGAGGGGGATGGGAAGCTGACTAAACACACACCAGCAGGACAAAGCCCACAGTGGAGGCAGCAAGGAGCTGATTGAAGATCAAGGAAACCAAATCAGATCAAATCATGGACCCACACATGTCCTGACAGAAGAAAGTGGAATAAAGGGAAATGAGATAAATTAAGTCACAGCAAAATTAAACATTCTTGGCATAAACCAGACCTGAACTTCATGTATAAGACCTAGGTATATTTGGCACCATTAAAAAAATTTAAGAAAAAAAAAATGGGGAGGGCCGGGAGTAGTGGCTCAAGCCTGTAATCCCAGCACTTTGGGAGGCCAAGGCGGGTGGATCATGAGGTCAGGAGTTTGAGACCAGTCTGGCCAACATGGTGAAACCCTGTCTCTATTAAAAATACAAAAATTAGCTGGGCGTGGTGGTGGGCAACTGTCATCCCAGCTACTCAGGAGGCTGAGGCAGGAGAATCGTTTGAACCTGGGAGGTGGAGATTTCAGTGAGCCGAGATCGCACCACTGCACTGCACTCCAGCCTGGGTGACAGTGTGAGACTACGTCAAAAAAAAAAAAAAAAAAAAAAAAAGGAACAAAACACGGAAGTATCCTCCCAAAGAGGAAAAGCACAAGTTAACATAATGTTCCCATATACTAATCAGAAATAGGATTCTATGATCAATGATGTTAGGAGGCTAACCTGACCGTATGCTCCTCTTGAAGAGCTTCAAGACATAGTGGCGTAAGAAAGGCTTGGATTAAGTCTCACAGCCAGGTATGGTTAACTCTATTTATCCTAGCTTTCATTTTCACCTGATACCTATCAACATCCTGCAGAACTAGTGTTCTGCCATCCGTTTTAGAAAATATTATTAATAAATGCATACAAGAGAAAATAAGATTTTCTCTGCCAAATTCTTGATCATTTGAATTGTTACTAAGGGACACAGGGATGGTAACAAAAATATATCAGGAAAAAAGAAGCCATTGCTTGAGGGGAGCCAGCATTGAAGTCAACTAACACACAGGGCAAAATATGAAACACAGTTGAAGACTGTTATAAAAACAAATATATAAAATAATAAGGGGGACAATAATGGAAAAATTAATCATTTTACAAGAATAACTGAGTCCACTGCATTAATTAAATCAATAAAAGCAGAAAGAAAAGACAGAAGGTAAAAAAAGTTTTTTTTTTTTTTTTTTTTTGAGACGGAGTCTCGCTCTGTCGCCCGGGCTGGAGTGCAGTGGCCGGATCTCAGCTCACTGCAAGCTCCGCCTCCCGGGTTTACGCCATTCTCCTGCCTCAGCCTCCCGAGTAGCTGGGACTACAGGCGCCCGCCACCTCACCCGGCTAGTTTTTTGTATTTTTTAGTAGAGACGGGGTTTCACCATGTTAGCCAGGATGGTCTCGATCTTCTGACCTCGTGATCCGCCCGTCTCGGCCTCCCAAAGCGCTGGGATTACAGGCTTGAGCCACCGCGCCCGGCCAAAAAAAGTTTTAAAATTATAAATTGTCTTGCAAAATCATGTATGTGTGTTTGGGGGGGGGCAAGGAGTAATATTTATTTTTCCACAATTAGAAATCATGCCTTTAATTATGTGTTCGTTAAATATATACGCAGAAACACTCTTTTTAAAACATTGTGTTTACTTTCAAATTGACCATGGTAAAAATAAGGAAAACATGACCACACACACACACACACAGACATGCACATACACATGCGTGCACAAATAAAGGGAAGAATCGAGAGGGCACATAAAAATTCACATTCAAAATAAATGACTCAATGCCACCCACTTTAAGGCAGAGTCTCTCAGAGGGTGATGAACACAGTTATAATGCTCATAAGAAAGTCACTAAAAATCATAGAGAATTGTTAAAAAATAAACGAATAAATATATTAGTGATAATAATCTTGATATTAAACAAATTAGACTTATGACAAAAAGTTTAAATAGCGACAACAGCTGTAGTTGTTCTCTAACATAATCATTAAAGAAAGGCAATACCTTTCTCCACCAAATAACAGAACATCAAAACATATAAAGCAAAACCTGTTAAAATAAAAGGAATATGGCTAGAACCATCATCACCTGAGATTTAATATACCAGTACCAATTTATAATAAAATACGTAGACAAAGAAACAAGTGGAGACAAAACGAATTTAAACATCATTAGGAATGCTGAAAGAACAGACACATACTAATCAGTATTGCCTGAGAATCTGTTTTCACTTGACCATAGAATATCTAAAGAAATGAATATCTATCACATCATGAAAATAACCTCAATAAAATATTTAAATCTCTATCATCAAGATAAAATTATAAAATGGCACCACAAGCTTAAACACTAATAAGCAAAAAAAACAAAATCTCATGTGCAGGGGCTATAGGAAATCATAGCATGCTTATTGGCATAGTTTGTAAGAAGCCAACTTGGCTCTCCCACTTACTGGCAATGTGACAAGAGACAAGCTGCTCAGACTCACAGTGACTTGTTTCCATCATCTGGAAAATGAGGCTAATGATAATATCCACCTCATTAGGTTACTGAACGGATTAGTTAGTGCATGCTCTTAGAATAGTGCCTGGCATGTAACACGTGGTGACAAACCAAGGACTAGTTGCCTAGTATTAGTTTCAGAGCCTGTATTTTTATAGGAATGCAAGCGCCATGAGGACAGGCATCTTTGACTGTTTCATTCACTGATGTATCTCCAGAACCCAGAATAGTGTCTGACTGACAGCAGTAGCTCCAAAAATATTTGTTGAGGAATAAGCAATTAATGACTGAATAAATCACACTAATTACAGACTATTTTGAAATATCAAAAGAAAGAAGACAGTCAAAATTCATGGAAGTCAAAGGTAAATTAAAGTGAATGTTATAATCTTGAAGTGACATATTATTTAAAAAGAAAGAAAGAAATGAAAGCAGCATTTCACACTAGAAATTATTGGTGGGGGGAGAAGCAAAACTCAGCCCAAGAAAGTGACGTTAGAGAAAAATATTTCCTAAAAGACACAATTAAAATTTAACATAGCAGCATAAATAACTAATTTCAGAAACTCATTCCTGGGGAAAAAAAATGAAACAAATAAAAAACCCCACTGATACAACAAACAACTAAGCAAAATTACAAATGACAGAAAAATAAAATAATGAAGGTGATTTAATGAAGTGTACAGCAGGCATGTATAAGAGTTTAAACAACCATAGTTTGGTAACACTAAAGTTGAAAATCTCATCAAAACCCAAGATTCTTCTGGAAAAAAAGAGAAATAACTCATATTCATTCAAATACGACCCAAGTCATAGAAAGAAATTTTAAAAATCATTATTAAAGGATTTTATTCTCAAAAGGCTTTAGATCCAAACAGCTTTACCAGAATGTTATTTCAAACATTCAAGGAACAAATTATTATGCTATGTAAGGCACTCAAGAGACAGAAATGATAGATATGACGTAGAATATATGTTTTTTTACATCTAGCCACGTCTCTGATATCAAAGGAGCACAAAAAAGAAACAAAGATATAAATCTCAGTCATAACAATGTGAAACTTATAAATAAACAGGAAACCTGTATCTAGCAACATATCAAAAGAGTAACTTACCTGGCACACTCAAGGGATGCAAAGATGATTTAAGACGTAGAAATACATCATACCACACAGTAATCTCTATGTGGCAAACAGTCAGTAAATTAACTACAAGCACTTGAGATAAAAGTCTTAGAAAATTTAGGAAGAGAAAAAAGGGTACTTCATTCACATGCCCAAACATTATCTATCTTAACTGAACAGTAAAGAGAATAATAAAGGTTGAACCTCAAAGGCATTCCCTTTAAAACTAGATACAAAACTGGGGTTATGCAACCAACACAATTATCTAACACAATTCCAAGAAATCTATCCAATGCAATGAGACAGAAATGAAATATGTATCTGATACTTTAGATAAATATGTATCTGATATTTAAGAAGATAAAATTTTTCTTACTTACAGATCATAGGAGTATATTATTAGAAAACCCAAGACATAAAATACAGAGGCATGAGGAAACATCAAGAGTATTCAATAAGTTGACTGCACATAAAATAAAAAGAAACAAAAACCCAGTATACCTTTGCTATTAAAAGCAATGACCAGGAGAGGAAAAATGCATAGAGAAAAAAATTTCCTGCCTAGGAATAGGCCGGAAATGAAATATGAGGTAAATCAAGATAGAAAGCTCAGAAAACGGAACAAGTACAAACTCCATTACTATATGGGGAAACTGAATTTTTAAAAAAATTATTCAAACTAGAGACAGGGTCTCACTATGTTGCCAGGCTGGTCTTGAACTCCTGGGCTCAAGCAATGCTCCCACCTGGGTCTCCCAAAGTGTTAGGATTGCAGGCATAAACCACCGTGCTGGGCCAGGAAACTGAATTTTAGTTAATGTATATTCTTTTCAATTCAAGGCTTTAATAACATTCCAGGCAAAATCCCAATGGTATATTCTTTTAAATTTAGTTCAAATCATTCTAAAATTCATCTGTTTAACTCAGTTATTTGGTTTTTAAAATTATATCTGAAAGGAACAATCCAAATTAGGAACAAAGAATTTTACACAAACGTGTTTATTATTTCTGATGGCAAAAAAAGTGGTGAGAAAAACCATAAATGAAAAACAACAACGATTCAGTAATTATGGCACATTCATAAGATGAAAGCAAGAAACAAAATAGAAACTCACAGAACCAACACACAGAATACAGACTCGATTTTTAGAAATACATGAAGACAAAAATATTTTAAAATATTAATATTTTAATAAAAGTTGCCTTTGGTTTTAACTGCTTTTGAAGGGATTACAGATTTGGGTTTTTAAAAAATAGTTATCTGAATCTTAACGTTTCCCTGTTGCTTTAGTAATCCTCATTATGTTCCCCTTATTGAAAGCTTTGGTGAGTGTGGTCTCTTTAAGGGCTCTCTACTGTATGTGAATATAAAGTTTGCCGTATTTTTGAATGTTAAAGTTTAAGAATGGAAGGATGGAGAGACGGATGGATGTGGAGCAAAGTGCTTAACTGCTAAAAATATACTTTATCCTGAATTCACACACACAAGCACACACACACGTGCGCGTACACACTCACATACACTGATTCACAGCCACGTCTGCATAGACCTCCTCTAAATCTTGGGGTCCATGGAGTGAACACGACGTTGCCTTTTGTACCCTTGGCAGGGAGCAGCTGATAGCTGTCCCCTAGAACACAGCCAAGGTGCTTGCCTCCCCAGGTCTCCTGTCCACAGTTCAGACACCGACCCACTGGACTCTGCGGCAGCATTAACCACTGCCTGACATGGGAAGGGAGGGAAGGGGATGAAGAAAAGGATATTATTTTACTATCTCTCTAGCTTCCTGTTCAATTTCTCTTTCCTTGTTTTGTTCCTCTCTAGTTCTAAAGGCCAAAGACAGGGTCCCCCTCAGAGTCTGGGGAACAATAGTTAGTGAGAGGAGTTGAGGAAGGGGAGAGGGACGAGGCTGTTTTCAGGGCAGGAGGGATGGGTATCTCACATTATTCCCCGGTTATAGCCCCAAGTTCAGCATGGTCTCCATAAGCGAAATGATGTTACAACTCTTAGAACCAAACCAAATGCATGTTTCTACCATGAAGGATCCTGTTGCTTTGCCACTTATCCTTAATTTGAATATATCATCCCTCAAAAGATAAAATAAGTTTAGCAAATGATGCAGGGAACAGATTCTAAACTAGAATATGGATTCCCCTGTACTTAAAAAAGTATAAGGGGTACCCGAGCTCGAAGGGCAGCATTGCCCAGAACAAGACTCTCTGTTGTCTGCCAGACTTCAGGCTCCAATGCAGCACAGGTTGCGCGGTGCTGCCTCCAATGCAGAGAGCTAGCAGGGGCAGTGGTTCTCAGATCTCTGGATGCACAGGAATTATTCCTCAGCTCTAGGGTGAGGCTCAGGAACAGGCATCTCCAAGAGCGGGAGGAGAAGAGGGTGAGCTGGGAGACAATTGTCCCTGGGCCACCACGTACTGGCAGAGAACTCTGTGGAGTCCAAGAATTCTCTATGAAACCTACCCTCCCTAGTCATAATACAGGTGTGTTAGACAAAGCATGAAACATTTCATTCATTTATCAGTTTGTGAGCTTGACTTACAGCTTCTAAATATTGAGATACGCAATGTATGAATCTGCATGTGTATGAGGATACAGATATCCTATCAGGGGACAGGCCCAAAAGGCTCCAACAAGGATTATAACTCCTAGTTTTTGGGGCAAGGGTCAGTTAGGTTTATTCCCAAGTCGGGAATGTGCTATTCCAGGGAAACACGGATGACTTCAGTGACCCAGCCAGGTGGAGCCCAGGTTTCTCAGGGGAGACATTTCTGACACTTACGGGATCCCTAACAGGAATGGCCAGGGAGGCCCCGGTAAGTGCATTTCACAGAGCACTTTCTTAGGACTTAAAGACCAGTTCATTTCTATTTGGTTCTTTTTATTCATTTCTTAGTTTCTAACTTTCTTAATGTTTCAGGAGTTCCTGACAATAAAAGCATCAGAGAGTAGAAGTGGTAACAGGGTTGGGTCATTTCTCAGGCTACAGAAATGTGGCTGGGTTCCATGGGCAGCAGGTGAGGCTCTCCCAGGTGTTCTTAGCTCAGCCTCAGCTTAGAGCCAACAATCTCTCAAAAAGAAACATTCATCCTTAACTCAAAATTCAGAGAGAGGAGGAAAACGAAGGGCCAGCTGACCAACACCACCAAAGATATCGTAGCTCCACCCCACCCAGAACACAGGGGAATAGAGTGAAGTGAATTACCAAGATAATGATGCTAAGGAGGAAATCTTTAAACAAAACAAAAACAACAACAACAAAAAAAAAAACAAAAACAAAAACAAAAAACGAAGGAAGAAAGAAGAACCCAACAGCAAGATATTGCTATGCAAAAGACTGAGAAAGAGCTCAGCCAAGTTAAAAGTTCTTATGTCATCTCTTATGTGTTTGAAATAGAAAGACTGAGTTGCATTCTGCTAAGGACTACAGTTTAAAAAAGTGATTTTAAAAACTCAATGATGACACTAAGTTTCATATCATTCAGGTTACCTAAGAGTTAGGGCACACATCTCCACAGTGTAAACCCAAGAGAAAATGAAGTATTTATTGAGGGAAAAATGCCTTTCCTGGTATTCTCAAAGTACTTGATTATTTACCTCTCAATAAGCTTGGCACTAATGTTTTTATCTCAAAGGATCTCAGAATAAAATGTATGTGATACAGAAGCACTCAGCGCACAAGACTGATTTCTAAAGAAAATTACATGGGAATTTTCATATGTAATAACCATATTAGGACTCATCACATCAAAATAAAAGGAGAAAAATATTTGAAAATCTAAGAAGTTTTTACAATAGCGGTGGCTGTGGTATACAAGGAAAAACTGAGGCCTCACAGTACCCACATTCTTACCCCATGCCACTTACCTGATGAACTCAGAGGTTCACTCTTTCAAAAACAGTATGTCAGCCTAGTTTGTTTTACTAAGTAGTGACATGTTTTATAATAAAAAAAAACTTAAAATAAAGAAGGGAAAGTCTTGACCTAGATGGAGAGGAAAAACTGCTGGAGTGTTATAAAACTGAGATGATACTGTTCTTCATTGAGAACAAATGAAAATCGGTCCCTGCTTTGAACATAGGCACATAACTGGCTTGCAAGAAACTTCTGCAGTATAAAGAATTTCACTCAGATTCCAGTGGGACTAAGTAAATCTAGTCCAGCAATCCACTGGATGCTCTGTATTACCTCTATAATACCTCACACCCATGGTTTACAATTTAAACAACCTCACAGTGCAGTACAGGAACTCCCTTTTCCCTGGGTAAACATTTTGGCCAGTCTCAGAGGTCAATTCGGTTTTCCTTATACCAAGCCTAAATCTGTCTCCCTATGGTTTCCATGCATTGGACCTTTGATCCATACATTGAGGACAAGCTGGATCCGGCTGCCACAGGACAGTCAACCACCAGCAAATATTTGAAAGCAGTTATCACGTCCCTTGGCACTTTCTGCGCAACTTCAACTTGCAAAACTTCTCTCCCTTGGTTCTCCTTTATTTTTTCAGAGATGGGGTCTCCCTATGCTGCACAGGTTGGAGTGTAGTGGCTATTCACAAGTGCTCACTGCAGCCTTGAACTCCCAGGCTCAGGTAATCCTCCAGCCTCAGCCTCCTGAGTAGCTGGGACTACAGGCGCACACCACACCTTCTTACCTGGTTCTAACCACCCTACACAAGGCAAGTCTGGCTCTTTCTCTATCTGATCCAATGCCTATACATCAGTGTATCTTTAGAAAGTGGGGTGCCAGACTAAGGTGCTCTTTTCCAGAGATACTTTGAGTATAATTCTAATAACACACTTCTATTTCTATAGTTGAGAATCACATTAGCTAGGCTTGGTGGAAACTCCCTTTGTCTTGTAATAGTGAACTTATAGTTAATTAAAGGCCCTATGTTGTTATCATATTTTTTAATCTCCTTAGAGCTATTTCAGGTTTTTTTATTTTTCGAGATCTCTGAGGATCCTGATTCAGTCACTAGCTGGATATAAACCTTCCTCACAAACAACTCTGATGATAATTGCACTCCACAACTTCATCCCGGAAACAGGTACACCAAATTGTTATGCAGACCAGGGCTGGGAGCCTAGTCCAGCAGCATGGTTCTAGAAACAGCTCCCTTGACTGGTGCCAAGCCATGCCCTTATCATCCACCCAACAACTACATCTCCTAACTGCTATTTAACACAACCATCTTCCTCTGCCTTGGCCATAGTTTCTTATTAAAGGTTTTGCTGAAGTCCTGTCAATCATATTTACTGTATTTTCCCGAACAACCAGTCCAATGATATTGTGAAAGAAAATATCAGTCCGGTCTAGTGTGACAGTTTTCTTGGTGAACCCAGAGGGTGCCAATGATCATCGTTTCATCTTATAATAGCACAACACATTTATGGTAATAAAAATAGAGTTTTCTCTAGAATTGACTTGACCCTCCCCTTGAACTTTCAGAATTCATTTTCTCGCCCCTTTGAAAGTACAGAATGATAGTCACCACTTTCTATCTCCCCCAGCAAATCATTCTTTTTTTTTTTTTTGTAATTTATCAAAAACTTCTGATATTGGTTCATTGTGCCATTTGTAAGAAATTGCAGTCCTGACGATGCAACTCAACTGGCCTCTGATCCCCTTGCCCATCAACGATCTTACTCCTGTGTCAGCTAGGCAGGCACGCTTCCTTTTCCGGCTGTCTCTGTTTCCAGTGGGAAGCCCCAGGAGGACAGGTCTCATCGGTGTCATCGCTGTCCTCTCAGTTCTTCTTCCAAACAAATAACAAAATGAACAAATGAACATTCACTTGGACCAACACAGAAGATGAGCAAACGAGGAAGTAAGCTGCTTGCTTTCCCTGCCATTCGTTGATTCTAAACCATTCACTCCAAGGGATGTGCATCCCCATTCCTGGATCCCACAGCATCCCCTCTGTGGTCATCAGGACCCACAGTAGCCCCAGTGGACTGGATATGTTCAGGTAGGTCTGTGTCACTAGTTTTTTCTTATTTTCACATATTTACTTTCTTTCAATCTTTGTATGTATCTAACTTTATCAAAGAATTCCCTTGGGATCTATATTCTTCAAACTTCGTCTTTTCTTTCTTAGATAATTCGTGAATGCTTAGAGTGGCTTTCTGGAATGATCCTCAACTGTCTTGCAGCACTTTCTCCAAAGTCTCTTGCTATTCAACAAGGCCTCGCAGGAAGCTGGGATTGACACTCAGAGCTGCTCCTGGGCACCTGCCCCTGTACCTGCATGAGGCTCCAGGGGCTGCCCTGAGAGCTGTTTCCCTCTGGAGAAGCCTCATCTCTGCCTCTCTCCATGTGAGGGCTGTGGCTTAAAGTGGGACTGGTAAATAAGACAGGGTTGGGTAGGGGAGTGCATTGGGAGCTTGGAGGTTGAAGTTTAAGAAGTTATGCTTCCTCTAAGTGTTGCTTCCAGCTTTAAGCTTAGGATAATCAATAGCACACCGGTACGAGAGTACTGTCTACATCAATAGACAGATGTCTCTTCTGGATGAGTTCATGGTTTTTAGCCTGAGTGGAAATATTCAGTTATAGATGAGCGTGTGATTTTCACCAGTGTTTTGATAAAAGGGTCTGAAGTTTCTGATGAAGCGTTATATTCGCTTTCAATGGTATCTAACTGGCCATAAATATGTGGAAAAATATCAAACTTGAGGCAACTTGAGTGAAGTGGACAGGGGAAGGGGACTGTCTTTGTTGGGGTGAAGTATGAGATAGTAAAATGCATACATTTAGTAGTTAAGAACATCTAAAGGCCAAACCTTCCTCATATGCACCAAGCATCCATTAAAACAGTATGATTTGTGTATCAGCAGCAAACCATTCACTAATGAGTTTAGTAGCCTTCAATATGTTTTTTAGCCTTTCTAGACCTCCTTGTAGTTGGTTAGGTCATTTTTAAGATTCCACAATTAGGAGGGACTACAGCAATAATGTCCTGGAAGGAGGACACACAAACTAGCTATTAAAAGAGGATTATGTTCATTCCTACTGAACAGAACAGAAACTACACCCCATTCCTCTGAATCACCATTTAGAAATAAAATGTGGTCAATCTACCAGTCTATTTTATTGGTCTAAGCCCACCTAGCCTAATGTTTTGGCTCTCAGTCCCACCCTGTTTTGTGGAAATGTGGCCACCGTAGATGTATGGAACTATTTGCTGGGTATTGCCTGTATACCCACAGATAGCAGTGTCACAGAGCATTCCACAGCCAGACTGAATCCCCAGCCCAGGGGAGCTTAGGTAGCACTCAGGCAAGAAGGGGTGGTACTGAGGGAAGCAGAATGAAGTTAAAAGTGAGAACACCTGAAAAAGGCAGAGCCTACAGCTTAAATCCTGCCATAGTTTTAGCAGTTTCTCAAATAAACCGGAGAATTACCACATGGCCCAGCAATCCCACTTCTAGGGATATACCTAAAAGAACTGAAAACAGGTGTTCAAGCATGAACTTGTAAATGAATGTTTACAGTAACACAATAGCAAGAAAGTAGAAACTCAAATGTCCATCAACAGATGCATGGATAAACAAAATGTGGTACAGCCATCCAAGAGAATATTATTCAGTCATAAAAAAGAATAAAGCACTGATACCTGCCATAGCATCAATGAACTTTGAAAACATGGTAAGTGCAAACAAGGCAGAAATCATACAAAAGGTCACATTTTGTATGATTTCATTTATAAGAAATATCCAGAATAAACAAATCCATAGAGACAGAAGACAGTTTGGTAGTTTTCAGGGGCTGGCAGGGAGGGGAAATGGGAGGTGACCGCTTCATGTATACAGAGCTGCCTTGTGGGGTGATCAAAATGTCTTGTAAGTGGACAGTGGTGGTGGTTACACAACATTATGACTGTGATCAATGCCACATTGAACTGCAAACTTCGAAATGGTCAAAATGGTAACTGCTACGTGATATGTATTTTACTGCAACATGTTTACGCTAGCCCAGTGAATAAACTGGCCAGACCCCTGGCTGGGGCCATTCTCTCTCCTCTCTTCCTCCCCCACTTCCTGCTAGTCCTCACCTCCCATGCCTCTGAGCAGAAAGGATAAACCTAATGAGCCCAAGTGTCAGCACAATATAAATTATGGCCAGAGGAAAAAGGAAACAACTTGATGCATGGCCGAGGATCTAAGAGAGGAATGTCCACCATTGTTTGTGATTATGGATCACGTCACAATCTAATAGCAATTTTTATTTAATCAATAATTTCCATGCTGAACAGACAGCCCTGTTACAGAGAATCGACAAGCAGGTACTGATAGCGACAAGCCTCGTTATTAATCTTTCCTCTGCCGGCTTATCAGCCAAACTACTGTAAAAGGCACCACCAAGATGGATTTTAGAATCCCATCTTGCTCCTCTCCCCCCTCCCTTTTCTTTTTCCCTCTCCTGTAACATTTCATGTAATGTAGACGCTACATTTATTTGAGTAACCTGGGGCCTATGTAGCATAAAAAGGCAGTTCACATTAAGCAATTTCACAAATCAGTAGGACCTAGACCATTGCTCAGGGTTAGCCATTATAGGCTAATAAATCATACTTTCTCTTTGACTTGTCAATCGCCAAAAAGCTTTGTACAAGTGCTGGCATCTGTAATTCTGTAAAGGCTTTTCATCTTGAAATAAGATGCTCTGGACTGATAACAAGAATAATCCCCTCTTGATCAAGAAAAAAAAAAAATCTCCATTTCACCAATTAAAGCTGCAGCCAGAAGCCAAATGGCTCAGTACTGAGATTCCAGTGAAGTTTATCTGTGCTAAACACAAGGAGGAATACAGTGAGGGCTGTGTTTCACTTGCAGCTTGACTACTTTATCTTGTGGTAGAAACTGCACCAGAGGGACCTGTGAGAACGCTCCCTGTCCCCAGGAAAAGCTACCAGGAAGACCTCCTCTTCATGAACTGGGCTCTCCTGCCTGTCCTAGAGAGCTTCTTGGGACAGGTCACTTGTGTTGAAGCACAAGAGAGAGCCTAAAGAAACACCATGTCCCTTTAGGGAGGTGGAGCAGCCGAGATAAGATTGGGCCGGTTATGTTAGAGACATGGTCAACCAGAGAGAGTCCTGTGAATCTGACAGAAGACAGCTAGTGCAGTTTTGTTTTCGTGATTAGAAAGACATTTTCATTCCTGCCAAACAGACCAGCAACTACATCCCATTCATCTGAATCACCACCTAGAAATAAAATGTGGTCGACCTACCTGTGTATTTTATTTGTCTAAGCCCACCAGACCTAATGCTTTGAATATTCATTCTCTGGATTTGTCCAAAACAGTCCTGCCCTGATTGGAAGAAAAGCGGCCACTGTAGATGTATGGAGCTATTTGCCGGGTGATGCTTGTGTACCACAGGATTATATATTCATAACTAGAAAATAAGACACACCTTATTATATTTTTTGAGACAGTCTCACTCTGTTGCCCAGGCCGGAGTACAGTGGTGCAATCATAGCTCATTGAAGCCACCTCAGCCTCTCAAGTAGCTGGGACTACAGGTATGCTTCACCATGTTTGGCTAAATTATTATTATTATTATTATTATTATTATTATTATTATTATTATTTTGTAGAGATGGGGTCTTGCTGTGTTGCCCAGGATGGTCTTGAACTCCTGAGTACAAGTGATCCTCCCACCATGGCCTCCCAAAGTGCTGGAATTATAGGTATGTGCCACTCGCTTGGCCTGGCATACCTTATTTTGCACAAAGCAAAATAATGACAAAGGAAAAATGATAACAATCACAATAAAAGCTAACTGGCTCTAAAAACTTGACTAACACTGTAGTAGATCTCTCTCATAAACTCTCAGAGATAATTCTCCAACAACCCTCATAATCCTCTTTTAAAGAAACATGACAGAATCTCAGTACCCTTTGGTAAAGAGACTGATGCCACACAGGCAAGAGACAGGGGTTCCACGGGCAACATCTCCTCCCAGGGCTCAGCCAGCAGCCCTGAAGCTTCTGACTTCTCTCTGGATATCACGTAGAACATCCACATCAGCTGCTCAAACTGTAACTGTAAAACATCTCCAAATTATCCTCCCAAATTTTAAAAAACAATTTCAAATAACTTCCACTGCAGAGTCTCACTTCTGGCCCTGCCCCAGCCTACCCTTCCCCTCTTTAATACACTGTACTTGCAACTTCCCAGATTTTGCACGGCTCAGCCCCATTTTTCTAAAGCTGATGCTGGCTCAAGCCATTCCTCTCATCAAAAGCATTTAATTCTCCTTACTCCATCTGGAATAAAAGTCAGACTCCTAGTCTAGCAATCACATCTCCCATAACATGGTGCTACTTGGCTCTTTAATCTTACCACCCACTACCCTTCTGCCTTCCGGACATACTTTGGTTCTGCTCTAACTGCATTACTTATCATACCACTCTTCAACCAAAAAGCATAAAACAAATCATTTGTAATTATATTTCTAATTCAAAGAGATGTCAAAAACCTCAGCCTTTTATTATATTAGCTATAATCATAGATAAAATTTTCCCATACTTTCTGTACCCATTAACTTCTTCCTGCTGTCTCCTCCACATAGAATCCCCAAAGCCTTTCTGCAATGGTCTTTCTGTGTTTAAATCTGCCAGTTTATTCTATACCATGCTCATGTCCAATCACCATGAGATGTATCTTTCATTCCTTCTTCTGTGCCTTCACTTTACTCATTTTCCCACTGTTCTGCTTGTATATCGATAGTACTCATAACAGCCTGCCCTGTATGCTCCCCTAACCCAAAGGGGTAGCCCGCAATCCCAGCACCCTAGATCTGATATGCATGAAGCATTTTCTTCTAGATATTATGCCTGCAATTTCTGAAGTGGCCACCAGGTGGTGATGATGGAGCAACTGCAGATGAGATTAACAACAGGTAAGATTAACAACAGCCTGCATAGGTGAACTTGTGCAACGGAATCAATGGTATACTTACGACTATTTTTAAATGTTCATAAAAGTCCACTTAATCTCTCCATTCTTCAATTGAATGAGTTTATTAGTACTACTTGCTATGGATTCTATTTGTCCTTACGTTTGAATAAAGCTTTTGAGTTTACAAACTACTTCCGTTATAGGATCTTATTCTAGCCTCATAAACAAAAAACAAATTAAAAAACCCAGTGAAGAGCCCAGAATGGATATTATTATCTCCACTTTACAGATGAGACACGGAGGACTTACTGCAGGGTGACTTACTTAAATTCAGAAACAGTTTCTGCCAGATGTAGGAATGAAAGGCAGATCCCCAACACACTATCTGGTGTTCTTCCCATCCCCTACTCACTGATTAATGCTGGTTTTACTGGTAACTGGGTGGGGTCGGGTGGAGTTGGTTTAAGTTTAAGGCCTTGGCTTATACAAAGTCTCTTGAGGATATCCCATTTACAGTTCTCTTCTCTTGCAACATTAATTGTTCTAGAAAAAATAAAAATGCCTCCATGGTAGTATTTGGCTAATCCTAGAGAAGCCTAAATATCCCCAAATCTTAAAAAGTCCTCGCATTAGAAAACTGCTTTCTGTTCCTGGAGCTCTGTTTTATGTCAAAGCAGGAGCCTGATCTCTAACTCTGCTTGCCATGATCTCAGAAGCTGGAGTCTGTGTGACTTCCCTAGGGCTGAAAAAAAAAAAAAAAATAGTGATGGAGTTTCTCCACCAAGAAAAACAGCTTGGCTGGTTATGGGCCTTGCTGAGAACTACTGTGTGCCTAACCTTAGCAAATGTGGTTTTAAAATTAAGTTCTGCCAGTTTACACACACACACACACACACACACACACACACACACCCCACATAGGTGTATTTGTATTTAAGTAGCTTTTTACTAGAGATATTTTAATGAGATCATCTCTTATTTCTAATCTGAACATTCTAAAGTATATTTAAGCCGGAGAAACTTTTTCTTTAATCACAATTATATTTTTTCATTTTCTTATGTGTGTTTTTCTCTCTCCACACTATATGGCAAAAGGAAATATTTAGAGCATAACTGGGGGCAATGCCGTCTCCCAGGGGACATCTGACAATGTCTGGAAACAGTTTTGGTTGTCATGACGAGGGAGGGAATGCGCAGGACAGCCCCTCACTATAAAGAACTGGCATCTCGTGGGGAGAGGCTTGGAATGCTGCTCAACACCCTACAATGCCCAGGACAGCCCCCAACACCAGAGAATGATCAGCCCCTATGTGCTACAGTGGAGAAATCTTGGTTTGGTGTAACCACTGAAGAAAATTTCCAGAAGGATATCAGGACACGAAGACACATGAACAGGAGAGATGGAATCTCCACACCGCAGAAACACACAAGGAAGAAGAACCTGCAATGGAAGAAATGAACCCAGAGACCCCTCCAGTTCTTCTTGCAGTGTTTCATGGACTGGGGGCTTATCGAAACCTTTTTGCAATTACTAATTTCATGCTGACATACCAACCCCAGCACTGTCTGAATATTAACCTAACCCCTGCTTTTATACGTGACATGCATGGACATAGCAGCCTCTACATATCTTTACATTTTTCTCTCTTATAAGCAGAATCACTAACATTTTATCGAGTATAACTTTTTTAGCTAATTCCTTCACCATTTTATGTGGTAAATGTTACTATTTTCGTTGGAAGCAGAGCAGGCTGTGAACCCAGGTTGGTCCACTTTGAAACACATTCACATTGTACTGCCACTAGGTAACAATGGGAAACAAAAATATTCTTTCAAATCAGGTGCTAATTCTTCTCAAATCATCATTATCATCACCATCAACATCATCAACATTTCATCAGGCCTCAAAAGTTTACCTGTATGATTTACTTTGACCCTAACCATATTTTCCACCTGTTTCCTAGGAGTCTTTTCTAGCATCCCTCTGTACTTCTCCCTCTGTCAGCCCATAGTCACAATACACAATTATGGCTTCATTATGTTTCGCCTCATGTTGTTCACTATGCCTTTATGTTTCCTTATCTCCCCCTCACAGTTAGACTGTCCAGTTCTTGAGGGTGTAAATCATGTGCCCACCACAAAGCTGGGGCTGTGGGTACCACACGGGCTGTCTCCAGCCCATGCAGCACCTGCCAGGGATCTGCACATCTCATCAACAGCTGTTGAGCAAATGGCTGATCCACTAATATTGGCCTATACTTTTCTTAATAAACAGGAGAATACATTATGCCAGCAACATCTGCTGTAGGCAAGTATATTTAAATGAGGTATGCAGCCCAGGCCAAAGTGACCACCATTCCCACTTGTCTGGAATGGATCCATACAGAATATTCCAGGGCACTAATTATTGGCAGAATCTAGAATCTCACCTAAAGTATCATTGAGAACCAGCTAAAAAGCTTTCAATAGGAAAATGTTCCCCAGATGGCAGAAACAGTTACTCAGAGCAAGATTTTGATGAAATATTTCAGGGAGTATACAACGGATGAATGAATTAAGGAAGTAACTAATACATGGTGCCTCCTAAACTCTACCTGGGGGCAGTCACCCATAACTGTTCACAGCCCCCCAACTCCCATCCCATCCCAAACTTCCTCCCAGGCTGAAAGGGGAGGGGGACTCTGCACAGCACTCCTGGTGGCTGCCAGCCAGCAAGCTGGCACTTGAGAGAGAATCTATTTGCCATCCCTATCCTATGGACTATCCAATTCAAACCTTTTGCTTTCTTTGACTAAAACCAAGGCTGAACGAGGCAAGATGTCTTGGCCAGGTCTTATTGAGCAGACACACATTGCAGAAGAAAAAGGAAGTCTCTTGGCTTCAATCTAGTGTACATCCCAGTTTAGCAACAATTAATATAAAATAAGTCACAGAAACCAACAGTGCCACCGCATTCTCCTCCCCCACTCAACCCAGCGAAACACGCACATAAAACAACGAAAGATAGAGTGACCTCTTTGAGACCCTCTGTCTGTTTCTCATTAGACCTGCTGCATGTGATCTCTGCTTGGCCTTGGACGTTGGGGACAGCGTTTATTTTCACGGCTGTTTCACAGTATGATAAGTGAGAAAATAACGTTCTAAGGGGTCAAATGGTTTGAAGGAGGTCATCCCAAGAGGCAGGGCAGAGATGGGGCTGCCACTCAGAATCCCAGCTGGGCCTGGGGGGCTCTGGCTGGTGGACCACACAGCCCTCACACACCCTTGCACTTGATCTGATCTCCTGAGTGTCTCTTTATGGGAACAATTTCTGCAGGTGCAATTTAGTCAGCAACTTTAAAGAGAACGTGACCCTTAAGGCAAAATTGTCAAAAGATGGCTTTGAAGTTTGTAGTACTTAGTCTATATTTTATATGCCGTGTTTCCAAATAATTAGAGTAACCAAATTAACTAGCAGCTCCATGTAGGGAAAATAAGATCAAAATCTCCACTCATTCGTTTTATGTTTTATGTGCACACAAAACTAATTTCTGCCTCATATCTGAGACCTCTATCACATCTTAAACTCAATTTTCTCTTAGGTAAGGATAGACAATGCAACTTTAGCAAAGGGATCAAAATTATATGGGAAACATTTAAAATGCAAATTTAGGATCATGGTATTAATGTGAAAAGAATGTCTTCACATCCTAACTCTTTCTTGCGTTTCTACAGACACATCAATTCTTCACAAATTAGATGTGCTTTCTTTATATCTAAATCTCTGTATTAAAAAGAAAGGCCCTCATTTTCATGCTGCTGATGTATAGAATTTGTTTCCAAATGGCAGCAAAGGTGATTATGACTGTATTCTTCTGATAAAGGAAACTTTAGCATGCTTTTAGACATCAAAATTTGCAGCATATGAAAGCATTTTAAAATCCAAGTAGGTGGTTAATCACTCTACAAAAAGGTGAATTTCTGACACTATGTTTAAAGGAGACAAATGGAGGATTACAGAGACTTAAATGCCACCTAGTTGAAGCTGGGTGCTAACAGAAATACATCTCACGTTCTCTGTGGTTCTGCCCCAAAGGTAGAAGACAACATCCCCGCGTGCAATTGCCAAGGACCCTGCAGGGTCATGCTGCTGGGGATTGGGCTGGGGAATAAAACTTGAAAAATTATTTGACTTTTTAAAGACCTTTGGGGAGAATAGTATATGTGTTATGTCTTACACAGAAATAGGGAGTTGGATTGTTGAAATTGAGAGCGAAGAGTTGCAAACAGGTGGACATGAAGTATGGTGATGATACTATTATTCTTTCAATCTCAGCACTGATGTTTTCAAGCATAACCAGCCACTCAGCAGTAATGACTCCACACTGAGATAAAAGTTACTTATGTTTATTCCTTTTCCTCCTCTTAGAAAGCCTCTCAAAACATAGGTGGTATATACAATGTCATGCACAACCAAAGTGTACAGGTTTCAGAGAACCTGAGACTAACGTGTGCTGCAGGCTATGCATATTTCAGACACCTCAAACATCAAAGAGTCAAAGATGGAACTTACTTCTACGACAAAATTAAAACAAGAGGGAAATGTAGACAGAAAGCGTCCTTCCTCCTTGGAAGAAGCTGGGCTGAACTGCTTTGCATAACAACACAAGCTAAACCAAATAATATCAGCACAAACCAAACAGCCTAAGCAGAAAGCAAAACCAAATAATACTTTGAAAATGGATACACTGCAACTCTCAGAAACACATTTGAAGTTATGATTCACATATTTTATAATGCTCAACAACAAAAAAGGTCTGGTTAATTTAAAATTGAAGAAAAATATGGACTTTCAACTCATTTTGAGATGTTAGAATGTGTGTCTTTCAAATGGCAAGAGAAAATACCTGCATCTTGGCAAATCAATAACAAATTCAGTCTTCAGAGTACTTGGAATTATTTTTTGTTCTATATACTCCTCTTGCTTTTTTGTTTCCTTCAATTTTAACTGACACCAAGAAAGGGACAAAGCACAACAAGAACACAGCTAACAAAAACACGCATCTATCTTCTTAGCTTCTGGTCATAGAAGTAAATTTATGACAAATTTAATACTAGCTTGAGAGTAACCAAGCCCAATTGTAATTATCTTGCTGGGAAGAGAAATTAATTAAACATCCCTGTGATAAAGACCCAGCAGCAAACCTAGAATAAATACATAATTGGTGAAGGAGAGGGGCTTGAAATAAAGGAGAAGAGAAGGGAAGGGCTAATATTTAGCCCATCCGTTCAGATAGTAATGGACGAGGTAATCTTTTCAAGAGTACATGGAGTGCATTACAGTGGAAATGAGACTACCTGGCGGGCAAAGTCAGCCGAGTTTCTAATTCTCTTCTTCAACTTTGTGATTTGCTAATGTGAAACACATGTCTCCCTTTTGCACCAAGTTCAAATAACTCCGGAATTCCAACTGTGCAGCTCAACGACTGAACCAGAACAAGGGGAGAACTTGTCAGGATTTAAGAGCTTTCAGCAAAGCCCTTCAATTGCAGCCAGCACCCTATTCCCCGGAAGGATATCAATTATAGATAGTGACTTGCTTTAGCAGGCAGTCGGGACTGTCAGACACTAGATAGACAACCATGAAGAATCATGAATCTTTCTATTAACTGTAAGAAGGGGAAAAAGAATGGGTCACGGCTATAAATAAGGCAGAGCATCAGAATGGTTTAACACCTTGCCTGTTGGTTGTATGTGGCATGAAAATTCAACTAATTCACAAAATGTCCTCTCTCCAAGGAAAGTCACAGTAATGGAAACTGTTAATGCTTCCCTCTGTAAAAAAGTAGTTTTTGCAACTGGTATTTATTCTACCACCAAAGTAATTAGGTGGACTTGAAGTAGCTATTCCTTCAATCAACATAATACAAAGCACCTACCTACTCTATAACAGGCCACCACTACTGCTGCCAGATATACTCATAAGTAAGAAAGTACACGCATGTCATGCAATGTAGAATCAATTTAAACATGCAAACTTGGGGATCCTGCACCTCAGACAGTAAGTAAAAAGGTAGAAAGTAAGTGATACAAACTAGTATTCTTATTTATGTTGTGGTAAATTAAAATTCTTAATTCATTTAATTAAGTTTATTTACTCATATAATTTGTCTCAGACTAAAATTAATATCATAAAGGTAATATATTGGATTTTCTTCTAATCCTGACATGAACTTCTTCTGGTTAATCTGGAATTAAAATAGTCCACTGTATATGTGCGCATTCATATTTTTTAAAGACCGTTTTGATAAAACAGACAACACTTTGGTCATTTAGTTGGCAGTTTTAAGTAGCCTTCCTTTAAAACTACTCAGATCTCTCTATTAAAACATCATTGAGACCATTGGCCACCAAAATTAAATTCAAATACCTACAATTTCACCATCTTTTAAAAGCTTTCACATTACTGTATTTAGGCTGTAAAAGGGTTAAGCTACTACTGCACTCCAAAAAATATTACTTCAAACCCTGCCTCTTATGAGGAGCACAATTCATTTTAAATGTAGACTTAGAATAAGCTCTTATTTCATTCCTGATTTGGTAATGACTGAACCAGTATCCAACATTCCTTGCAAACTACAATGACTTCTCCTCTAAAACAGCACCATGAGACTGTGTCACCTTCAGGATATTTTAAAAAGCAAGACATCCTGCCAACATCTCTTCTATGATAGCAGGTTTTGCACAAACAATTCTCTTCATGTTTGTTGATCATTCATTATATCACTAAGGATACACATAGCATATGCTACTCTTTGGGAGTATTTCCCCATACTAAAACAAAAATGCCAAACTTTTCTCCCCCTTGGTATTCCAATGTCTTTGTGATTTCCATTAAACAGTCAGCAAGAATAAATGGCCATTAAGTCAGGCTTGGCTTAAAAATAACACTTGCATCAAATTAAAGAGAAAGAATCAAATTAAGTTCATGGAAAAATTCTGGAAATATACTTTAATTTAAAACATTTGACTTTTTTTTTTTTTTTTTTTTTTTTTTTTGCTGTGCTCAGATATCTATAATTCTTCGTATACAATTACCAGGAGACATGATTTAAAAAGCAATGGAGGAGAGGAACCCTGGCGACATCATGTAAAATCCTCAAAACATTCTGTATAGAACAGAGCTCAAAATCTGGCAACCTGTGAGCTTAACACTATAATGTAACTGCAATGCGTGGAATACATCACATGGGATGTGCCAAGTTGCAGGAGACACACATTAAAAGATCACATTGCCTATGAAACGTGTGGGATGTAAGAGGGACTCATAATTTTAGTGCTTAATCTAAATGTTAGTTATCAAAAAACATGAATTGCCTAAAAATACAGTTACTGTAAAAAGAAGAATGGATCATGAAAGAGAAAGTGGAGACAGAAAAAGAGAGAGAGCAGGAGGAGGGGAATCACAACAAATGCTACTTTGTTCAATTTCTCATCATATTAAAAGCTTGAAAACCTGCCACACTTAATGCCTCAACAGGACCCTGTGCTTCTGCCAGGGGTTGTAGCACCTGCATGTTTTTATTCTTGATCATCTAAATGCCCTTCCACGTCAGCCGCTCCTGGTACCATTTGCCAGGGAAAACTCCACTGGTCTTCAAGAAAGTGCCAAGAACAGTGAAGCACTGGGAAGGGAGTATCACAAATCAGGCATGGGGTGGGAAGAAGGCTTTGTGCACACTGCATTATTTGAAATGTGTAATATTTCAAAAGAGTGTGTAAAAATTTCTGAACCTGGTTTGGAAGAGGAGGTGTGGTTCTCAATCTGACCATGCTGCAGTTTCCAAAACATCCATCACTAAATACATTTAAAAACACATTTAACTTTTTCCATGAAACTACTAACCTTACAAGGGCTGGCCTCAGACCAAGAAATGATGTTACCTAGCTCATCTAGAGTACTAACTGCAGCTCTTAAAATAATGGGAGCTTCCTTAGGCTTTGAGAGTTTGGGAGAGGAAAAAAAGAAATCCCCCATCTCCATGTTTTTTCCATTGTTACCAGGCCTTGGAAGGGGAATCAAACTTGGTTAAAAGGTTAATCATAATTCATGTCCAGCTTACTATTACTCAATAACCATCAAAGTCGCTAACTCAAAATAGTGTTTTCTGGCTTACAGGATCAGAGTCATTACACTCTCTATTGAAGACTTTATTGAATTTTACACTCAGCTTTAGCTGACTGAACAGGTCAAGCACCGTGGCTCCGAGTTTTCTTTATTCTCAGAAAGTCATAAAGCCCTCTCCAGTTCGCAATGCCGCTCGCTAAGAAACTTGACTCAGCTCAGGGTCAGAGAGGCCGACCTCCCTGAAAAGGGTCACAGAGCTGTAAAGGCCTGTTTCTGAATACCATCCACTTACGTGCACAAGCTGCTCTTGGGTGTCGAACTCCCTCGTGCAGCCTTCCCAGTGGCAGTTTGTCTCATAGATGACTTCAGGCTCCTGTTTGCTTTCATCTTTGTCCCCTTCCTCCTTGACAAGGGTTGTTCCTTCGGGCTGTTCCTGAAAGAAGAGGGTGGGGGGCAGGGAACAGAGAAGGGGGAAGCATCAGACACAATGGGAGGGAAGACAAGAAGAGAAAGTAAAAACTCGATTTAGATTTGGGTCTAGGGTTTTGTGAATTGAAGAAGTCAAACAATAAAATCATTTCTGTGCACGTTTTCAGATTTACCAAATACACTCTGAGAGTTTTAACACGTGATTCAAGGCAACAGCCTGTCAAAACGATGATTAAAAGTTGAGGCCAAACTTTGCTGCCCTGATTACAGAGCTGAAAATAAACCCAAATGTCATCTAAAAAACAAAACAAAAACAAAAACAAAACAAAACCAAAAACAAACAAAACAAAGCTCATAAGACAATAAATCAAATTAGATCTTTACTCAAAAGATTGGTACTTCTGTTTTGTTTAGTTGTTTTAATTACTTTTGGTCTGTTAATTTGTTTCTTCTTATATTTTGCAGTTGACGGAAATGGTTTACTAGTATTTCTAATTCTGTTTTCCCTGCTGTTGGAGACTGTGTGAGACACTTTTGTGGACTTTATAGGGATAATGTCCTCTCGATTCAACCTCTGATCTCTAAGGATATGCTCACTACCCAGGACCCAGAGGCCACAGCATCAAAGTTCAGGGGCACAGTCCTTCCTGCAGCAGCTTCACAGCAATGCAAATCCAAGTCATTTTAAGAATTCATCTTGTGTAGATTCAGGTCCCAATCCCGGGCTAGATGATAAAAACCGTACGCAGGCATTGAAGTGTAACCAGCAAGGTTGTTGCTGTCTGGCAATATGCAAGAGGAAAGCTCCATTTCAGAACCAGTGACACCAATTTACTCCAGCCTCCACGTTCTTGCTGAAAAGGAAATTTGGGCAAGTAGTCTGAGGTTTGGGCTGAAGCGGCCTGATGACAGCAAGGTCCAGATTCTCTGGACAGCTGGACTCTTGTCCAATCTCTTATGTTGGGGAATTAGCATTCATGGAGCTCCTTCCTGCGTCAGGCTAAGAGTCCTATGAGACGATATTATGGGTATAACCGACACATCCTTAAACTGAGGCCTAAAGAATTTAAGTGACTAGAGGCGGAGTCTGGATTGAAATTTCTACACTTTTCCTTTCAGAATTTTGGGCTGAGTGCCAGGATTTAACTAGCCTTAGGTTAGCTGTGTTTTCATCCCTTCTGGTTCGCCAGGCTCTCCTAGAAAGTGGGAAGTAGCAAAATAAGAAAAAATGAGAACACAATTGGTATAGGAGCCATCAGTAGATCCGCCACAGCTCAGGCTTGGGTCCAGGAGCTCAGTAATTCAGGCTCAAGATCACAGATGAGGACTGAAGCCTGGTCTTACCTGTGGCCGGCAACAAATTAATGCAACCATTTCCTCTACGAACTACAGTTGCCCATACTCCTAAGCTGCCTAAACTGTCAAGAAGCTATGCCCCACATGGCTTCCTGGACTGCGTTTGCTTCTGAGCTAGAAGAACAATTTAGTCACTCCATACCTAGCCTTTTGTACAACATGTCGAGTATGGCCGAGGTCAACAATGCAGTAAACAGGGAACTGCTGTCAAAAGACACCAGGACTGGGAAGGAAGGGAGAGCTGGCTTAAAGACGCCAATCTTGGGAGGAGTGGACGTTGGCCTGTGCAGTCTTAGTGTCCTACCTGCTGTCCCCGAGCCCCTGGGCTGGGGAGGTCTTCATCGGGTTTGATCTTGGACCTCTTGTTGTGCATCGGGTCACCAGTGCTGCTCACTGCAGACTCACTCGTGGGCTTGTTCTGCTGGTCACATTTGCAGAGCCAGAGACAAAAAGATTTTCATCAACAAGGAGCAGTACCATAATTAAAACCTGCAACTCGGGACAAGCTGGCTTATTTGGCAATAAAGCAACAACTCTGATAATGCTCTAATTCCCAGGGTAGTAGAGTTCAGATAGTATGTTCAAAGCTAGAAAATACGTAAATGCGGCAGCTCTTCATTTTTAACTCGTGAGTATAAACTCCCTATGGCTTTTAAAAGCTAGAAGAATGGAGCTGAGGCCCTAAGCTTTAACAAGCTCCAACAGGGTATTTCAAAAGAACAAAGTTGTGAGGAGGGTAGAAGACCAACCCGTTCCGTTTGTGAAGTTCTTTAACCAGAGCATCCAGATTTTTCTCCAAATAATATCAAAGTGGCAACAGTTAACGCAGGGCAAAGCACAGTTTTAGTCTTACTCTAAAGTACCACCTGGTGGTAAGTCGCAACTGTGGTTCTAGCAGAGGGAATGAACAGTGACCAAATGAGAGCAATGCATCCACACGCTGCATCAACATGGGATGCAGGTTACAGATGGCACCAGGTCACAGTGGAGCCCTATCAAGCAGCCTGCTGCTATTCCCATGGGAAAATGACTCTGGGGGAAAAAAACTGTTTGATGAGAGGCATTTACACAACACATCCACCAAAACTGAAGACTAGACCTCAGCATTAAGAAGACAGGATGCCAGTACGAAGGCTGTGAGAACACAGAGGTGTCGTGTTGATTTAACAGCTGACATGGTGGCCTGCCCCCACCCTCGGCTGACCAGCGCAGCCGGGTACATCGACCTAACCCTCTCACCTGTGAGGACTCGGAAGGGCCGGAGCTGACCTGGACGGGGTTCAGGACCGTGGGGATCCCTGGAATAGGCCTCTGTGTTGGAAAAGTTGGGGCAGGGTGGATGAGTGGAGGGCTGTGTCCAAAGGCTGAACCTAAGCTCTGCTGTCGGCTTAGGATCTGCTGATGCATGTGGAGAGAGACGGGCGCAGAAGAGTAGGTGAAGCTCAAGGCTGGGCTGTGGGTGGGAGATAAAAGAAGACGACCATCACTTAAACGCCGAGCTCAGACAAGTATACAAGATCTGCAGCTTTCTATGTATAATTTTACCATCCCAAATCAAATTTGTTTAAAGAGAAGGTAGGATTATTGCCAAGTATCTTGAAAACTTCTAAGGGAAAGATGAGCAGAGATGAGACATGCATGTGCGTGCACACGCACACACGCAGACCTGAAACAAGATTCTGCAAAAACAGAAATAAAAGGCATCAGCTCAATAATAACTATTTATTGCAATAACAAACTTTATATAAAAAAGAGAATGGGTGACTACATGCTTTATAGGACTTTTATTGGCTCTTAGTTCCGTATGTTCCTGTGCATGGAGCAATTCCTTTAATCTTAGCTCACACCGCACGCTTTCATATGTCTCCAGATCTTATTACAAGAGGAAAGAAAATCAATTGGTTAAATGTGTTTTGAACACCATGCTTGTCATATCACTCATTTGTTTGTAAAGATGGAAAGCCTGGTTCATCCAGAATGCCACCTAAAGAATTTTCATCAGTGCCGTCTGGTTACAGAAGCTGATGGATTAACCTCTCCCTGCTGAAATCAGTGATCAATGGGCTTCGATGGAGGAATATTCCAGTGGGAGAGCACTGCTCCCTCTTCTAGCTAAACAGCATTTAATGTCTATTAAAGCCCATTATGCATGCTAATGCCTGTCACTACTTTATTATGTCACACTATTTCCCAGGCTACAGTAGGTCCTGAGGAAGCAGTGATATTACCTAAAGATTTCTCGACTAGCAGGCAATGCCAAATCATTCTTTGTGCCAGCGTGGTTTTGGAATCAACCCCTCTTAAAAGAATGGAATGTTCTCAACGAATTTGCCAATGGCTTAAAAATGCATGAAAAACTAATAATTGCATTCATGGAAATTTCTTTTTAAAAAAATAATCAGTAAAAAACTATTTATATATATATGTATATATTTCTCCCTATCCTGCTGTGTAATACCCCGAAAGAATCAGGGTTTCTTGTAATGTCAAAGTTAGAATTCATGCAAATTTCCAATCTGGTGGGTTAATTACTATGGCTGTTAAGCGCATTAACGGAGAATAAAATAATTACAATAGCAAAATTCAAACCATTTCAACAACTTTAAGTAATAATTCCAAAGATATACTCTGTTCATTAATGTGACTCTACATTTTGCCTATTTGACTACAATCCATAACAGGCAGCTTCAATGGGATTACATTACTATTATTTCTACAGAGAACCTTACATTACAATAGCTTGCCCATTTAAGACTGAATATCATTAAGAATACCCTAGGAGAATTTCACCAGGCTTTGAGGAACTCTGCTTTCATTCTGCATTGTATTTCTTTAATAAAGGAAAGCAGAAACATGGTGAAAACAGTCATTGTTCACAGTAAGTTAGGGAGAAATCAGTAATAATATTCCGTTTCTGCGGCGTTATAGTTGCTGCCAGTGTTTCCAAAAGCAAGCATGAATGATTACGGCAAGACTTAGCTAAGGTAGCTGTGTGGGTGATTGATAGGGCATTAATCAAAAGATGCATATCTGCCTCAGAATTTGTTCACAAGCTTTCTTCTAATAGCTGATTTCATGTTCACTGAGCTCAATGCCAGTTTGTCCAATTTATTTTTCAGTGTACAAGCCATTCATCAAAAAACACAATGATTTAACAGTCCCCCTTCCTTTGGGTGAATGAGTATTACTAAGTGTAACTACGTTACTCTATTCATTAAATAAACAAAAACTAAAATAACCCACTTCACATATAATTCCCATGGCACACAGACTTTGTATCTCCAAACACCTTTCCAGGGTTCTAGGAGCCTAGACTATCTGGCAGAGTTGGGAGAGGATCCCTGAAGGCCATTTACACTTCTAATTCTGGGAGACATGACATTTGGGGGTTTAAAAAGTCAGTACTTAATTAAAAAATACAGACCATTCAAAAAACATTTCACAAAGCAAAATACGCCCTTGATTTTATACATAAGCAACTCATAAGCATTCACAGATGGATAAGGGAAGTACACTTTTCAAATGATGTAGGAGGCTGGGCGCGGTGGCTCATGCCTGTAATCCCAGCACTTTGGGAGGCTGAGGCGGGTGGCTCACCTGAGGTCAGGAGTTCGAGACAAGCCTGACCAACATGGCAAAACCTCGTTTCTACTAAAAATACAAAAATTAGCCAGGCATGATGGCACACACCTGTAATCCCAGTTGCACAGGAGTCTGAGGTAGGAGAATCGCTTGGACTGGGGAAGTGGAGGTTGCGGTGAGCCAAGATCACACCACTGCACTCCAGCCTGGGTGACAGAGTGAGACTCTGTCTCAAAAATAATAATAACAACAATAAATAAAAATAAAAAAATAAAAAGATGTAGGAGGTGTCCTTACAAAAGACAAGGCTCAGCATTCCCACTGCAGTTTCCTAGGTCCACGATCCTCCTTGTCCTCGGGGAGCAAGGGTAGGGGGTCTGAAAGCTCTCGACATACTTTGGCCATGTCCCCATTCAGGGCCCCCACCTTTTTGCTGATAAAACCAGGTGATGGGAATAAATGTTCTCTAAAATCCACATCAACGATTAGACTGCAAGGGCTATGAGAGAACACACAGTGGACGGTGATCATGAGCCTTCAGGGCTTATTCATAAGAAGCCAGCAACAGAAACACTCTCCTCCTCCTCATATACAGACCTAGGCCAAGGCAGGGTATGGGACAGCTTGTCTGGACCCAGAAGGGTTGGCCCTCGGCCTTCTGCTGTCGCTCTTGCCAGGGACTGTGTGCAGGAGGGCTGCTCCACTCCAGATGACAAAGCCAATTCAGAATTTGATGACAAAAGTAGAAAGTTCTCAGCTCTGACACAGTATCACTTAACAGATTTGGAAGTCAAGGCTCCTCTGCTCTCAAAACACTGCCATCAGAGTGCTGGGACTGAGGACAGGCGATGACTGGGCACAGCACACGGATGTCGAGAGTCGCAGACAAAATGCCCATAAGAAAGGATGCCTCCCATGCACACCCTCAACCCTCTCGGGCAAGATCAAGGTATGAAAAGATTCTCCTGAGGTTTTCCCACTGCGGGGATAAGAAAACCTGAGCCACCACAGCCTCCTCCTTTAAATCAAAGTGGGGAGGGCTGTGGAGGAGGGGAGTCCTGCATCCTTTTGCCTCCTGTCATAGCACCAGCCCCTCTGCATGTTCAGCACTCACAGTGTCCCCTGCCTGGAACCCTTGGCTTCCAGAGCTCAGAATGGCCACTTCCTTTTTAACATTCAGGTTCCAGCTCCTCAGAGGGGCCTTTTTAGACTCATGCCCCATCAAAACGAGCCCCCTCTGCACCTCCTTGCCCCATCATTTTCTACTGCTTGCCAGTTCTATTCTCATGGCAGCATGCAGTACTCTCTAAAACTCCTTCTGTCTCTCCATCCAGGAGGCAAGGTCCAGCTGGGCCGGGCAGTGTGGCTGGCAGAGCAGACGCGCAGTACTGAGTCAATGAGTGACTGAATCTCTTCTTCAGTGTCTATTAGTTCCCTGTTGCTGCTGCAATGAACAGCCCAAACTGTGTGGCTTAAAACAACAGACACTGTTTATTATCTTACAGTTCTGGAAGTCAAAAGTCTGCAATAGGCCGGTGGGGTTGCATTCTTCCAGACGGTCTAGGCTCCCTGTCTCTTCCGTTTCCTGGAGGCTGCCCACATTCCTCAGCTCAGGGGTTGACATCACTCAGGCCGCCTCCTCCTCCTCCTCTGACCCTAACCTGCCTCTCCTGCCTCCCTCTCACAAGGGCCCCTGTGATTACATCACAGCCACCCACACAATCGAGGATCATCTTCTCATCTCAAGATCCTTAGCTTAATCACACCTGTGAAAGTCCTTCTGGCGTGGAAGGGAACCTATTCACAGGACCTGGGGATTAGGATGTGGACATCTTTGGGGCCGTTATCCTGCCTACCACACTCAGAAGAATCACCTCAAAGAAAACTATGTTTTCCTCTGAAAACTACAATTTGACAACATGTCTGTAAAGCAGCATTACATAAATGAAGCTAGAGTCTACATCCATTTCCTTCTGTAGCACTTCAATGGCACAGGACAGACTTTGCTGATTCAAGAGATCAGAATTAAAAACAAAAGGTAAATTCTACTTTTAGGGGCCCTGAATAAGAACCTTCCTAAATAGTTAATGTATTCATTCCACAATTTCCCACAAATAGAAAGTATTACTATTGTTGAAAAATATATATTTTTTTTTGAGATGGAGACTCGTTCTGTCACCCAGGCTGAAATGCAGTGGCGTGATCTCAGCTCACTGCAAGCTCCACCTCCCAGGTTAAAGCGATTCTCCTGCCTTAGCCTCCCGAGTAGCTGGGATTATAGGCATGCACCACCACGCCTGGCTAATTTTTGTATTTTTAGCAGAGACGGGGTTTCACCATGTTGGCCAGGCTGGTCTCGAACTCCTGACCTCAAGAGATCCACCCGCCTTGGCCTCTCAAAGTGCTGGAATTATTGGTGTTAGCCACCGCGTCCGGTCTATAGTTGAAATTGTTAATAATCTCTTATACCTTCTCTAAAACAGGACATAATCTACAGTCTAAACCTTGGTACCTGTGCTTCCCATCCTCATGGCCTCCATGTTTCTGTTCACCCCACTCTTTCCAAGGAGTCACCGGAGGAGATTAATTTTATGTTCTGATTCTGAATTCTCTCCATTCAACAATTAATCTGTTATTATTTTAAGAAATTACTTTTATAGCTTTTGTTTCTAAATAACTACATGAAAGATGGGGTAATTTAAGACAATAACAACAAACATTTATAAAAATGTGACTTGTAACTGTTAATCTATATTTAGTCAATAAGATCAGTAGAAAGAAAGTGTTAGATGGCCCAGATCTTCCCAAGCAACGTGCTAACACAGTCAGAGGCCTCCTGAGGTAAGTGTAATGGAGAGAAAGAGAAAGAAGTAGAAAGGTCAACAAACTCTTAGGAATACAGCCCAGGCCTGCTTCTCTGTGCATTCCTAATGTCCACCCCAGATACTGCTGACAGCAGGATATGGAGGAGCTTCCAGAGACCAGTGTTCCTCACAATACACTTTGAGAAACACTCTTCTAGGGCAACAATTAAAAAGCCAGAATAAGTTAATTTAAAAATTAATTTGTCCTTTATTTTACTAAAGAGCAGACAAGGAGAAAAATGTGGATGTTATATAGCTTACTAATCAGAGCTGATGTATGGTCACTGGGTTGTTAGTTTGAAAGGGCATTCCACTGGATGCAGGGTCTAAATAAGGATAAATTCTCAGTCAGTTTCATCTTCATATTCAGCTCTGAGCTCAGTTAAAGGTGACTGACAAACCGTTGTCTGACTGGGAACCATTTTTTCTTTTTCACGAAGACTTCAAAATAAAATTCTCAAAGTCTGAATCTTTAAGAAAGTTCTGATGTAAATATACATCAGAAATCAGATATACAAAGTGTTGTCAATACTCTTAAAAAGCATGATCAAATTTTGCAAACTGGTCCTTGTTTCTTAGCATTACTGTAAACAGCACAGTAACACCTCACTTACATGGAAGGCTTCTTTTTGGGAATCTCAAAAATTATACCCAACAGGACAAAACAGAGTGCAGGTAAAAGGAAAACTGTTAAGCAACCAAAATAAATGTCCTAAAGTCTACCCACTGCATATCATTCATTAATTCAGCAAGTTTTAACTGAGTACTTTATACAAATACCATTTATATTTCCAAAGAAAAAATAATTACTTGTAACCAGAAAGTTACATATAATTTATAATTAATATATTAAACCTGGAAATGCATAATCATGCTTGGCTTTCACAATAAATATTTATTTTTTCACACCAAGGAAGTGATGTAAGTCAACATTTGTACAGAAACCCTTGTAATCCATTCTGCTAATATAATTTATATTTATTTCCAAAATGATATATAAAATGGAAACACTAAAAGTTCATGCTGCAGAAAATCAGCCATTAAACATTTATTTGCCCTACCATACATATAGGCACTTCAAAGTCATTAATGTTCAAACCAAATGGATAAATCCAATTAGAATAGTGTATGAGAAAAGCCTGTGTTTTTTAAATGCTTCAGGAATTCTATATATGGTTGGGGGGGGGCGGTCAGAGTGCTGGGGATATACTGGATTCCTTAACAATGGTACTATAAATAAAGCAGCATAATATGGCTTGCTGTAGCCCTTTAAATTGGAATAGTAAGTAAGAGCTGATTACAATATTCAAGAGATTTGTTTCCACATAAAAATAAAGAAAACAATTGAGGAAAGTAAGAAAAATGTCAAGAGGCCATATCATCCATCCACCACACACTCAAAGGTAAAAGCTACTATTTTATTGTTTGATGATTTCAATCCACAGGACATTCTTAACCCTTCCCTAAAATAACAGCTTTTTCCTAGAGTTGCCATGGAATATCTCACTCCCATATAATCGCTGTGCCGGGGTTTCTGCACCAGCACATGATGTATGTGGGGAAAGGGCACAGAAGGATGTGGGAAGCTGAGTAGAAGGGAAGGCTCTTCGGTTTCCAGGATCATCTCTGAAATCTCTCAATGACCCAGCATGGTGTGCACAGAGCTGGACAGGTAGGTGATGCATTAGAGAACTAAGCCATAGGCAAGCCCTGGCGTGAGTGGTAATCACACTCCATCACAAAGGTACCAGCTCTCAGTCCAAAGTGAAGAGTAACGAACATGTGGCACCTCTGGATTATTGGGAAATGTCTTGTAAATGTAAAATCAACTCTGTCTACCCGCCACCTACAAAACACTTCTTCCAATTGCCTTGGTTGTTAAATTTCATTCATGCTTAGAGGCTTTTCCCTTCTGTAAATTCCGTAAGTTGAATTTTTTCAACATCCTTAAAAGAAACTCATGTGATAGTATCAGGATGTATTCCTTTAGGTCAGGGCACTGGAATTAAGAAACTTCATGCTGCAACAAACCTAGTTTTCTACAGGCTGAAGAAGAATCCAATGAGTATCCCACCTCTCCTAACTCGTTTGCTCATGAAATCAAGATAGGAAGTAAAGTCAGGCAACAAGAACCACTGAGATAACATGGTACCAGAATGTGAGAAACTGACTTCAAGAAAATAGAGGGGAGACAGACACATTCAAAGCCAAGCCAAACTTCCTGGCTACTTTGTGACTGTTGCACTAAGAGGTCATCCTCACTTTGGTTACAGTCGTGGAATTCGCTGCACAATAGTTGCCATTCAAAGAATCATTTTTTTTTCCAGTTTTGCAGAGAATGGGCCAACAGCTATCATTACTTGTATATGTGTAAGGACACACATGCATGCATGTGCTTCTATTTGAGAGGGAAAAAAAATAAAGCTTCTACTTCCATCTATAAAAGTTTCCAGGGCAAGTTTATTGGAAATCCAGCCCAGCCTCAGAGGTAAAGAGTACACAAATAAAGACCCACATGCTCTTAAGTATCTCAACATTTACATTTAGGCATATGCTTTCTGAATAATGCTTTGGAGAAAAATACATTAGGCTTTACATTATGAAAGTGATCTAAAAAGCTGAAAAGCCACTTGCCATTAAGCAGCCAAATAGACATGACCTCAATGAACGTGAATAGCAGTAACAAACTCTCACATGAGATCTGGTTCATCAAGTATGTTAGACATGGTTAGAAAAATCATATGTTAATATATGCATAATCCATTTCTTCAAAATATCATCAGATATTATTATTTCCATTATAAATAGCATTTCCCACCAATGCTTTTCACCATGTCTCTCATTTGAGGATTTCTAAGAGAGAAAGAAATGTGTCTGGTGAACACTCAGAGTTAGACCCACCAGGTTGAATTCGTGGTTCTGTCATGTGAGTAATTGAGTACCTTTGATTCAGCCTGCTAACCTCTATGAACATCAGTTTCCTCACCTGTAAAATTAAACAGCCTTGTGAGGGGCCTCCAGGGAAGGCCCTTAGATTTCTGGTCTTCCAGATCTAAGGCCCTAGATCTTAGGCCCTTCCTATTGTCCTTAGATCTGTGGTCCAAGATGCTGTGGTATAACCTGGCCCCTGCCTGTGTCGCCAACCTTGTGCCTTGGCTAACGTGTCCCGTGTTTTACTGTCATCTGCTGACGGTTCCCCCAGCGCCTTACTCCTCCCACCTCAGGGCCTTCACCTGCTTGGCCTTCTTCTTAGAAAGTTGTAGAAAGCTTTCCAGGGTGTGTTGTCATCATCCTGTAAGTCACTGGCCAATCCCCTGAATTAGGCCCTTGGTGCTATTGTTTCTTAACATCTGGGTCATTTCCTTTACAGCACTGACCAGAACCCTTACAAACTCCTTTGCTCCTTTGTTCATTCATTTGTTACCTTACAAGTTCCTTTGCTCATTTATTCATTTATTCATATGCTTAGAGGCTTTTCCCTTCCGTAACTTCCATGAAGGTGGGGGTCGTGTCTCTCTCAGGCATTTGTGTAGCCCCCATACCCCCAGTACAGCGACTAGCAGAGAGTTAAGCTCAGCTAAATATTTGTGGAATTAATAACTGATTAAATGAAATACTATGTAAAACTAACTACCATATCAGGTAATATTAATTACTTTTAAGGAAGTAAATGAGAGCTATCTTTTTAAGGTGGTATTAATTACTTTACTGAAAATGGGGGAAGGGAATGTCATCTCCAAATTTTTAGAAGATGGAATGATAATTTTAAAGACGTCGGCAATGTGGCACTGTATTTATCTGTTCTTCAGTATGCTTCTCAGTTCATTTGTGTGTTATTTCTCTGACATAAGCAAGGTGTTTACTAAGCACAGAGCCAAGGAGCTATGGAGGCCGAGCTGACTTCCAGCCTGCCTCAGGCAGCATCAGTGGACCTGCCAGACGCACCCTTACTCCAGGGTCCTAGTGTCAGAGAGGTCCGATGATCCACGAAACAGAAAGCACAACTTGCCCTCTCGTCATCTGGCTGAGCTTATCAGTGCTGGTAGCAGAAAAACACTGCACTGTTTTGTGAAGCTGGAGATCTTGGCACTCAGAGAGGTGATGTGCAACAGGGGAATGTCATTTTCACTGAGATCTCTTTCCTGGTCACACCAGACTTAAAACCACTAAGAATATAAAACCACTTTCATTGTAGACATTAAATAGAAAGTGAGAAAGTGATATCCAGTGGATTAGAAATGAGTGGAGTACTCATTTCTTCATCCCATTTACATTTGTTGGAAGACTACAGGAGAAGGGTGTCATTTTAAACACCTTCTCTTCCAAGGGTGGCTCAATTCCCTAGGGAGAAGGTTTTAGCAAAGGTAAACTATTTTAACCCACTGTGATTCACTGGCTATTTACAACCTTAGCCTTAACTATGCAGAGTGGGGGTTACTGGCTGTATTTGATAAATATAAATTATCTAGTTTTAGATGGGGAGTTTTCCAGGTGATGGAGAAGCTACAACTTCTTGAAACATGCAATATTTTATAACATACTTTCCAACATGCATAGAGTTATTTTTGAAAGCTATTTTAATTATGAGATTTTAAAAGACTTGTCAGGTATGTCTAGACAATGCATTTTTTAAAAGCTGACATAATCAAGTACTGTTATAATATGCCAATGGGGTTTTGTGAATAAATACTGGTTTTACATGGTATTTTTATAGTAGTCTGGATTATTAAGTAAATATATAAACTTAAAATAGACATTTGCTTTTTTAATCCTTTATTTTCTATTCACCCCTCTGTCTCTATATCTATCAATCTATGACCATGTAATAATATAACACTCATACAGATTGCAACTTTCAGAAAACCAGAATTATTCAACTACCATGTAGAAAACTTACTTTAATAAGGGGATGATGAGAATTCTGATTACTCATGAGAGAGCTCCTTAATTTATTTACTCAAGAACCATTTACTGAATGGCGTCAATATGAGAGAACGCAGGTGTCACAGGAGTGGGAACAAGAGGTACACAGTGGTTGGCTTTTTGGTGCTTGTGTTCTATTGGAGAGAAATGGATAGCAAACTACTAAAGGAGAAAGAAAATATGGAAATGTCAAATAGTGGTAAATGCTATTACAGGCATCTTTAACTGCATTTGCACTAGGGCACAGATGTGAAGGAGACGGCTATGGCATTTCTTAGAAACTCAGTATCTTTAAACATTTAATGACATGTTTAGAAATGTAAACATCATTACTGATGCACTGCCAATACCAACAGCAAGTTAAGTATTAGAAAACATGTTAAGTGTGAAAGTCAAGTGTGTTTAGAGTAAATTACCAAGCAGGAAACTGGAGTGCTAGTGCTGATGCCCACTAGGCATGGAACTTTGCTAACTTCATCTTGCAAAGACCCACTGGGCTTATGTGTAAAACAAGAATAAAGCCAGGTGTGGTGGCTCACGCCTGTAATCCTGACACTTTGGGAGGCCGAGGTGGGTGAATCGCCTGAGTTCAGGAGTTCGAGACCAGGCTGGCCAACATGGTGAAACCCCGTCTCTACTAAAAATACAAAAATTAGCTGGGCACATTGGTGGGCCGCTATAATCTGAGCTACTCGGGAGACTGAGGCAGGAGAATCGCTTGACCCTGGCAGGCAGAAGTTACAGCGAGCCAAGATGGTGCCACTTCACTCCAGCCTGGGCAAAAGAGTGAAACTCTGTCTCAAAAAAAACAAAAACAAAACAAAACAAAAAGGAATAATACCACTTGCTTTGCCAAATAGCTGTGACGTGAGAATGGTGAGTGAGCCTGAGCCTTGCACCTGCCCTGTTAGTCAGCATGTCGCAGAGGCTAAACGCACCTGAAGTCCACTTTCTCTCCTGTACCTTTTGCTGTTAAGAAAGTTAGTTACCTTTTCTAGATGTCTCCTTGCTTCTTTCCTTTCCCAGATCCTCTGGTGCTACCACTAACTGATTATTCCTGAAGTCAGTTTTTAGATCTCAGAAAATGAAACTTAGAGCAGGAGTAAGCAAGGCACTAGCACTCCTCCAGCTAAAGAACTGGCAAGTGGTGCCAATTATGACAATTATTATCATCATTATATGGGAAACCGATCTCATCTTGGGTTATCTGCATTACCTGCTCTGTGTGAGAATAGACATATAGTCCTAAAATACAGCAAATGTGTATTAAAGAGGGAGAGATTGCACTGAGAGAGAAAAGATGCAATCGAAAGTCTCAAAGGCAAGAAAGAAAGTGAGGATACAACGGGCCCAGGTCACCCAACTGTCACAGCCTCCAAGGACTGGACTGGTCTTTAAGTGAATCTCTTCTTCCATCTCTAATGATATAAAGAGGTGTGGTATAGCTCCTTGGAGACAAAATGGGCAATGATGATTTCAAGTCAGCAGATTGACAGTCTGTTAAGTACTGACACTAACTAGCTTAACTAAGTGAAGATGAGGAGACCAGAAGACTGTAAGGACTAAGAAGGCTGGGGTAGGAATAAATAAAGATAGCATCATGGCCATTTCTGTACCATATTCTAATCTATGTTCTTTAGATGCTGCGAAAAGTCAAGAGAGCTGGGCAGAGAGCAAGAGGAAAGAAAAATTAAAGAGAAACAAGAGAAATGAACATTCATGAAGTGAATTTGTGTGTTATCTTTGTGACTATCACCATGTGCCACCTTTCTGCTACTTGGATGCTATGACTTTAGTCAGGCCATTTGCACAATTGCAGTAAAGTGATCTCCAGTCCATGTTAGTCTATGACCCATAAATATTTACCAGGAGTGCAGGAACAGCCAGGCCAGGGTTCTGAGACTGGCATGCTTCCTCGGGGCCAGACTGGGATGGAGAGCAGCGTAGCACAGACAGGTCTGTGATGGCTCCTCTCCTGGATGAACCATCCCAGCTCATCTCCCCCAGAAACTTCACCTCAGTTAGGAATCTCATCCTGCCACTGTAGATCCACACCAGCTTTAGTAAAATGTGCCTTCTTCCTATATAGTGGGTGTCTTATCTGTAGTTTACAGATGTGAAGACTAAACTTCAAAGAGCGGAGAGGTAAGTTAGGTTTGTATAGCTGGTTGGTGGCAAAGCTGGAATCTGACCATAGACATATCCAACTCTAAAGCCTATATTTGTGACTACAGTGGCTAATCTGGAAAGGGCCCCAGGACCCCTCCCTGTGCACTGACTGCTATCACAGTTGCTTGCAGCTCTCCACATTTCCACACTTTAGTGACCATACGAAAAGAACAAAGAAAAGCAGCAGAAAATGACATCATACTAAAATTAGGATCTACCACATTTAAATATTAACTTGCCTACTGAAGAACATTGTTGATAACTGAACAAGAATTAAAACTGTAATGGAGAACATTAGGGAAAGACAACAGTATTCATTATTTTTACTAAATGTGGGTATTTTGCTACTGCAAACACTTTTTTTTCTGAACTGATGAAGTTTCCCTAATTGTGTATCTACCATGGAAGACCCATCAATGAACACCTAATGCTACTACCCATTCATAGAAACAAACAAAACCTCACTTATTAAAACCAAGGCTGGTGAAAACATCCGTTAGTATGTATTTTTCAAGCAAGGAATTATTCGCGATTAACAAAACTACAATTCTAAAAGATGGCTAGTAACTGAATTCTTAAATTATTGGCAAAAAATTTAGGGGAAATGAGAGCTAAAGTTTATAACCAGGATTGCTAAATTAATTAATTCTATGTCTATTATAGCATTAATAGTCTAATAATTATGAGACTAATTCTATGTCTCAACCATTTGTGAGCTGGCTTAGTTCAAACACTAAATGATCAGCTAATTCACCTACAATTCATACGTTGGCTTACTTTTATTCCCTACTTATTGACATCAGTCCAAGTTGATCATTAGCAGTAAGAAATACTTTATGTTAATCATGTTTACAAAAGTCTGTGCTTGCACCTTCACATGCAAGAACAGACATGAGGTGCTTCATGGAAGGAAGTGTCAAAACGCTTTCTGTCAAGCAAGGAATTATCCACAGTTAACAAAGGTGTATGGTCAAAATAAGGATCTTTCAGATTAAGCTAAAAATACTTAACAGAAAAATACTTAAAACAGAAAGTATTTAAGTAAAAATACTTAACAAAGAAATATTCTTTTGCTAGATTTCCTCTGATAACTTTGCCTTCCAATGTCATCTGCACTTATTTTCCATCAGACGAAAAGCCCTGTTGTTTCTCTCTCCCTCCCAATGGACTCCTTTCTCTTAAGAGTTGTAGGACAAGACTTCTGCCATGACTGGTCTTTTTATTTCTGTTCATGTTCTGTACATGTCTCATACAACCAGGTTTGAAGTCAGTTTTCCTCTAGAGAACATGACTACAGGAAAAAGCTGGATAAAAAATTTGCCATACTCACTGTCTTTACGAAGCGGATTTCATCATAACTCAATAACTGCTCTTTCTCTATAGGCGCTATTGACTACTGTCTGCAAGTACCAAATAATCTGGGGCCCAATAACTCTTTTTGCAATTCATGGTGATATCTGACCTGCCTCTTGGTACAGGCACAGCATCATCCTCATAGGCAGTTGGTACTGAAAATGCATCACTGTAGGTGCAAACAAGTGCTGACATTACATTTAAAAAACACATAAGGGATTCAGGAAAATACATACCTGATTGCACTTGCAGATAAGTGGCCATAGGAGCCACTTGCTGAAGAGCTGCTACGGGAATTATTGAGAATCGTGACCAAAGAGTTGGGAGACGTCCTTATCATGGTCTGAAGGTCAAAGCTATGATCAGACAGTGGTGATATGGACAGTGTACGTTTTCGGCTCGGCCTGGCTGACAGCCTGGGGCTGGGGAATCTGGTGCCTGTTATATAAACAAAAAAGAACCTAATTAGCTGCAGTTGGACTCTATACCGGTTATTTATTGCTACTCTCCTATGTGGAAGAAGTGAAGGATAAGAAGCTGGCAACTTGTGGTGACAAGCACCTCTCCTCCCCCATGTGATCTACTAGCTACAATTGAGGAAATTAGGGAGAAATATTTATCTTCCAGGGGCTTACCTCGGGGGAGCTCTGTTTATTAATGTGCAGGGAAAATGATAAATTGCTAAACAAAAGGGAGAGACTTTTATATGTTATCCCTTTCATTTCTAGTGATTTATGAATCTGACGGCTGCTTAGATATTCCCATCATTAATTCACCACAAGCGACAAACACAGTGGTTCCCATAGTTGCAACATACTACCCTTCCCACCCCAACACACACCATTTTAAGTCATGAGCCAAAGAAAGAAAATGAATTAAAGTATCCTAAGATAAAAAATTCAGCTCAGTTATGCCCTCAATACCCAGTGATTCCCAGAGTTACCTGCTCTATGGTATACTTAAAGCATTACTAAAACAACTTCTACATAATTACCCTGAATCAGTGCTTCTCAGTTGAGAGCAATTTTGCCCCCCAAGGGACACCTGACAACATCAGAAGACATTCTGGTTTTCAGGGCTCAGCAGGTACTACTGGAATCTAGAGGGCAGAGTCTAGGAATGCTGCAGAACATCCTATAACGTTCAGGGTCACTCTCCCCACAATAAAGAATTATCTGGCCCAAATATCGCTGAGATTGAGGACCTCTGCCTTACATTCCCCATAATCTAAGAAGATAAATCCCAAGAAACATTTAAAAGCTGGGGATGTTGCCTGTTTACAGATTTTCCAAGGCGGAGGAGAAACCCTTGCGAGCATGATAATGAGCTACAATGATCCTATAGGGCATTTTAATTCTTCTCTGGACCTTGCTTCTCCAGTCAGATCCAATAAAGACTGATACATTTATTAGAATTTTTAACCTTCAAGAAGATTCCACTGATGGAGCCTTAATCTGGAGTCCAAATCTGGAGATGAGTAACTCAAACTTAAATGCACACCAACTTAATGCAATGGTTTCTTCCTAAAGAGTTCAAAATTAAATGCCAATTTGCATTCAAATTTGGTAGATATTCGAGATGTGAGTTTCAAGACACAGAGATGAATGTGGCCCACAGGTCCATTCTGCCTTTTTGAAGGTCACATTTACATTACAGAGTCACCAAACTAAAGTTTAATGAAAGAATGAGAACATAATCTTACCAGGTAGGAGGCAAACAAAACATGATTCGTTTTAAGTAAATGAAGGGTTTCTAAGACCTCATAGAATGAGTATATCAGTTTATAGGAACATGGCAATTTTGTGGTACCAAGAAAAACTGAAGTAGTAGGTAATCTTTCTTTATTAAAAGAAAAAAAAAATGTCCAGGCTCTTGGTCTCCAGGAAATTCTTTGGGAATATTTTATTCAATAGAGATGGTTCTTGATACAAGGTAACAATCCAACATGCTTAGAGATAATTTAATAAAATAGGATAGATGAGTATGAAAGACTTTATTGTCAATACTACAGAAATAATGGAAAAAAAAATCCACAAACTGAAATTTAGTAAGTTAGTGCCATCCACGTATAAAACTTAAAAACCAACTTGAATGATAAATATGGTACCTATTCAAATTTTTCTTTCAGGCACATCTAAAATGAGTTCCTTCATTTACAGTAGTTTCATTACCAGCCTGATTCAGAGCATGTTAGTACAAAATAGCTATCCCAACGATGTACTTTTTTTTTTTGAGACTGAGTCTCACTCTGTTGCCAGGCTGGAGTGCAGTGGCGCAATCTCAGCTCACTGCAACTCTGCCTCCCGAGTTCAACTGATTCTTCTGCCTTACCCTCCCGGGTAGCTGGGACTATAGGGTTTTATTTTTAGTAGAGACGGAGTTTCACCATGTTGGCCATGGTGAAAGACGGGCGGATCATGAGGTCTCAATGTCTTGACCTCGTGATCCGCCCGTCTCGGCCTCCCAAAGTGCTGGGATTACAGGGGTGAGCCAATGCGCCCGGCCTGTGAATATTTTTAGGCATTTAAATCAGCATCTTACTTTTATAATGGCATCTGCCTTATTAAACACAACTCCTTCACATTTACGCACCATGAAAGGCTATCATGGAAGTTTTTCAGTGAGGAAACACATGTCACTTCCAAGTAACTCCAAGGACAAACCAGATTTGTTGTCAACTTCTATATAATCCTGGACAATAACTGCCCTTCTCAATGGTACTCAGTGATCACTGGCAAAGTTAGAAGTGACAGCTCATGCTAGACATCCTGTTAGAGTAGATATATCCCTAGAAAATCTCTAATGTTTTAGATCACTAATTGTGATGCAAAAGGAAGAAGCCCATTTGATGCTTTCAAATCCCAGGAGCCTTAGATCTCCCTCACATCCTCCAAAGAGGGTGAGGGGCCTCTCAAGACCTTTTCACCCTTTCCATGAAACTCTTTGGCTTGTTCACAGCCTGGCTGGAACCTTTCCTCTCTCTGTTTTTCCCTCCAAGACTGGCTCTTATTTAAGTCTATTTCCACCAATATAAATAATGGTTTTCAGGGACCCTCATCTCTAGAATGTTCCTTATAGGGAGTATTTGTTCTCATCTTCTAAGGTCACTCCAACCCTGAGAGGGAGAATTGGGACCATAAACAGACTAGCTTATCCTAACAAGCTACATATAAACACTCTGACCGACATCTTGCTGAAACCTAGATATGTCCACTATTTAAAAGTCAGGTGCTCACCTGAACCCAGTTTATTAAGGGTTGTGTTAATTAAGAAGTACTAAATGTCTGTAGCAAGGGATCAGAGTGACCAGATAGATCCCAGGTTTCGATCTACCACTGCAGATGGACATCCACTGTAGGAATTTAGGATTAATGTTTCACTTCCTTGTTGGAAAAAAATATCCTATGGTCGAAATTTCTGGGCAATCTTCTTATATTCTAACTAAATAACTACTAATAAATGCTACTTCAATTACTTTAGAGGAAAAGAATATAGTGCCTTACGAACTTTCCAGTCCTTTAATATGTTCTTCCCAACTCCTTAATAAACAAGTAAAGGAAGAGAAAGTCAGCATTTGGGGACAGTGATTTGGGATACTCTGTTGAGGGGAGTTGCTAAAATACAAGGTAAGCATTTTCAAAACAGCCAAAAGAGAAGTAGCCCAGTTCTTCACTGATGACACTACTTCCTTCGTAAATATAAGCCAGAGCATTCTTATTGTTCTAACACAGATATCTCCGATCTGGCTTTCTGTTAATTGTTTTGTTTCTCTATTCTAATAAGAAATTCTGACAAAGAAAAAGGAGGTTTGTTTTTATGTGATGAATGATAGGACATCTAAATTCCTACTTAATGACAATCAATTTACCATATACTCAGGCAAATTAAAATTCCTTTAATTAGTTTTTACAAAGTAAAAGGGTAGCTTCATCCTTTATTTAGATAAAAACCGCCACTGCCTGACTAAACACATTCTCATCAAATAGGGAAAGTAATGTGGGCTGACCTTCCAAGGATTCTCTCTTATTTTAATTCTTTATTTGCAGATTTTAAATAACTGATTTGCATAATAACACTTTTTTTTCAACAATCATTAACTGAAATGTGGTTATGATGAATCTGAAATGTAAGCTCTCTATGCTGCAAAGCCAAACAACAGAACCCCTGAAGAAGATGTAACACATTTCTTTTACTTCCCGTGTGGTAATGAGCTTCCCAGTGGAAACCAACAGAATCTTGTGTTCCAGTGAAACACACAAAGGTAGTTCTTGGTGGCAAGCAGACTAAAGCTGTAGAGTTTTTACCCCTGTGTGAAATAATCGCCTTCTTTCTAGTCCAAGACTCAGGACTGAATAACTAGAGCTGACCTATGCTCACCCTCTGTCACAGAAGAATCCAAATAGATTGTAGATAGAAAAACATAAGTTAATTGCTGCTACTAGGAAAAACAAACAAAACTCTAAGCAAATGCCCTACTCAAGGTCGTACTGTTGTCCTATTCAAAGGTAGGGGCTTTTGCTGATGTATCACTTGGATGATGCTTTAGGTTCGCTTCAGAACGCCTTGCAAACGGATGTGTCCTTAAAGGACCTGAAGAGATGAGTGCTCTGGTATGCTCTGATGAGAGGTAATTATAGGCTTACTTGTCTATGTATCTACATAAGTGATCCACAAAAATCATTACACACCTAAGGAACCCCAAAATAAGTGATACAACATGCATCAAGTAATCTCATCTTATTCCACTGCTAGGCACTAAAAGTAGTCCCTTCTGATTTGGAAAAAGTTTTCATTTTTTCCAAATAAGCTATTTGGCATCTATTGATAACTTGGTAACTATTCTGATCCTCTCATATATTTAGCAGCTACAAATGGTCTTAGTGGAATATAATTTTTTTAATGTAAAGAAAACATATGGGGCAAAGTAAATCATTTAAGGCAAAAATGTAAAACCAAAACAGGTATTTTTTTAAATTAATTTTTAAAGCATAAAATCCACGAAACCAAGGCGTGAGTGGGCAAAGTTCATCCGTATATCAAATCCATTCCTCCTTATTTTGTTATCAAGACAATTACGGCAGGAAAAAGTTTTTTGGTTGGGGGAGACATGGTCTCACTCTGTCACCCAGGCTGGAGTGTAGTGGTGTGACCAAGGTTCACTGCAGCACTGACCTCTTGGGCTCAAGTGATCCTTCAGCCTCAGCCTCCTGAGTAGCGGGGACTACAGGTACATGCCACTATACGCAACTAATTTTTAATTTATTTAGAGATGGATCTCACTATGTCACTTGGGCTGGGATTTTTTAACCAGTTAATATTTTTATATCACTGTCAATTACAATTGCCTGCATCTGCCAGTTCACTGGTATCCTTGAGCTAAACAGGGAGTCCCAGGATGTCCAAATCTGTGGAAGTTTCTAGAAAACCAAGGGAACCAGAGCATCAGACAGTGGTAGTTCCACTTTCTCCTCCAGATCAAAAAGTGACACTATCACCTAATCTTTGTATCTTCCTCTCTGTTTCATGAAGTAGCCTTTGTCATTTCCCAAGACTCTAGAAAACGGCCCTGTCACTTACTATCCATAGCGTGAAGATATTCCATGTGGATGGCCCCCGTGCCGGCGGTGGCAGCTGAGGGAAGAATGTCTGCATAGGGGCTGCGCTGGCCGGTTAGCAGGGCCATCTGATGATAGTATTCTGCTGGGCTGACTCCTGCATGGGGAGCTAGGAGGAGACAAGAAATATACGGTTACTAGTGAAAGAAGGTCAACTAGAAGTTTCTCTGGAGGCATCTCAGAGTCCATCACACAACCCACATCAGCAATTTCTTTCATGTCTTATTAGAGTAAACCTCCTTTAACTCAAATTGTGCTCTTACGTCCATTAAACATCTTTTATTTGAAAATAAAACTGAAGGAAAGGAATAGAAAAAAGCGAAATGCATTACAAAGTTTTTGACGTTGGTCTAAGAAATTATCAACAAATCAGAATGATTAAAATGTATATATGTACATAACCACATTTGCCTCCCCAAATAAAATCAGTTTTACATCAAATCGCTGTACGTTTGCATTTCTTACAATAGTAGACAACTTAGAGGACTATGATATCTTTCCAGACATACTTAAAATACTTCTCTAAGCTTTCTGACAAGAGTGTCTGAGTTAACTCTCACTCACATGAAAAGTCAGGGTTTACCAGTATGAAAAAAGGCAGCACAGCTTTAATAACACAACTGAATGATAAGCTACAATTTTGCATTCCATAATTTAAAAGCGCTCTTTTCCTTTTCTTCATTACAAAATCAAAAAGAAAATATACCTATCAATCTGGAGCAATTTACTGCCAAGACTCGGCTTTCTAACAGGGTAATAACCGGTTTCCACCTGCCAATTTTCATGCAAAAGCAGCAAGACATTGTAGCAGTTCTCAGGGTGGCCTCCAGACTCACAGAGATCTGGATTTAAACTGGCTCCATGAGGTCATCAGGAGCAAAAATTAAACTATGTATGTAACACGTTTAGCACATAGCATTCAACCAATAAAAGTTTTACAATTATTATCTAGAAATACCAGCACTCTAGTGATAGGTTTGTGGGTATTTTATATTTGTTTCATATACTTTTTATCCACGATACATGGTAAAGATATAGATTTAAGGAAAAAAAACTTTAGGCCACAAGAGAAATATTCGTCATATTACTTTATTTGATTATATTAACTGGATTCTTGAGAGGCAAGAAAAGGAAGGCAAATCAACCAGTCAAAGAATGTGCTATATATACACATCATCAAATGCTATGCAAAGCAGATGATAGGAGTACTTTCAGTAGTTTAACTAGTGGTATGACTTTCCGCTGGCCCAAATAAATTTCTGCAGGCCAGGCATAATTCCAAGTCCATTGTCAGCTAGCCTCCCTCTCTCTCTCAGTCTATTCTCGTTAGTCATTTCTACCCAACTGACAAGTACCTGAAGGAGATGATTCTCCAGTTCTTCAAGTGCAAAATAAAATCTGAAGCAGAAAATCTAATTCATATTTGATTTTTATTTTTCAAATGTGAATCTTGGCCAGGCACAGTGGCTCATGCCTGTAATCCTAGCACATTGGGAGGTAGAGGCGGGTGGATCGCTTGAGCTCAGGAGTTTGAGACCAGCATGGACAACGTGGTGAAACGCTATCTCTACAAAAATTATAAAAATTAGCTAGGCATGGTGGTGTGCACCAGTGGTCCCAGCTACTTAAGGGGCTGAGGCAGGAAGATGACTTGAACCCAGGAGGTCTGGGGTACAGTGAGCTGAGATTGCACCAAGGCAGTCCAGCCTGGGGAACAAAGTGAGACCCTTTCTCAAAGTAAAATAAAATGTCAATCCTGCCCAAAGGGCAAAACTTATTCTTTAGCTACTTATATTACTATTATTAACTAGTAAATTCACTGCACTGAATCAAAAAAAAAAAAAAAAAAAAAAAAAAAAAAAAAAAGTGGCTGTTGCTGAAGGAAAGCTATTTCTGAAAACCCAAGTGAGTGGATGTTTCCTGAGACACTTCATGCGGCTTCTCACCATGCCCACCCAGCCTCAGGAAGGAGTCTACCTAGAGAACGTGCATAGGGCATGGAAGTCACATCAAGCCCTGCTCAGTGAAATGAAATGCCTGGTGTTTCTCTGATGTGGAAGAGGCAGTGATGACTTGTGATCTCTGCAAGAATTCAGTGCGTGCTACCTGTAATTAATAGGTGGTGCAATTCTGGACCTTCATTCAGATTCCAGTGATTACTGGGCAAATGAATTTCTATGTGTGCATGAAATGGAAAATACTTTTCCTGAATCAAAGTACCAGTTTATAAGTTGACACCAGGAGAATACACAGCTCCAATTAAGAAGAGTCATGTGAAAAGTAATGGGGGGGCTAACAGAACCAACAGGAATTTGATCCTTGAGAGCCTAAAATGAGGATCAAAAGTACGATAAAGTCTAAGCTCATTTCCTTCCCCAGTACACTTTTCTTCTGGTTTTCACAAGGCATGGTCAAGAATAGAAAGCAGTTTTCATGTGGCACGGTCAAGGATAGAAAGCACAGGCAACAGCCCTGGACCATGCTGTTTTCTAAGACCTTGCCACTCAGAGCGTGGACCAGGCACCAGCAGCACTGACATCACCAGCTTTTGAGGAGCACAGAATCTCAGGCCCCGCCTGTCCCCACCTGATGCAGAATCGCCTTTTATCAGGCTCCCCAGGTGATTCATAGGCACACTAGAGTTTGGGAAGCCCTGCTCTAACAGACACATCTGTACAAATGTGCCTCGCAGACACAGAGAACAGAAAGGTGTTCATCAGAAGGTGAGTAAAACATTCATGTTACACACGCATGTGTGTGAATGGCTACAGGACCAGTCTAATCATATGTGAAGCAGCAGAACAGAACCCTAGTTACCAGCAGGGATTTGGGAATCAGAAAAATTTAGAGTTGAATTCCACCTCTGTCCCTTACTAGCCACGGGACGACTGCGTTGCAGGTAAACCCCACTGCACACTGCTATTCTGCCCTGAAAATGGAGATGATACCACCACTGCCAATGAGGTGTTACAACACTAAAACGCAATCATGCATGTAAGGCACAGAGTACAGCACCTGGCACATGGGACACACTCACTAAACATCAAGTCTACTTTATACACATCCCGAGTGAGGAGCAGGGAGGAGGCTGTGTGATCTCCGGAAGCAGAATCCATCCTAGACTTACCATCTGTAGGGCTCAGCCCACGGGTTGCTGAGATCATGGAGAGCGACGGACTGCTGTGCAAGGAGCGGATATAGTCCATGTATGGATTAATGTAGGGATGTGGAGGGCTGAAGGGAGACTCGGAAGCGGCAGCGGGGTTCCGGTGTGGGGAGATCCTAATGAAGGGCAGGTCCGGATACGTAGGGCTACTAGATAAGGCAGAAGTCCTGGGTACAAAGAAAACCAGACACAAGGGGTATGCATGAGACAAATATCTCCACAGGCAGAGGCTGTCTGTGAAAGAAAATAAGATTTTAAGTGAATTCAAAGGAGCCTTGTGGAAAAAAAATGCAGGCAAATACATTTTAGTACCACTATCTTAAAATCAGCATGATATAATGCAGACAGAACATCGCTATGCAATTCTTTGGGAAAATAAATTGACCTCTGAGAAACTTCATTGCACTCCAAAACAGTAAAATAAAGGTCAGCCTATGGCTTCTTCCATGAGAAGAAATTCTAAATAACAGGCAACTGGGCTTAAAGTGGTTGCTACAATTGTATTTTCCACTTGACCCAAATATTAATGTCACCATTTAAAACTTACCTCTTACTATCATGGTGTTGCATAAAAATAAGAAAGAAAAGAAAAGACCAAGAGAAAGAAAAGAAAAAAGAAAGGGAAAGGAAAGAACAGAAGAGAACAGAATGAAAGAATACAATCCCACATCTGTCAGGTCTAGAAGCCTGATCATGCACATGGCAGAGCTGCCTGTAAGGAAGAATACCCATTGCAAAAGTCTGCTTAGAAACGGGAAATCGGTCACTCTAACGATCCAGGCATATGTTTGTTTAACTTTCAAGGGTCTCGCAGTGGTAAGTAAAATGAGTTTTATGGATCCAGGTGTGAGTGTTTGGAAGGCAACTCCTCCTCTCTGTGCAGCAGCACCTGGAATCAGCTTTCTGCTCAAGTCCTTTTCCATGAGGCATCCCGATGAGCCACGTTCAGTGAGCAGTAGTAACTAAGTGCTCCCGGGTTAGAAAGTTGGGGAAGAATGCGTTTTCGATCAAGTCCCTGCCTCGGTTATAATGGGCTAAGGTAGAATGTAGGCTTTGGGTTATTACAAATAAATTCTAAAACACACCTTGCTACGACGATATCCTGATTGGCTTTTGGAGAGAGATTCCTCAGAATCCCCTCACACCTGCCGCCCCACAGCCACAGCCACACTCTGAGACAGCCACTTCCAGAATGGCCAGTCTGCATAACCTCCTGTACCGCCAAGTTCCTTCTCTAATGGAAAACATTTGGCGTGGATAATCAGGGAACTGGCTCTGACAGGTCAAACACTTGTGCTCCCCCTTTTCCTCATTCACAGAGGGTGCGGCCATAGGAAGGAGAGGCCCTGACAGACAGAGATCAACTGAGAACAGCAAACTCCTCTTCCACCACTGGCTTTAGGAGTGAAATGAAAGGAAGGGGGAAACACATTTTCTCCTTGCAAAGCAAATGCTCACGCACCGCCCGGCCCCCATCACCCTGTCAGAATATAATCTTGGTAAAAGCCAGCTCCACTAAATGCACATCGCAGGCACTGAAATAAATGAAATCAAAGATCAGATAATGAATTTTCTCTCAGTAGAAAATAAAAGAAGTTGAAATATGGTGGTGGGGATGGATTTTCTCACTTTCTTCTTCTGATTCTGTTTTCACCTTGAACTAAAAAAAAAAAAAAAAATGAGGCTTTTTATTTGTTACTCAGATGCTACTTTGGGAAAGCAAAATAAAACTCCAAAGTTTTCTAAATTTACACGTGGGAAGAGTAAGAAATTACCACCAGCAAATAGCTATTTCTTTTCAAAACAGCTTGAGGCTTTCATACCCAATCAGAAATTAGTAAAATGGCTTGTTTAAATAGAGATCAACGTAACCTATTAGTCTTTCCTATTTTAGCTCTTAACTACAAAACAAGTTAGCTTTCTGTTCTTGTTAACTCAGCCCGTAAGCTCCCTTTAGACGTGTCTTATCATTGGTTAAATCTTACACCCTGTTTAGATGTGTTTGCTACCTTAGAAGGTACAGAGGATGCTCTAATTCATTCATTCATTCTTCACAAGAAAGGACAAGCAATCCTTCCAACCTATTCTTAACACAAACTTGTTTATAGACTTCCACTGAGGGACTGGTGCCACCGAATGCAGAAGAGCCGTTTCAAGAAAGCCATGAGATGATGCCTCCTGGGTCAGTTTTTGCGATCCAGGAATAACTTGGTCTGAGCAACAGGAACTAAACATCAGGGCGGGCAATGACATTTCTTACTAGCTTTTCTTGATTTACTCAAAGATTGAAACCTATTATTTCTCCAAAATTCCAGAGCTGAAAAGAATAGTAAGAATATCCCTAGAGGTCCAAATGCTATTTTGGAGAATTATGCACAGGAAAACTAATCAGCATCTAGAAAAACATAAAAATTATAGAGGCCAGGCTAGGGTTATCATCAATCCCACAGAAAGCCTAGGAAGCTGTTTTCTCCTCACAAAAGTCTATCAAGTCTGATGTCCCTGTCACTGCTTCACTTGGATTCAAGCTTTTCCCACCAGGACCCTAAAGGTACCTACTAAACCAGCTTCCCACAAGTGAAGCAATCCCATCAGGGTCCAAGACCTGGTCATATCTTCTCTGGCAGGAGCACTAGGCTCTACGGTATTTTTACACACTGCTAAGAAGCAACAGTGGAAAGGAGGGTTCCTCCAGGATTTGAAGATAAAGATACAGGTGCATCGGACAGTCATAAGGGGGTTATCAGGAATTCTAGATACAGATGCATCCAAGCAGTGGGACTCAATGTGAGTGGACCTCAGCCTTGATACTCACCTTCTCCTCTTCCTTAAAGGTCCAATGGGGAAGATAACCTCGTGGGAGTGTTGGGTGGTTGACATGAGTAAAGTCTCAGGTACTGAGCCTAGTATATACTGAATGCTCAAAACAAACACACACACATATATATAAATATACACATACATTCATATGTAAGTTCACATGTGACATATACATCACATATTGTGCTAACATATATCAACCGGTAATACACATAAACAGAAACATATTTATATACGTGTGTATATGTACACAGATATATGCACACATATAAACATATATACATGCATTGTAGGGGTAGCAAATGCAACATACTATGTGATTTCAAATATTGAAATATTAAGACATTCTTTTTGTTAACAGACATTGTTTAGAGCAATTTAAATTCATAGCAAAATTGAGCTGTAGTACAGAGATTTCCCATATACCCCCTGCCTCTACATATAAATAGCCTCCTGCCATTATCAACATCTCCTACCAGAGTGGTGCATTTGTGATGAGCCTACACTGACACATCATCGTCACCCAAAGTCCACAGTTTAGGGTTCACTCTCGGTGTCATCATTTCTATGGGGTTGGGCAAATGTATCTACCATTACAGTATCATACAGAGCAGTCTCACTGTCTTAAAAATCCTCTTTCACCAATTCTTCCCTTCTTCCTTTTCCCAGCTCCCAACCCCAGGAAACCACTGATCTTCTTGCCCTCGTCATAGTTTTGCCTTTTCCAGAATGTCATACAGTATGTAGACTTTCCAGACTAGCCTCTTTTACTTCGTAATATGCATTTAAGTTTCCTCCATATCTTTTCAAAGTTCATTTCCTTTAGCACTGAATAATATTCCATTGTATGGAATAGCTTATTTAGTCATTCACTTACTGAAGGAAAATTTGGTTGCTTTGAAGTTTTGGCAATCATGAATAAAGCTGCTATAAACATCTGTGTGTGGGTTTTTTGTGCAGAAGAATCCCCTTTCCATAGCAAATCTGATCACACCATTCGGCTTTGCTCATCTGCCTGATGGCATCTTGGAGGCACTCCTTGGATTTTCCAGGACCTCCTTTAGTAAAATCATAAAGTCACATGAGGTGGTTAAGAAAATGGACTCAGTAATTAAATGCAAGGGCTCTGAAGGAATGGGATTGGAAGGTTTCTTCACTTATTCCCTCACTCAAGCATCAGTTTCCTTACACACGAAATCGGAACAATCACAGCTCCCTCCAGGGGCTGCTGTGAGGGCTGGAATCCTGTGTGTAAAAGTAGGAACACAGTGCCTAAGTGCTGTGGTTCTTGATGTTCTTGCAGAACCAGCCAACAACACTTCTTTTCTTCTGATCCTAAACTCAGGGGAAAAAAGAAGTCCAAATGGTGATTTGTTCCCTAGCAGAGCAGTTCCCTAGCAGAGCAGTGGCTGGTATTCAGTTTCTCACTGAAGTTTGGTCATTTATTAATTGTTTCCACATTAGGCTTTCGTGAGCTGGGTTAGCGTATTTCTCTAGCGCTACAGTGTGACAAAAATGAGTTTCTAAGCAAACAAAGCTGAGCACCCAAACTTGAACTACAATAGCCAAACAGCCTCCTGACATATGTAAATAGTCTTTAAATAAAGGTGCTTTTAACCTTACCTAACAGAGCCACCTTCAAATTCTTGGCAGCTAGATCATTTGTTAGTTATTGTGGTTTTGTTTTTTGTTTTTGAGACGGAGTTTCACTCTTGTTGCCCAGGCTGGAGTGCAACAGCGCAATCTTGGTTCACTGCAACCTCCGCCCTCCAGAGTTCAAGCGATTCTCCCGTCTCAGCATCCTCAGTAGCTGGGATTACAGGTCTGCGCCACCATGTCTGGCTAAATTTTTGTCTTTTTAGTAGAGACAAGGTGTCACCATGTTGGTTAGGCCGGTCTTGAACTCCTGATCTCAGATGATCTGCCAGCCTTGGCCTCCCAAAGTGCTGGGATTACTGGTGTAAGCCACTGCTCCTGGCCCAATTATTGTGTTTTTAACTGGAAAGCAAATCTGGGAGAGAAGGTTAAGCTCCTTAAATTTATCAGGCAGACGTGTGTTCACTGCTGTGTGAGGGGTACTCAGGATTATGACCAGAGGAGGGCTGAATTCCACTTAAGGAAGAGGACAGGGGAGGTATGGAGAAGGCGGCCACAAAATTTCCCATAGAAATGACATATTTTCCTACAAACTATCATCACCTTGGCCTGGTAAATATTTGTCAAGTTCGTTAAAAATCTTCATTTGAAGATTATAAGTAGTGCCAGGAAAAAATTATAGGTGTCTCCTTGACGTATATTTTTAGTAGATACACACAGAAATGAACTGCAGATCACCGCTTTCGGTCTTTGTGGCCATCCCCTTCTCTCTGTCCTGGGACTGTCTGTGGCTCAGTCACTGGAGGAAGATACAAACCATGGAGGGAAGAACCAAAACAACAAACAAACATTCTGAGAAAAATACTGAAATTCAGAACTGGTCCAAGAACAGACATTCCATGCTATTTATGTTGCAGCAACAGAATATAGAAATATGCCTGTGACCCTCCAACCTAAGTCTGACAAACTGCTGTCTGGGCACCACAGATTCCCAAACTGTAGAGGCCTGCTGGGGCTGCAGGGCACAGCTGGGAAGATATGCCTCGCTCCGTTATCCCTGTGTTTTGGCTCCTGTATGCAAGGCCTCTGTGTCCACTCAGGAATAAGACCCCTTATGCTCTTTCTACCCATTTGTCTTCCAAGACAGTGGAGACCTAATGAGTCACTGGCATTTTGTTTCCATACTGCCCAGTGGAAATTGGGCAATTGTATATGAAATATACTTTCTGAAAGAAGGAAGGTAGGAATTACTTTGATCTTCTACTGAAAGACAATAAAACAATATAAAGTTATTTCTGTTTGTGTAGATAACTTCAGAATGTTTTTTATATGGTCATGAAAATAGAATACAATGAAAAGAGTAGAAGATTCTTATCAGAGCATTTTTAACAGTATACCATGATAAACTTAAAACATGTTGCAGAGAATAACTGGACTTCTGAGTTAGAATGAAATATTATTATATAATCTAATTCATTACTGCCTTTTCATCTATCTTATTGGGTTACTAAAACGCCAAGATTAAAATCGCAGTATTTAATCACTTGCATTATCCATTATGAGAGCATTAAACAAGGTTTATATGCCAGATTATTACAATTTGCTCGCACATTGCTTGAGATACTGGAAATGTGCACATATCTCCTGCATCTCTGCGTGACCACTCCAACTACTGGAAGACTGGAATATGTTGGTTTTTTATATAAGCTTATTTTTTGTTTTTTTTTTTTTAAACATAGTAAGTAGACATCGTTCTTCATATTCAAGCAGTGGTCTAATAGAGAACAGAGGGTAGTTATCCCTTTTAATGCATTTTAACCAATTAATTACTTATTCAATAAACACCATTTTAATAAATCAAAATTTGTAAGAAATAATTTGCTTTTGCCCTAGTGCAGTGGCTCCTGCCTGTAATACCAGCACTTTGGGAGGCTGAAGCAGAAGGATCACTCAAGCCTAGGAGTTCAAGATCAATCTGAGCAACATGGGGAGACCCCATCTCTAGAAAAACAAAAATAAAAACATTAGACTGGCATGGCAGCACCCACCTACAGTCCCAGTCCCAGCTACTTAGGAGGCTGAGGCAGGAGCATCACTTGAGCCTGGGAGGTCGAGGCTGCAGTGGGCCATGATTGCACCACTGCACTCCAGCCTGAGCAAGACAGACCTTGCCTCAAATATATGTGTGTGTGTGTGTCCTTTGTGTGTGTGTGTGTACATATGTTTCCTTTCCATACACTAAAGAAAACAAATATCTAAAATGTTCATGAGTAAAACAGTAGACACTGTCATACATTTGCACAATCCTATACTTTTTTTCCCCTCTATGCAAGGTAAGCTTTCAGATCACCTCCGCCCTAGAAATACCACATGACCCTGAGAGGTGTGGATGGTTACGATGGTTACTTTCATTTGCTCTTCCTCCTCCCCAAGGCCACGGCCTGTGTAGGGAGTCTGGTCTTTAAGGTCTGAATCAGTTGGCTCACCTTCTCTCCGGTTTCCACTTAAGGGAAGCATGGCAGGAGTGGGCAGGAGGGGAAACCAAGTTCCCTCCTCCCTCTCCGCTAGCTGTGGCTCTGTGGTATGGCATTGCTGCCCCAAGGCCACTGCTCCTGGTGGGTGAGCCCTCCTCTGCTGCTCCAGCTCTCGCTGAATCACTTCTTTGTTCTAACTTCGACTATATTAGGGGCTTTACTATTACTTGTTCATCTCCTTAACCCTACCCACACCTCTGTACAAATCCACTCCACTAGCCCCCAGGCCCCTAGCTGATAAAATGGTTCCATTTCCAATCCTATTTTCATCATCTTTGTAGCTATGAAATACTTTTCCATGAATTTTTAATTGGCGTATGCTTATTACAAATTTATCACTTGGATTTTAATTGTTAAAAACTACATGTATAACCACACAGATGAACATTTCAATGATCTCTTCATTGGATATACATTTGATATCGTTTGTCTGTGTCTCTACCCAAATCTCATCTGGAATTCCCATGTGTTGTTGGGGGGAACCTGTGGGAGGTGGTTGAATCATGGAGGCAGGTCTGTTCTCCTGATGTTGAATGAGTCTCAGGAGATCTGATGGTTTTATAGAGGGGAGTTTCCCTGCACAGGCTCTCTTCTCTTGTCTGCCACCATGTGAGATGTGCCTTTCATCTTCCCCCATGATTGTGAGGCCTCCCCAGCCATGTGGAACTGTAAGTCCATTAAACTTCTTTCTTTTGTAAATTGCCCAGTCTCAAGCATGTCTTTATCAGCAGCGTGAAAATGGACTAATACAACACTTTATTGAAAATCCATTTCCTAAGAATCCACTGTGATTTCTGCACTTGGGAGAGATTTCAAGGAACATGATACATGATTGCCTGGTCCCTTCTCTGAAAGAGCCTACAGTCAAATGAGGCAAAAGGCTACACTCAAAAGAAGTGTGTACGAGTGAATGTGACCTAATGAGTGGCACAGCTAAAAAGAATTCATAGGAGGCTCCCAAAAGCATCTGGGTCATGAAAAATAAGGACAATGAACCAGCACAAAAAGTAAACATGACTTGAATGAAAGTGGCCATAAAGGTGAGGGCTAGAATATTGCTTAATGTATACATTAATGCTAAGGTGATGAATATTTTCTTACATGGAGAATTTAAGGGCAAAGGCTGAATGTTTTAAAGAGAGAGAAGGGAAAAGAAGTATTTGTTTTAATGATGAAACATTACTTCATGAGATTTTTGTAAATAAGTTTCTTGGCCAGGTACAGTGGCTCGCACCTGTAATCCCAGCACTTTGGGAGGCTGAGGTGGGCGGATCACCTGAGGTCGAGAGTTTAAGACCAGCCTGACCAACATGGAGAAACCCCATCTCTACTAAAAACACACACACACAAAATTAGCCGGGCGTGGTAGCGCATGCCTATAATCCCAGCTACTCTCGAGGCTGAGGCTGGAGAATCACTTGAACCCGGGAGGCAGAGGTTGCGGTGAGCTGAGATCCCACCATTGCACTCCAGCTAGGGCAACAAAAGTGAAACTCCATCTCAAAAAAAAAAAAACAAAGAAAAAAGTTTCTCTTTTTTTTTTTTTCTATTCATGTCTGAGTATAAAAGGACTTCATATTCCATGAATGAAATAGTCAAGTGATTATTTAAAAAAATAAATAGCCATTCACTTTATCCAAGCTATCCAAATCTAACCAATGTCAACATTTTAACATAATTACTTCCAGCATTTTCTCAGGCATTATGCACTTCTTACATATTCAAAACAAAAATCATGTATTTTGAATTCCACTTTATTTCTTAATATGATAAGGTTTTTCTATTATCTTTTAAGTAACTCTCCATAAACATCATTTATAGTGCAGTGCAAATTAAAACCAAAATGAGTTATCATTCAACATCCACTAGACTGGCCAAAATTAAGAAGTCTGACAGTGACAAATGTTGATGAGGATTTAGGCCAACAGGAACTCTCAATGTGAGCACAAGCTAGAACTACCTCTTTGAAAAACAGTCAGGCATCAGATACTTGCATGAATTCTTACCATATGATCCAGCAGCCCTTTTCCTTGGAATATATGAGTACATACATATGTGCCACATGTACTCGAAGAGTCATAGCAGCATTATTTATCCGCTTAAAAATTGGAAACAACCTCATATCTATCAACAGTAGAATGGACAAATAATTCATACAATGTAATAGTAAATGGCTATGAAAATGAACAAACTACAACATAAAAAATCTCACAAACATAATGATGGATAGAAGAAGCCCAGCACTCACAAGAAAGAATGATATAATTTCTTTTGAAACAACTTGGATGGAGCTAGAGGCCATTATTCTAGGTGAAGTAACTCAGGAATGGAAAACCAAATACCGTATGTTCTCATTTATAACTGGGAGCTGAGCTATGGGTATGCAAAGGCATACAGAGTGGTATAATGAACTTTAGAGACTCAAAGGAGGCAGGGGGTGGGGAGCAGCAGGTGGGGAATAAAGGATTTTAAAAAACTACATATTGGGTACAATGTACACGGCCGGTGTCACAAGTGCACTAAAATCTTAGACTTCACCACTATACAATTCACCCATGTAACCAAAAATCACTTGTACCCCAAAAGCTATTGAAATAAAAAATATGTAACAAAAAGCTTTAAAAATAAAAGCTATTAAAATAAAAAATATGTAATAAATAAAATGGGAAGTTCATCAGAAAAAAAGTAAAAATTAACTAAAAAAAGAAGAAACCTGGCACAAAAGAATACAATGTACGATCCCATTTATACAAAGTTCACTAACAGGCTAAAAGTCAATTTCAGTGTTAGGAGAGTCAGGATAATGTTGACCTTCAGGTGGGTGGAGAGTATGGAAGAGGGGATTCTGAAGTTGGGGATGTTCTATTTCTAGACCTGCTAAGTTAGCAGTTTTCACTCCATGATCATACACCATCATTTACTGAGCTACATGTGTACATTTTGTGTACCCTTCTCTGTATTATTCATCAATAATTTTTTAAAAGGATACATGCCAAATATATCAAGATTTCCCATGGTTTTCAACCATCCAACCATTTCAATTAAATTCAGAAAATCAAATTCATATACATTTTTATTTTTCAAACTTTATCAAATATTGATGCTTTAAAGGTACCATAAATAATAACATATTTACTGCTATAAAACAAAAATAATCTAGTTGACACATTAGTCTAAATTCAAGGTAAGCTATGGAAAGTGAACATCTGTGTACTAACTTTGGAGGGGGCAGGGGCTACTGCTAAGCCAATCAAAGGAGTTTCTTGTGAAGAGAGAGGCCAAACAAATACATGTTAGTCATGTCCTTCCAACAACCAAAACAATGTTATACAAGTATCACTGTACAAGAGCAATGCAATTGTTTATAGCTAAAATTGATTCCATTCCTTCCAGGAAAGACTGCAAAGAACAATGTGCCAAACTTGTCTCTCCTCTGTACTGTAAATATAACTCTACATTAATAAATTAAAATTTCAAGGTCAAATAATTATAAAGAAAGTCCATTCCAGCCACTATAACGTGCAATCCACTGTTATTAAAAAGAGATCTTAATGAACATAATGCTGGTTCAAATAAGTACCTGAGAGCTAAATGATCACATCTCACAGCATGTGACTGTGTTCTATCCCACTAACCTTTGTTTAAAGAGAGCTCAATGTATATGTCTCATATTTTAGAATTAAGAAAAGAGAATAAAAAGTAGAGAAAAGAGTGTACCTGAACCAAATGGCAGATGACAACTTGTTTTTAAATAACATATGTTTTAAATATTTTAGTTCCATGAATACACATTATATATTAAATTATTATTTTAGCAGACTTTTTTTGGCCTCCAAATGGAGTCCAAATAGTTCACACAAAGGTATCCTTGTTTCTGCAATGTCTAATAAATGAAAAAGAAATTTTCTTATCTTCTCCTGATTACTAGAGTTGGTAAAAAGGATAAAATCAGTAACTATTATATAAAATGTTTTAATATATAATGTATGTATTATATAAATATAAAATGCAATAAATATAAATGAATATAATATTCTATTTATAATTAATTACAAATTACAAATTATTTAGTATAATAAAAATAAATATAACTCATTATTAGAATAACGAATATGCTACGTCCATCTTTACAATGTCCACAGAAATACCACCTTGATGAGGAAACAGCTGTCGCTGTGAGATGTCCAGTTGCAATTCTTTTCCTGCCCTCTAGGTGCCATGTTGAATGGGGGATGGAGAGCTGCTCTCATTGGTTGGATTCTGTGACATCTGCTGGGGCTCTGTTTTCTAGACAGTTTCCTAAGTGGTCTGCATTAAGAAAGCACACAGATGCTGCCCTTTCCTTTCCTCTTCCCCTGAGATAACAAGTGGTTACCTCTGAGCAGCCACCCTTTTTCCCTTGGGTAGTCCCTTTTCCTCCAGTGCAGCAGGCCATGGCAGAGGCCAATCCAGCCAGGCCCAGAGGATCAAAGGAGTCTCTCCTTCCATCTCACTCTCCTGCTGCCTGTACCTGGAAGTGTGCATTCAGTCAGCCATTCCATACACCAGTTGCAAGGTCTCGGGCTTAGGTTTGACTGTTGGGTGAACTAGATCTTTAAAAGCCTACTTTGCTCTCCAGCTACTTAAGCCCAGACAGAGAAGCAGCAGCACTATATAATTTCCTTTTTAACAGGAAAGTATACAGAAAGCATGTTGACTGGTGACTGTCACATAGTAAATTCTAGGTAAATGTTGGCCCCTACAACCAACACCTTCATTCCTGCTGCTGCTGCCATTCCTAGAGCTCTGGGTTGGTTAAGGCCAAAGTCACCTGGTTTCCCTTGCCTTCTTGAGTACTGATTTCCCTCAAGGACCTGATAGGGAGTGTGTTGTTTATGGCCAGGTGAGTTCAGCTATGACGTCACTTCAGCATTACTTACGCACACCCATCTCATCTTTTCTCCTAACAAATAGATTAAGCGATTTGATTTGACCTTAGTTAAGATGATGGGATTTTTTTTCTCCAAAGCAAATTTAAGAGCATAATAAATCGTTAGTTTTAGTTCAGCAACTTCACTGCCATGAGAAAAAACAAAACAAAACAAAACAAACAAACCAAAAACAAACAAAAAACTTTTGTCTTTAGAGATAGAGAAAACAAAAATTTTTAAGTTTGATTTGTGTGACTTTCCTCTCTATTTTCCACTAATTCTACTGATCCTATTTTCTGCAATTTGATGAATTACTAATTCCATCTCAAAAACAGTACTCAAAAAGGCAAAATAATATCCTTTCCAAAAGAAAATACAAGGCAAAATAGAAAAATATTGACACACAATAGTGTAGAAAGAATGGCTCCTCAAACAATTGAGTCTCTCTATGATGAACTAACTGTGCCTGGAAAACTCCTGGGATAAGTGACATTTGTTTGCATAGGTGTTACATTTTCCAACAATGCAGAAACTTATCCATCATGATTTCCTTCAGCAGAAACTTTCGAGTCTGAGCCATAATACACATCAGCTGTAAGGAAAAATGACCCTAACATACATACAAGAGACTCAATTAGATCTCTTTACTTATAAACAAACCAGCTCATGCTTGCATCGTTTACATGGAAATTTCAACAATTCAAGGTAAAGAGCTACTTTAAAAGTCTCAGCAGTACTAAGGCAGAATCTGTTATTCAAGCAAGAACTTTCCCCTCAGCGGACTTCAGGTACTAGTTGGATATAATTAATTGAAAACATGAAGTTGGGTTCCAACTATTTAATCCTTGCTTAATCTTGGGTCTGGTGGCAGGTGTTACAGAGGATATTTATACCAAAGATGGGAAGCACCTAGAATTCTGAGCCAAGAAGAGAGCAAGGCTACCTCAAGAATCAGAATAAATCTTTTATCGACAGTAGTCTCATCTTCTAGCTAGTATAAAGACTTTTTCTATTTTAGTATCATCATCATCCTCATCACAATTATTATTACTGCTAACTACTAACTAGACTGTTTTTTGAGTTATCCCTTGAACCCTGACATCTCACTCCTACTTCCCCTCGTTTTTTTAGTCATCCTTATTTTAAATTATATAGACATGTCCAACAACGAACTATCATTAATGATTCAATAACTCTTCTCCAGAGTAAAATCTTCAAGGTTTGCTAGGACCATTGGTCCCACAAAGGTGAAAAAAGTGAGCCCTTTTGAAGTGACAGGCTCTTTAGATGTAACTGGAAGTAGAGCTTGTAGGACTACTACATGTGACTAAGAGTTCAGGTCCTAAGCACATTTCTCAATACTTCAGAAATTTATCCCCTTGGAGAGTGCTGACTTTTCAAAAAAATTTACATATGGAGAAGGAGTATATGTAGTGTACTATAAAGTGTATGTAGTGATGGGGAACAATCTGTCTATATTATTCAACAGAAAACCAGCATCAACTTCTACGTAAGTGGACAGGGGTCTTGTTATCACGGCCTTCAGGAACCTTGCCCAAGACATAGAGAACAGCATCATGGAGGACTGAAAATGAGTCTGGCCACTTAACAAGGAGCTAAAAGTCTCCTCCTGCAGTTTCTTCTTCAGAGAGAAAGTAAGTCTTCCAGTATCATAAAGGAGGAGAGAGTCATCTGATTGGAAATGTCTAAATAATGCACGAGAGTTACTTGTTCATGTTACCCTTGGAAAACCTGTGTACAAGACGAAGGCCTTATCAAAAACAGCTTTTTGAGCCTCACTGTTTTCATCTGTCAAATGAGAAGCTTTGGAGTAGATGATCTCCATTCTACTTACAAGGTTTAAAGTCCCCTTTGTTCCTTAAATCCAATGATTTCTGTGATTCAAACCATTTTCCCCTGTCTGCTATTGCTTAGCTTTGACCATGTTATAAATTCTGTTGCTTGAATACACTTTTGTTTAAAATTTAGTGACCCATCACTTGAGCATCCTACAAATGAGAACTCTTTTCTTTTTCCTTTCTCGAGAATAGCATCACAATCATTGCAGCAACTGATGTCCTCTCTGGGCCATTGTGGTCTTCAACTTTCATACTACTCCCAGGAGAAACGACAGGGCCTGGCTTTATGCTAATTGGATTTGGATGGTGATTGATTAGAAGAAAGTGGGACCATGTAGTCATGCAAAAGGTTCAGTACTGAGCCACAGGCTTCAACACTAAAGGAGGTTTTACCAGTTAGTTCACAGCTATTAGATGTTTTTATATTAACAACATTTCTCCCATCCAGGTTTGTGCATTTTATCTTTATTCTTTCAAATCCTGAAATTGCTTGGATAAGAGAGAAGGTTTATATATTATACACACACACAGACATACACACACACACACACACACACACATACACACATTTCTAAGAGCAGCCTGAACTTTTAGGGGAAATTGAAGAGGCTTTGTGTCAAGTACAGCTAAATCCAGCCTTTCCATATCAAACCTCTGCTAGAAAATTACTGTGCAGATGATAAGGCAGAAAGATATAATAAAAAGTGACTCTACTCAATTTACACTGCAATATTGGTATGACTGAATATTTTTCATTCAGGTGCCTGATAAAATCACTAAACTGTATTGCAGATAAATAAAGGAGGCTTCTGTCAAGAATAAACACCATTAATCATGAAGTCTTACCCTCTCAGAGCCTGTGCTATGCATCTGCACAAATACACCAGCATAACCATCACACAACACATGCTTTCCCCCTTTATAAACTGTTCCAAGCTGAAGAAGTGCTCGTTTTTCATTTTGCAAGGTTTAGGCAGCAATTGCATTTTGAAAACATTCTCTTCACATTTTTAACTTTGCATTCTTGCAACTAGGTCCATTATTGTAACATTTAGGAAAATGCGGCTGGGCTCTCAGTGTAAAAAGTCTTGACAATGGATCAATTTTTTGACCGAATACATACGCACACACACACATAATACATATGACATAGTATATATCCTCAACTCTAAGACGTTACCGATGTGAAGTTGCAAAATTGTTTTAGATACCACTAAAAAAAGATAATGGTTCCCTATCACTTTTGGTTTTTACTTTACTTATTAAAAGAGCTCTTTTAGAATTATTTGGACATAGATTTCTTAAACATATATCATTCTAGTACATGTACAAAAAAAGGGAAATACAAGCAAAATCACTTTATTAAAAGATACCTGGAACTTCCTCATGACTGCCACTTCACCAATAAGCAATCGTAAAACACTCTAGATTGTAAACTACATCCCAACTTCAGAGATGTTAAAAAATGGAAAAAGGGATATACTACTTAGAAGAGATGATTTAAATATGGTGATAGATATGTAGTAGGCAATCCTGCCATTTGTCAAATACCTATGCTGTGACAGACACCGTGTTAAGTGCTATATATATATGCTCCTTTGCTGAATCCTTGATATAAAATGGCATTGAATGATGAAACGGGCTTGGACAGATTCAGATTCAGTAATCTGACAGTAAACATCTGAGCTGAATTAAAACTCAGTCTATGCTTCAAAGTCTATGTTTTTAAAGACAAAATTACTACCCCAAACCAGATACACATGTACATGTATGCTTAAATACACTTATATTTTTAACATTATTGAGGCTTTTAATAGAAAAGGATGGTATGTTTATCTAGCTACCTTAACTTCCAAAGGGAACCTATTTAAATTGACGTTCAAATCGTAGTGCCATGACAGGTCACACTGGTGGCTGCAGTATACACAAAGTGTCACTTGGAGAGTAAAAAGAGTAATGAGGGAGGTATGACCAGCATTCAGGCAAGACTTTTTCAGCAGAGCTTCACATAAGGAAAGAGCAGGCAAGAAACTTTATGGCTTACGGGGGGAAAATGGCATGTGGGCATGCATGTGTTAGGGCCACAATATTTTCATGGAATCCCCTTGCAAGTGTCCACGCACTAGGAAAAAACAACGAACAAATTTAAATTTTTCCATAATCATGAGATGTTAAGAACTAGAAAGGATCTTAAAAATTATTTAATCCAACTACTTTATTTTGTACATGAAAACAAGGTCTGCAGAGGTGAGGTAAAGTGCTCGAGGATCTGGTTAAGGTGTGGTAGAGTTGAGAATGGAACCTCACCAAGGTCCACATTTATTATGAAAACAGATGATTAACTAGTTTTAGGAAGAAGACCATCAGAAGTCATGTGCCAACAGCACTATGTTTGAGTTCTCTGGAATTACACTTTGAAACCCAACCAAATAGCATTGTCATGGGCGAATGTAACCAACATATTATTGGCTGGGGAAGGGATGTGTTCAAAGGAACTATTCAACAAAGCCATAATCCAGTCATACTCATGAGGGATGTTTAGTTGTGCTACACAGGAAGTATTATGGAAGCTGCATTTCAGCTCACTGGGGGTTCTGTTTGCAGAGCCCACTCCAAGTAGGAAGTGCCTCTTCTAGCCAAAAGAGGTTTAACTCCCAACTTCCTGATAAATCCTCCCTCTGTGAAGAAGCATCTTGATCCTGCACACTGAAGTGTTTATTTACTAAATGGAACACTGGCAGAGAACCTCACAACAAAGTCTGTGCCCCAGTGATGCACAGCCATGTTGGGGGCTCACAGAAGTCAGACGCCAAGAGCCTCATTCAAGCCAGGCCCAGGAAGAAAAGAAGAGAATACCAATGAAACCAGGCCCTGACCACACTGCTTGGTACTTCCCCAGTTCTTTAAGGAAGAGTGTCTGTGTTAAAAATAAGTATTTATACTGTATCATTTTTCATCACTGACTGTGTGTTCAATCATTCCTGACAAACTTTTTGGTCCTCTTTTTTATTATTATTATTTTATAAAAATTATATTTTATTTATAAATTATTGAAATTATTAATATTAATTAAATATTATTATTTAATATTTTAAAATTACTATTAAAACTATTCCCAGGTACACTATCAATAAATGTAGACTCCTGGTTAGCTACAATGCACCCCACCTGCTTGTTAAGAGTAGAAATTCTCATGCACAAAAAAGCAAGTAAAAACTGAACATACCCTTTATAAGAATTTTGCTTTTAAGACAGCTGAATTTTGTCAAGCTATATCACAATGTTTTACCAATATCTACATTGAGGGCATAATGCATTAAAGAATAAAATATTTACTCTTTGTTAACAGAGTTAGAAAACATAGTTCATAAGTTTACTAGCTGTTCATTTCTGTCCCAGTCATAAACCATGCTTCAAAAAATAACATATGTATAAGAAAATGTAATGGTTATAATAAGATACTCGAATAATTTTGTTTTTGTTGTTCATTATTTCTATACATGTGGCAATCCATTTTATGCAAATTATGATAATTTTTTAGATATGTAAATTTAACTCAAATGGAGCTGGTGGGCTCCCCTCTCACCCTACATGGGATAATTTATGTTACTAACTTGGGCTTGAGTGTAACACCTGAACTACCCTCCTTCAATAGCCTTATTCACACTGAAAGAAAACCAAATGACTCAGTAGCCTCCTTCACTGATTTTAAGGCTAGTAATGATTCAAGAGTAGCCATGTTATTAAACTAGAATGAAGCACTACTCTCCTCACTAATGAGGTTAAAAAATGTCTTTAGGTCTCCACGTTAGGGGCACTTAGCAAGCACTCCGCTTGGCAGAGACCCACAGCGGATCGAAGCCATGGACTAATCACACAGGCCGGAATCAAATGGACTGGAAGAATTAGGAGACTTGTGGCTCGGAGGAATGTAATTCATGCAGAAAAGCGTTGTCAGAGCAAGGCCAGGGAACCTCATGGGAAGAAAGCAAAATAAACAGTTCAACAAAGAAAACAAAGAAGGGCCAATAGGCTTTTCTAAAGCTTGAGTACACTGAGACTTCAGTGGGTGCCTAGGACAAAGACCTCATCAAAGGACACCCTTGCAAAGCAAACAGACCAAGGAAGGATGCTTCTCTCCAATACACTCGGGGGAAGGGGGTGGACTCTAATTTTCACTCCTTCCAATTCAACTTCCACAACTCCCAACTTCCAACTCAACTCCCTCCTCCAACAAACACAGAAATCACCACCATTAATAACCTAAGTAACTAAAAAGTCCTGTTTGTCTCTGTTAAAAGATGGGGAAAGGTGGGGAGGTTAACACAAATTAAATATGGTGCAGTACATCTCTGGATCTCACTTCAGATCACGAAAAGGCCTTTGGAAGTGTACCCACCTCCTGGGTCAGATCCCCACAGCCTGCTCCCCACATTCCAGAGGATGAAGAGAGACTCCAGAAGTGCTCAAGGATTTAAACTTGGAAAATTCTCTCTCACATATAGTATACAACATCCACAACAGTGCAGCTATTCAATTGCGAGAATGGAGTCTAGCATGGCTATCTGAAAAAGGCTGCACCTCTGCTCACAGCACCAGCCTCACTCTTCTGTTTCCACTGGACTTTTGACTTGGACTATTCTTCCTTCAATCCAATGACTACATGTATCACTGCAGCTCTGAAATGACTTTGATCATTAAAACAAGATTAAAATACTTGAGGCTGACCTTCTTTTCCCCCTCTTGACAACTTCCTTCAAGATGGAAGACCATGCTGTCTTTGGCTGACTAATCCCAAGGACAGGCTTACAGCACTACAAGGAACACAGACAGAAGTGAGCACTGTATAGGCACATACGCATATATAGTAACATAGTGAAGATATATAAAAAAAATATAAAATGCTTACTTTAAATAAATCAATACAACATGGCAGGTAACAAAAGTATGAACATAACCCAACATAATTCTACTATTTATCTGTTATATCCCTGGCAAATAGCATATGAAAAATCAGAGTCACCTTTAGAGGTCTGATTGCTCATGTTACTGACTTAGAATTCTAAATTTGTTCCCGAAAACTTTCCTTGGTGTGCGTAGTGTATGTTGATGACAATGGGTGCTAGGAATACGGAGATTTTACTCTGTGGGGGAACCAGAGATTACTTTGAACAGAGGCAAGAAGCATTTTAGTAAACTGGAAATGTTTATTTCCATGCTGTCTTAAAAATGTAAAGCATATTCTAGCAACATGGTTTGGTGATTTGTTTTGTAAATGAGGCAATTCATTTAACTCCTAGAGCTTCCCTCTCCTTCCACCCCATCAGATGATAGAGATACTATTCACTTATGGTGAACTTGGCAGTATTTGGATACTATTTGAATGTATTTAGAAGAATATCGGCAGTTTTTCTGTTTCACATGTGACTTGTTCTCAGGTTATGAAAGACATATTAACCTTGTCAGGCCTGAGGGAATCATTTACTGTGCCCAGTTAACCTAAGTCCCTTAGGCTGGGCGCTGGCTACCTAGGCCATACTAGACTTGGCCATGGTATGCACAGGGCTCCTTAGGAACAATTTACAGGTGCTTCCAGGCAACGAGGGACTCTGTATGGGAGAACCTTTAAAAAAAAAAAAAAATAGCCTTAAAAAAAGAGAATGCCTTCAAGGGCAACTGTACACACATTTCACACAATTCATTTTGATATTAGTTCAGATTTTCAGTCTGGGGCTGGGCTTCTATTCCCTCTAAGAGTCCCAACTGAGAACTTGCTTTTAGTGAATCTGTAACCTCCCTGTATTGCGTAAGAAAGTTTTAAGTATCTGTCACTTATAAACATGTGAGATGCCGCATATGCCAAAATATTAGGTGATGGGATTTTAGAAAACCTATGGCTTTGGGTCACAGACTCTCACTTTTATCTTTACTGGAAATACACTCACATGCTCTAAGGCAGTTCCTGCCACTCTGACCATTCTCCCTGCATTATTTTCTTTCTTTTTTTTTTTTTTTTTTTGAGACGGAGTCTGGCTCTGCCGCCCAGGCTGGAGTGCAGTGGCCGGCTCTCAGCTCACTGCAAGCTCCGCCTCCCGGGTTTACGCCATTCTCCTGCCTCAGACTCCCGAGTAGCTGGGACTACAGGCGCCCGCCACCTCGCCCGGCTATTTTTTTGTATTTTTTAGTAGAGACGGGGTTTCACCGTGTTAGCCAGGACGGTCTCGATCTCCTGACCTCGTGATCCTCCCGTCTCGGCCTCCCAAAGTGCTGGGATTACAGGCTTGAGCCACCGCGCCCGGCCTCCCTGCATTATTTTCTTCCTTCACACGCGTGTAGACACACATAAAAGAAGCAGAGTATATTTCTAGCATCGCACTTGATGTTTTTCAATACAGAGTTGTAAAAATTGAGGCATTGTCACCAAATTAGCTAGGTCAGCACTGGAGGTAAACACAGGCCAGTAAGTTACGTAACTTGTTAATTTTTACTGAACTGCAACAAAATCATGCCCATTTCTGCTCTGGTCTGCTTTTACAAGTCCACATCTAAACTAAAAGTGGCCAAGATTGTATTTTTCAAATTTGTTTCAGTATAGCTATCTGCAAAAACATTCCTACTTTTTCTCAGAACTCCGAGGATGAGTTTCAAAATCCACCTCTCTCCTCCTATTTCCTTTTAGTGTGCTTAGTTTACTTGGATCACTGAAGATGCAAAAATCTCGCTAATCTGTTACTTCATATTCAGAAAGTTAGCAAGCAGGTTCCTGGAAACATATCTGCTAACATTTATTTTCTGATGTATGATTTTCCCTGGGGCAGGGATGGGGATGCCACAATAACAATGAGTGACAGGCAGCCCTGTGTCACCCGCCTTTGTTCCCTCAAGGAAAGGTCTGAAATGAACTCAGCTTGCAGTGTGGCTATAGGAAATGGCATGTCTTTGTTTAGGTGAAAAAAGTGGGGCTCTGTTACCTAAGTGAGGGAGAGACGGCCACATAGGAAAGGCTGCAGGCAGCTTCAGTTTGGGCAGTATTCATCATATAAAACTAACCTCAAAGTGTCTTTCCATCGGGACAAATTCTGTTAAAGTTCAATTTTCTCAAACACATATTTAAAAAAAATAAATAAAATGACGACAGTAAATTTCTGTTTTCTTTGAAGCCAGGCTTAACATGAGTGGAAGCATTGTACTCAAAGAAAAAAGTCTGTTACAGCTCAGTACCTCCCAGGCCCCCGCAACAGGTTTGACAGCAGCCTCTATAGAGTCGGCGGCTTCCGGTTCAGTGAACGTGAATGCCTCAGTCAATATCTGCTCCTGGACCGTGCTGCTGAGCGCAGCACAAAGAACACAGGAATTTTATCCAAGAAGCTGGGGCTCAGACTCTCTGAATATACACTATAATTAGGGCCTGCTTTCTCTGCAACTGAGGACCGAATTCAATATTTCAGTCATTAGAAATACTGCAAAACAGAAAGGAGTATATGCCTTTTGAGTACAATTTATCTGTTTTGTTGTATTTTCTTAATGCAAAGTAAAAGTGTGTATCGGTGGATCTGGATTTATGTGCCTGCTCATCAGAATTTTAAAAGTTTAGGAATTGAAACTCAACCATCTTTTCCTAACTCTGAGGAAACTATGTATGTAGGTGGCCTAAGATAGTTCTTGAAAATTAGGCAGGTCTTAAACTTTTTCAGTTAATCATGAGAAATGATAACCAAATAATAAGACATTTATTTTTTGATTTGACATGATATGCAGTGAAAAATGTGAAGAACAGCAGTAGAAAAGCATAAAAGTAGAAAACATGACACATGACATTGCTCATAAAAAAGAGAAAAATCAATAAGAGAAAGAAGTACAGAGTGAGGATGGAGAAGGGGTGTTATTTTAGACCAAGGGTTGGCAAACTATCTTTCAGGCATTCCAGGTCATATTCTCTGTCACAGTTACTCAACTCTGCCCTTGTATTGCTAAAGCTGCCACAGATAATACTAAATAAGGAATGTCACTGTGTTCCAATAAAACTTTATTGACAAAAACAGGCCACGAACCATATTTGGCTCAGAAGGCCATAGTTTGCCAATCCCTGTTTTAAACGTTTGTTCCTAGAAGACCTCTCTGAGAAGGAGAAACTGAGCAGGGAAATGTATGAAGGGAGTAGGCAAGTCATAGGTATCTGAAGGAAGAAGGCTCCAGGCAGATACACATTGTGATCTAACATAGCTTCCCTTCTATTGGGTTTACCACTATAATCACTAATTATCATCTACTCATGTTCTAAAAGAGTCTTCTCAAATGTGATTAAGTATTGGTCAATACTCCACCCAGCTGATGAATCACAATTTACCAAACCACTCCTGTGGCTGAATATGTAAACCGTTCTGTTTAGTGTCATACATTCTACAGTACCAAAGACTGATAAGCATCTCATTTTTGGGTTACTTGACAGGCATATTAGGTCAAAGGGCCTGAACGTGGCTTTTTATGGCTCTTCCCACACTGCTGTATTTCTACCTTCGGAATCTGCAGAAGACAATGACAGCCAGTAACACTGAAAACTTCCTATTAGGTGCTGTTAGAAATAGTTGTGCTCATCCAGGAAGTAGAACTACAGCAGCCAAGTCTGTGGTCTTCATTTTCTCTAGCAAGGCATGGAAGTCCGGAGCAAGGGGTGTGGAGTCTGACGAATGGGTTAACACAATGGCACTACCTACTTGTAAGCTGGGTAACTTCTCTGTGTCAAGGTGTCCATACTTTAAAATGAGACTAATAACTCCAGCATAGAATTGTTATAAATATTATAGGAGATGACTACATAAAGTCTTTAATATTGTGCTTAGCCTATAGTAAGTACTCAAAAATGTCAGCTATGGTCATGATTATATATTTTTTCACCTGAATTGCCTATTCATCTCTTTTTTGCCCTTATCTTTGATATTGCTATGGTCTTCTTAAATTGTTAATTTAAGATGGCTAATTTCATTCATTTTATTTCCATGTGTAGGGTCAGGAAAGCATCCATACATTAAATAGTACTCAGTCGTATAAGGGGACCAGTAACTGCTTTAATATCAGGAAATTCGTTTGACAGTGGAGAGCATCTGACATGGCAATAGCTACTATTTTTTTTTTTTTTTTTTTTTTTTGGAGTCTCGCTGTCGCCCAGTCTGGAGTGCAGTGGCCGGATCTCAGCTCACTGCAAGCTCCGCCTCCCGGGTTCACGCCATTCTCCTGCCTCAGCCTCCCGAGTAGCTGGGACTACAGGCGCCACCACGTCGCCCGGCTAGTTTTTCGTAGTTTTTAGTAGAGACGGGGTTTCACCGTGTTAGCCAGGATGGTCTCGATCTCCTGACCTCGTGATCCGCCCGTCTCGGCCTCCCAAAGTGCTGGGATTACAGGCTTGAGCCACCGCGCCCGGCAATAGCTCCTATTAATAGAATCTCTTCTATTAAAAGTAGTCACTAAGCTTTTGTTTTTTGAATCCTAGCTTGTTATGAGGTGATACACTCAAACAAAAACAAAAGAAAAATGATGGTAATAGCAGTGACCTATTATTTTTATCATCATTAAAAATAATATTTATTTAGGAGCTACCATATGTAGAGCATGGGCTCAGCCTAGCAAATGCAAAGAAATACACAGATAGTTTTCACCCTGAGAGATGTAATTATAATTTAGTTCACGTTTTCTTTTCCTTTTTTGGGGAGAGGGTGGGGAGTGTGTTAGGGTTTGCTACAGGATTTGCTAGAGTTTGCAATTTGATATGTCATTACACTTTACCAGTCTGAATAATGTTTATGGTAAAGCACAAACACTGGGGGGAAAAAGAACTTTCCTTTGTTAATTCTAAGTTACACTATTAAAATATTCCAAACTAGTTATGCTCCCAAATATAAGGTTTTACTAAATCTCCATATTTTACTGGAAACTTCCCTGAGAATGCAACGAATGAAATCACTATTGCCTGCACAGGCCCAATATCGTGTTTTAAGTAAGTAGCTAGACTGAAGAGGCTCCTTTGGGATAGTATGTGAGTTCTCAGTAAAGATAATACCAGGACAAGCAACGTGCTAAATTTGGGGGAGGGGAACTCAGTAGCAGCCCTGGTCATCTACTTACTATTTCCTTCTCTAAGCTTTTACCATAATGATATCTTTTCTTAGAGCTTTTTCTCTCTGGGAAGAAATGTATTTATTCATATGCCAAACTTGCCTCTCATCTCCCTGCTCTCATCCCTAACAGGCAGCCATAATTACGGGGGCGAGGCCTTACCTATTTCCAGTGCACTCTATTTCACAGCTGATATTAATGATCTTCATGTACTGAGTCCTTTCCCCAAGGTGAAGGGAGGTGGGCCACTTTTAGTGGGAAGAACAGCTCTCTTTTCTTAGGTGGAACAATTCCAGGGAGTGTCAGGCAGCCTTGGAAAGAGCCACATTGACTCAACAAAGAAAAAAAAAAAGGGCTGACGTACGGAACAGAACGTGAGTGCTCATTTTCCCTAAGACAGAAAAGCTGGTTTTCGAAAGTGGATTAGTAAAGTGGATGGTGAAATGCAACAGCCTCTATGTGAGCTGGCTTGGGGTGCAGTACTCCACGGCACAAAGCAAGAGCAGCTCACAGCTCGACTGGCAAGAAGATCGGTGGGGCTTAATTATTGCAATGGATTAGTAACCAAGGACCCAGCTTTGGAAAATGAATTGCAGATCTCAGTATGAAACATAAAGACAGTTCGAAATTCAATTCATACTGGTCCATAAATTAGAAAACCTTGGCTCAGAAAGGTTGTACGTAAGGGCTAAATTTCTTTTTCCCAAGAAAAATCCAAAATGAATGAAATCAAATTGGAATTTAAAGCTACTTTATAATTTGGATTTCTACAAATACACCATGCCTACTTTTAAAAAGGAAGCATGCTTAATTGAGTTCTAACACTAAAAAACAAAAAACACACACTCAAAATGCAAGAGAGAAAGTACTTTAATTATTACTGTGGAAAGTAGTCACTTGACAATGCAATTGTATTCTGGGGTAGGAGGCTGTAATATACCAATTGCCTACATTCCCAAGTGAAATTTTAAAAATTAGTACTTATTTTTAGCCTAGCAGGCATCATTTGTTCCCATAGAATAGAATAGTGTCTCCTCAGTTAGGGAAGGAAAAGCCCTGATGTCAACAATGCAAGGCAGGAAATACAGAGGAGACCAAGAAGTAAAAATATATACATAAAATATGACTATGTGTGTACAAATTCAGGCTTTTTCATTAGCACACAAAATAATCTCAGTAATAAAGTAGACTCACTCTGATGTTTTTTCTAAAACACTATACTTCTTGCAATCTAGCTTAATAAGTCTCTCAAAGGATTTGAGAGAGAGGGAGAGAGAGAGCAACATTCCAGTTGTTTACTGGGCCTAAGACCTGGTGAATTCAGTGGAGAATAACTTTGCGAGGAAACAGGAAGATTCCTCATATCCAGTGTTTCTTAATTTTCAAATTACTTGAATTAAACAAATGCAATGCAGGAATTGTACATTTTATAACAACCTTTACGTGACAACTCAGAGAATAATAATACTTATATTGCAGGTCCTACTTAGAAGTTCTGAGTCTAAATTCATGATTTTAAGTTAAGAAACAAAATGCCAATAAATTATAAATTATTTCTAGTGCTGTATTTGAATTCATTCAAGTTTCTATACTCATTCTACACTGCCTAACCATAAACTGTGGGTAACACTGTAAGAATAAGCAGGGCAAGCTGAAGGCATTCCATTTCACAAACTGGGTTCTTTAACACAGACTGACGTATTTCCGTACATATTTATAAGGCTTAGTGGTTATTATTAGTCTGTAATTGCAGTTGTTCTAACACCTAATAAGCCATGGTTGGAAAAACAAAGGCAGGTTAATTTGTGATTTCCTCTACTCATTCAGAGGCAAATTAAGTGTCAAACAGCTAATACGAAACATATTTCATTTTATGAGATTTTAATTTAATTCTGCACCATATCGTTGATGCCTTAATATAGGGTGGTTTATCTAAAAAGAGGAGCAATTTATAAACCTCTTTCAATAGAATCTTTAATGATAGGATATGATAGCATAATTATAGAAGCGCCTGTTCTTCTTCTAAACAGAGATCTGTCGGCATTTCCATCAACAGAAATCCTTGTTTTTAGGAGACTCGTAATTTAGTTCTTAAAGCTGGCACCAGAAGAACAATTGGGTGTACAAAATGAGAATATCTCCAAATTTTGTCTCCTTATAATTAAAAATATCTATTGCAAAAACTTAGTACTCTTCACTTGATCTCATTTTCCACAAGACAATTATATAGCAAACAGTTTGGAATTCAAGTTTTGGATAAAATGATTTTACTTTCCTAGGTAACTGATTCATCCCTCAGCAAATACGTGCTTTTAAGATTTCTATAACCAAGCCACATTTGCCTCGATTAGCCTCCACTTTGAAGGTGATCACAGGAGTCTACTTATCATACCTCAGAAGGTGCAAGAGCAACCCAGGGACTCACAACTGAGCAAGGGCAGAATAGAAACTCCCAGTATTTTTCATGTCCCCCACTGCCTGGAATGCCCACTTTCAGCATTTGTTTAGATAGAGCTCTGTGCTTTTCAGAGTACTTACATGAACATTATTTCATTGAACTCTCCCCCTGTGATCTGAAGAGCTGGGTACAGCAGACAGCTTTATCTCCATGTAATGAAACCAACACATGCAAAGGGCAGTGGCCAGAGTCCACAGCACAAGTGAATGGCAACACAAGAACAGGAATTCGAGCTCTCTGACTGCTCCTTCACCGTCTCTCAGATTGGGTCAATGTGAGTGTCCACTGAGCATCTTTTACAAAATGCCTGACCAAGTGCTGGGCACTACCCATGAAACTAGCAGGGTGCAGTGACTGTTAACAATAAATCACCAAGGAAGAGGAAAAGCATCACAAGAAAGCTACACGCAAGGTGCTACAAAAACAGTCTCCGGGACGACCCTTAAATTAGGGGCCTTGAGGATGAATATAAGCAGGAGTTCACCATGCAGAGAGGGAAAGCCAATTAGACCAATGCAGAGAGAATGTCAGTCACAAATACACAGGTGCGTGACATGCCCCAGCTTCCTTGGGCCCACTTCAGTAAGCATAGCATAATTATAGAAGCACCTATAGAATCCACCCAGGGCCCTGCCAGGACGCACCAAAACCAGGCAGTCCCAGGAGGCCACAAACCCATAAGCTCACCATTCTCTGTGCCTGCAGCAATGATATTCCCTCTTGGAATCTTCCAGGACTTCTCTTTTGAGGCTCAGGATTATCTACCAGCTTTCCATTATCAATCTTTTTGATAATTATATATTTAGGCTGCTAGAGAACGATTTAGTCAGATGCTACTAAAGTATCCAAAGCTTGGCTAAAAAAAGCAGGAAGAACTGAAATCCAAAGAAAACCCAGCTCAGCAGTACACCTGAAATGTGACTCCCCCAAATCTGCCTACGAGGATGGTCTGGATGTGACCCATCTTGTCTTGTGATGTTATCACCATGGGCCAATGCAGGTCAGTAAGCAGGGCCTAGAACACACAGTGGAGGCTACAGGAGGGCTTACTGTTATATTCTGCCATAGAACAAAGACTTGGGATTTTTATTGATAAATTCATATTTGCATTTATTTACAAGGCAGAATGCAGAGGAGTAATATAAACTCATTTTTAAAAATTGCTCTAGAACATCATTTCTGAAAGAATGAAGACCTCCAAAATTCCGTAGAAAATCTGACCTAAATTAACTACATCACAAAGGCTCCAGTCTGGGAGGAATTAGTGATCCATGTCTCCAAGGCCTGTCTGGCCCTTGCATGCACTGAACCATGGGGCAGATCCTCATCTGAGATCCATGTGGTCACATCTGTACCATAAAACCTCCGTATAACGGGGTGAATTACATGTCATGTTTCAGGCTGAACTAGGAATTTCCTTCCCTTTGTATAGGGAATTTTAAATTGGCCTCCTGGTTTCATTAGATGGTATTTTTAGCAGGCTTCAGAACCCTGTAAATACTTACTTGTGTTCCAGTGAAAAGTCAAAGAATAAGTCACAAGTTTCTGCATTCTCTCTCTATAAATACCCACTTCTCCTTTAATGCTTATAGAAGTCTGCAACACAGATTTATTACTTACCTCCAGGCAAATCTGCTCTGAAATTACAATTCACTAATGGGAGATGGATCCAAAAAACTGTTGGTAAAATATTATATGTGTACTTGGGCATGTAGTTAGGATTGTTAATATCAATTAATTCTGTTCACAGAGGAGGACTTGTTTTAAAACAACTTCATTTTTCTTTGGCATAATATGTAATTACACAGCTGTAACTAATAGCCATGGAGATGCAATCTACCATCTGAATAACCAGCATTATTCTTCAAAGTATTATTTGTGCTTTTCTAACTTTACTGTCTCCAAATAAAGGGTGATTATTAGACATGACTAAATGTATATATCAAGGCCGTTAGCAAGGGACAGCCCATCCCAGAGAGTGGCTCCCCTTATTATAGTACATGACAGTTTCCTGGATAGTACTACAAAAGAATACTGTTTTACTTTGCAACTCCACCATCCTTTATTTCCTCCAAACCAAGTTAGATGGTATTTATTTCCAAGAGATTCCTTTTTCCTTTTCTAAAGTATGTTATCACTAGCATTCTTTCCTTTTATCTTTCTGTAAACCATGTGCTCGATTACATTTGCCATTTTGTTTGGGTGACATTCCCATCAATCAAGTGACTTTTGGTGTACTTACATAGGGGCTATGAAAATTTACCACTAAAAATTTCATTACAAATTCCTTGTGATCCCCAGAACAGGACTTTCGTGTTACAGAAATTTGAACATAAAAAACTTCAAACCTAATGTCAACCAAATACATATTCTGAGTGGTAACTTTCCATTAGGTTTTTACTTTTTAATTTAGTATTTACAGCCCACAGAACACACGTCAGCAAAATATATAGGAAATACTTGACTACCTAGTGTGACAGGCATTCCTCAAGAAACAGCAGGGATTTACTTCAGTGAATCCAAGAACAGATAGGCTTGCTGTATTTCAAAAGTAAATCTTACACTTCTATCACATCTTCAAAGCCCAGTGGACGTGCCGTTAACAAAAAGTCCTGAGATGGTAAAAGCCAGTATCTCATTCCATTTCATTAACAAGGAAAGTGTTAATACTTACATATGCAATGGAGGAATCGGAGACGGATCGTAATGGTAACGGCCCTCATGATGTCTGGCATCAATTGGTACAGGAGGATGGAAGGCAGGGAAAAGATGAGGAGGGTCTGAAAAAAAGAGGGAGCCCAATCTATATCAAATGAACACTTTCAAATAGCATTCCAATTCACAAAGCAACACTGCTATACTATTATAACTTCACTACTTACACTTAATCTAAGAATTTGTAGAAGAACTCTTTAAGGTTAGTGAAGAGGTTCTGTGAGGTACTGCAGCAGTATGACTGAGTAAGTAGTGCCTGCACCTACCTGAGAAGGTAGAGCCTGGGATTGACTGCAGCTCAAACCCAGACAGGAAAGCAAGAAACAGAGGAACAACACAGGCTCCCTATCTTGAAAGATAGGCTGACTAGAGGAGAAGGGCTGAAGGGAGCCACAAAGCCAAGGGGAACAGAGTAGAACACACTTATTTGAAAAATAAAACTACATTGTCAAGTTAAGTTTTAAACAAAGACATTGTAATACAAATACTAGTTTCATTTCTCCCATGCTCATCATACTTTTAAGAGTGGAAAGGCTCCCTAGAATCTGTGGCTGATATATACACACAAGCATATGTTTCTTTTTTTTAAAATTAAGTACATATTCCCCTCCTTCTTGGCCTGGGCTAGGCCTCCATAGTCCCCACACAAAGACAGCAAATCTATGTACGGTCCAGAGAAATACTGTGCAGCCTGCCTGGAAGAGATAAAGCTGACCCACTCACACTCAACAGCGAGAGATCTAGAGCCAAACTCAGGGAATTCCTCCCAAGGTAGTGTTAACATTCATCTTGGACCCAGGTCCCCTCCTGCTTCCGCCTTTCCCCAGTCCAACGCTCTGGGTTCCTGAGCTGCTGGGTGTGTGCCCTTCCTTAAAAATAGCTCTCCCACCCCCACTTATTCCTAGTAACTTACACCCATTGTCTCTGAAAATAAACTTTTATTTAAAAAAAAATAGTGATTCACTGTAAAAACTGAAGAGAGTTTTAACAGATTTTATAATTAGAAGCAGGACTGATGAGTCAAGGTTTTTCCAAGTTTCAAGAAGCAAAATGAAGGGGTCCAAAACCCAGAGGTTTGACTCCATGGCTATGAGACTAAACACGACAGCAAATTCTTCAAATGTGACGGGTCCACACTGGTCATGCTGGGAGCCTGCCCAGAGCCAACACTGCTGAGGGTTGATGTGTACACCAACAAGCCTCAGAACGGCTTCCAGTTATTTCGCCCTGGTGCTGAGGGTAGCAGTCTCTAAAGGCAATTCCAAAGGGAGCCCTCTCTCCGCGGACAGGTTCTGATTGACCACCTAAGAATGCACAGAGCATCTCCACGGGGTGCGGGAGGCTGCGAGGCCATGCCAAACACACAGATTAAGAGGTGGCTGCACCCCCTGAAGTCAGCTGCATCCCCTGAGGTCGGCAACACCACCGTCCCAACTGGGTGGAAATGGATGATTATTAGATGTGTGTAATGTTGAATTCAGGTGGTTTTGATTTTCTTCCCTATCCATTTCTCTGTTTTCCAAATTTTCTTCAACAAGCAACTACTAGAATATAAGCACAACAAATCTGTTTTTAAAGCTATAGTACATTACTTCCCTTGTTTTGATTTTGTCCCTGCTGCCTTCAAGAATCTAAGACTCTGTTTATGAAGAAAAAAATCCAGTAAGAGTAAAAAATGATGAGTATAGCATTCATAGAAGCTCTGTGGTCTACCAGGGAAGGACCCGAAGCTGTAATTCTTTAGTTTACCACCAGATCTAGAATCTAGAAAACTTCCCAGAGGACTATTTTACTGAAAATGTCAGTGATTCACTGTACTTTGTGACCGTTATTTCTGTGACCGTTGATTTGCTAAGTTTGAAAATTTAAGTTGAATGTTTATTCAGCAATGTTGGCAGCTTCATTGCTGCACATAGCTCAGCCATCTTGACAATAAAAAGTCACCCTCTGTAGAGCCCAACATTCTATCTCATTTAACCATTTTCAAAGGAAATTCCTTTGAAATCCTTCTTAAAACATAAAATCAAGTGGGGTCATCTTTTGCACTCGTTTTTGAAAGCCTGACATATACTAGTGGATGTTTACTGATTTTAAACTTTTAAACAAACCCAAATCAATCAGATTCAAATCCACGTGAGGGTGGATGGCCATGAAATATGGGAGTGGCTCTTCTTTCTCTTCCACACCTTTCAGCTATTGCTGCCGATGCAAACATGCATGCCCCCTGCAGACTTCTTACTTAACACACATCATCTGCTCTTGGCAATCAGAGAAATAAACTTACTAGAATGGGGTGTGAATTCAGCATTCATAAAGTCTTACCCACCTCCTCAGGGCATCGCACATGCACCAGTTTATGCGGTTGTTTTGAGGGACACTGACAACTATGTCAGAGTTGGAAGGTATTTTCACTTCTTTATTTCATGGCTCTTGGCTGTGTTCTGCATGATGAAATTCTCTCCACCAGATAAGTGGGTGTCAACCGTATCTGGTTTTCTCTATGTGGGTGCACCTATGAATTATGACAAAGTACAAAACCACGTTTTTTGCTCAAAATGTGTGAATTTATTCCACATTTAATGTATGCCTCATATACCCCCGAAGTAACAGTCACGATCTTTTATATGAGTGTTTATAATTGTTGCAGTGATTATGTGTATGGAGGGAAGACCAACCAGTTAATCCTATAAAATCAAAAGCGTATACCCAACAAGTATAAAATTCTCTTCCTCAAGGAAAACCTACAATGCTATCACGCACATTTAAAAGACACTGCCATCTTCTCATTTTCAAGAAATTATTCTTTCAGGATTTAAATTTTCTCTCTCTCACCCTCTCTCCAGCTTTCAGAATAAAGGAGAAAATGACCTAGCACTGCAACAACAAATTTGAGAGGAAAACATAAAACACAATTACTGGGGTACTAAGTAGTCATTTCTCACTGTTGAGTCCACAGTGTTCTGTGAATTTAAAAGTTAATTCTGACTGAAAGTAGGTGATGCGTCTTATAACACTGTTTGCACCAAATGTTTATTTATGTCCCAAGAAAATTTATGAATTCTGCATTCAAGAATTATGTTTAAATAAAGAACAGAAAATTAATGGATATGATCTGATTTGACCAAAGACATCTGGTTTTGGTTTAAGTGTCTCACTGTTTCTACGTTTCCCCTCTTGATTAAATTTAAAATAACTTCTCCTGGATTGCAGAAGGCTGTGTGGACAATTATACCTTGTGTTGGTTATTAGTAGAAATCACACCTCTGAAGCCACTTTCTGGGAAAATGCAATGGAACACCCCTCTTCCAATTCAAGATGTGCTCGACTACAGCTTAACAGGATAAATGAAGAATGAAAAGCAGTATGGGCATGTCCTGTAACATACGTGGCATCCCATGATATTAATCCTAACATGTTTCTCGAAAAATGCTCCTGAATCCTCAAACGTTGACTACTTGCCTCGCTGGCGTCTAGGTTTGTCGTTTCTATGTGGCTCAGCGGCATATTCCATCACTGGCCCAAAAAGCTGTCCAAGAAAACCCACATGACAAGAACAGGCCCCTGTCGCCAGAGCCGCCATAATTACCCGGCTCACGGTTTATTATTTACACATGAGCAGCGCAGCTGTGACGCATCATAACTCAAGCGTATGTGTAATAAGTTACTGCGCCGCAGCCATCTCCTGCCCTGCCCCTTGACAAAACACCACATGATGACTTCTCCAAAGTCAGGCGAAAACTGCTGAAGCAGAAGGAAGTGCCACGAAACCTGGCTACCTCCTATTTATCATACAATTTCCTGACTGATGGCTCCACAAACCAGCTGCTAAGTGCTGTGTACTCTACTGTCAGCAAACTAACGGGCTAAATGGAAGACAGGGAGAATAATGTGCAGAACTGGTGGAATCAATTTTACTGAGGGAATTAAAATTCTTCCAGGTGGGGGTGGGTCTGCGGAGCAGTGGTAAGCAGTCAACTGTACATGCTTATGGTTGCAAAGATGATTTATTACAGACCTGCGAGAGGTGTGACTATTGTGCCCGAGTCCTCTTACACTAAACAGAGATTTGAAGAGTGTGTACTCTCCCAGGCTTGAGTGGAATAGTCTTTAAACCCTATAACTATGTAATTGGCTTGACACATGTTTAAATTGAAATGCATAGCAAAAGTATTTGTGCTGGGTAGAGTTGTCAGTATTCCATTTCACACTGGCTGTCATCATGTTGGGCATTAAGGATCTCATTAGAAATGAGAGGCATTGATTTTTAGGTCTCTTCACAACAGCCTGGGTTGATCATAAAACCTGTAGCCAGAGAATAACTGAGAAAGACACTTGGAGATTTATCTCTAGTTGCATCCTTCTCCCAAGAAATAGTTTTAGTATCCTCAGGCTATAAGATCTCTTGGATGCCATCCTGGGAAACTGTCTTTTAAGGTTTGAAATTTACATACAAAAACTGCAGATTAAAAAAGAGAGATCAAAGTCTCTCAGTTAGTGCCCTGAAGGAGTAATTCACCAAATGATACTTGAATGGTCTGAAAGTGCCCAGGAAACAGTGCAAGAGTAAACTGCCAAGTGCAGAAGTCCTCATGGATGATTTAAATACTGAAGTCGTCTGTACACTGGCCTTGGAATTTACTCGACATCTGAGCTAGAGATGATTTTCTGTCATTGGAGTTAGTCCTGCCTGTAGGAATGGCCAGTTCCCTCAAACTCATTCAATCATCTGCCATTAGCAGAAATATCATTAAACAGCATCCGCTATGCTACAACCAAAATCACCATCCAGCTTCTATAAAGTGAAATGTTTCAAGCGGGAGAGGGAGAGAGCGGGAGAGAGAGAATGAGAGATCCGACTGCCAAGAACTCACTCTAGTGAGATAGTAGAGAGGAAGCCCAGGCCTCATCACTGTCTCTTCCCACCATGGAGCTTCTCCAGTCATCATCCTCGTGCCTGCAAGACCTTTTTCCAGGGCTCAGTGCACTGTGGGAGGCCATTTGGACTGACTCCAAGACCCAGACTGACTTACTAACTCAGACAACCTTGCAATTCCTGCCTATGGATGACATGGCACCAGAAATGAGCTGATCCACCCTCTGAGGACACCCCAGGTAACCTAACAAGGAGAGTCTAGAGCAACACGTTTTGAGCAAGGCAGTCTGTGGCCCGCCATGATCTACTGTGAGTGGAATCTAAGGAGTGCTACCCCACAGGGCCCTGCTGTGGACTTGCTGGGCAGGATCCTCACAGCATCACCTCATGGAGCACTAGAAATCTTTTTTCTGGTCTCACAAGCATATCACATGGGGTTAGAAACTCCTCCAGAGTCATCAGAATGAGACATCTTATTTATACGATCTTCCACAGGGTAATGCAAGTTTAAAGAAGCTATGGTTCTAGCATACTCTAGAAATCTTGTAAAAATGCCCTGAATCTTTTTTTTTAATTATCTATTCTTTTGTAACTTTACACAATGGCAGGAGCCTTAACTTGAAGAGTATATGCTATAGCAGGAATCTGCAAACTATCACATGTGGGTCAGTGTTTGTAAATAAAGTTATTTTTAATTTTTTTAATTTTGTAGATGTACATATTTATGGGTCACATGAGATAATTTGACACAGGCATGCAACACATAACAATCATATCAGGGCAAATGGGGTATCCATTACCTCAAGCATTTATTATGTGTGCTATAAACAATCCAATTATACTCTCTTCGTTATTTTAAAATGTACAATTAAATTGCTTTTGACTATAGTCACCATGCTGTGCTAACAAACACTGGGTCTTATTCAATCTTTCTTGTTTTTTTTTTTTTTTTTTTTTTTTTTTTTTTTTTTGTACCTATTAACCATTTCTACTCCCTGCTCAATCCCCACTATCCTTCTTACCTTCTGGTAACCATCCTTCTATTCTCTATCTCTCTGAGTTCAATCATTTTAATGTTTAGGTCCCACAAATAAGTGAGATCAAGTTCCTTCTGCACCTGGCTTATTTCACTTAACATTATGATCTACAGTTCCATCCATGCTGTTGCAAATGATAGGATTTCATTCTCCTTTATGCCTGAATAGCACTCCACTGTGTATATGTACCACATTTTCTTTATCCATTCATCTGATGATGGACCCTTAGGTTGCTTTGTAAATAAAGTTTTATTGGAATACTGCCATACTCATTTGCCTACATATTGCCTATGGCTTTATTTTCCCACACCAACAACAGAGCTGACCAGCTGAGACAGAAAACACGTGGCCTAACACATTTGTTATCTTATCCTTTATGGGAAAAGGTTGACAAACCCTATTCCAGTGTACCATGATAAAGTAATTTGCAGAAATTATTAATTTTGAAAAAAAATCAACTTTTTCTTTATTGTGTTGTTTAAGCGATAACACTAGGTACGTCAAATATTTTCAATGCACTTTCCTTAAATGCCAACTTGTGTGACTGACTTAATATAGTAAAAGTGTTCATATTAATCATCAATCAATAATGAGATATCTCATCTACCTTTAGCAAAACCTGTAACAAGTAGACAAATTTCAAGAAAATGGATGAAATTAACCATAAATCTAGCAATAATAGCAGTAGCTAAGCATTTGAAAATTGAAGTTATCTTATAAATTAAGTAAAACAAATACAAGTTTACATAAAACACTAATTAACAACAAAAACTAAGCTATTTCTAAAACCCAATAAGCTTTTACTTCTGGCAACTACCCGACAGTCTTAACTCCTGGTGTATAAACTTCCACGGACATTCCCCGCTACTCAAATAACAAGCTTTTTATCATTTCTTTTGTGTAAGCATGCAGACTATTAAATTAATTAGCATTTTAGACCTAAATACTACCCATCGCTACACTCTGGTCACACCTACAATTCATCTTTTTTTTAAACAGTCAGATAGATCCCTGCTGTGCTCCTCAACAAACATGATCATGTGTTTCCCACAAGAAAATGCCAAATGGTCCTCCGCAAGTGAACTGACAAAAGAAACCTCTGCCTTTACTGCTTCAAGTATGTCCTCAGTCGTGAACCAACAATTGATCTCGCCCCTTTCTGGAAACTTCTAATTTCTTCTGTCCTTAAGTTGCATGTTTCTCCCTTCAAGATCACATCCAGTGGATGCCCAATGGTGGAAAGACAACCACGTCTACCTACTGGCTGACCAATCATATCCTTCCAAACAGAGACTCTGGAATGTGTCTTGCCTGTGATTCCACATATATGCATCCAACATTTTTGTTGTTTTCAGCTTTCCTGCCAGGATAAGAGAGAAAAAATAACCAGAGGGAAAGGCAGCAAAGAGAAATAAAGAAAGGTTTACATCCATTCTAGCTGAACTGCAGAACTCTCTCAGGGAAATCACATGCAAACATATAAGGAATCACTTAGAAGTGACAAATCTGTTTACTCTGAAATATGCTAATGGTGTATTTTCAGTGACAATAAATACGCTTGGAAATTAAAAATGGAAATTAGTTACTAGTGACAAATTTTTACATCAAAGACTGTATTTTTATATCACAAAATTCAAAAGTCACAGTTATATAGCTCTAAAAATATACACTGGGATTCTTTTTTTTAATTTTTTAGATTGAGTCTCACTCTATTGCCCAGGCTGGAGTGCAGTGGCACAATCTCAGCTCACTGCAGCCTCCGCCTCCCAGGTTCAAGCGATTCTCATGCTTCAGCCTCCCAAGTAGCTGGGATTACAGGTGCCCACCACCACACCTGGCTAATTTTTGTATTGTTAGTAGAGATGAGGTTTCACCATGTTGACCAGGCTGGTCTTGAACTCTTGACCTCAAGTGATCTATCCTTCTCGGTACACTGGGATGCTTAATGGAATCAGAAGTTTAAACTAAGTCTGGTTTAGTTAGGAAACCAACAACTGATCCACAAAGGGGAGGTCTGGAAGTTGCATTCTATTCAAAATTAATCTGCTGCAAAAAGAGCTTTCAGTGTTGCAAAATTAGCAGAAAGTAGCAAGATGTGAAAGCAAAATAACATAGTATGTTTTATAATAGTATACATCTTGTTAAGGAATCCTCTTGACATAAAATAAGCATTCCCAAAGCGTTATCATTATTCTCCTGAGTCTTGTTTCTTTTTAAGTTCTATTATCAAGACAATCCTGAGAACCAAGAAGGGAAAATTTTATTATCTACTCAAAGAAGTTAAATGATCTACCCAGTGTTGCATAAAACTATGGCCTTATGATGCAAGTTTGGTGCTCTTTCTATTCCAATACCAGAGCACACCGGATTTGGCACTTCAAGCGTGATCCCTGCCAGGGCGGGGAAACCCAGGTACCTTCATGAACTATCAATCCTGCTTCGGAGACAGCAACCCTGAGGAGCTCTCAGGCAGCACAAATGCAGGCCTGCCAGAGATTGTTGGGACTCAGGCTCAGCATATCAAGAGGTTTACCCTTGTCTTCACAGTTGCACAAGAGAGAATGCTGCCACCAATCATAAAGAATCACTTCCAGAAATATTTGGAAGTATCTGGAAGACCAGCAGTATTTCAAGAGTGTGCTGGTTGGCAACTTTGTAGCAATTAAGAAATGAATGAGGCACATTCATTTTGCTCAACACGAGACAAGAAGCTCTGAAGGATTATTGACTCTGCTTCTTTCATCTGGACCATCCACTCCATCTGTAGTTCCTATAAATCAACAGCTAAAGGTCTTCCAAGGTTTGTCCCATAAATAGTAATTAATAAAAATAATAAAACAAATCATGACAAACACAAGTGCAATTCACTTAATACTTTAATGCAGGTCAGGCATGTGCAATGCCTTTTAGACTCACCTCGTTTATTTCTTCCTGTGGCCTGACCCTGAGAAGCAGGTACTGTTCATACGCCCATTCTTATGGACAGGGAAACTGACCTTCTCCAGTGTTACATGGGGAGACAGTAGTAGAGTTATGTGTCTTTTTTACTTCAGAACCAGGGTTCTACTTCTTGACACAACAATGTCAGAGTTAAGGCTTTTTATCATCTCTTATCTAAACTATACTCCCCACACCAGCATCCCTAAAACCAAGTCTGAACCATATCCCTCCCTTCTCCCAAAATGTATAGTGGCCCAGGATAGCCTGCCCACTCCAGTCCAAGTTCTTCACCATGAATTTCAGGCCCCAGCAACCAAGCTCCATTCAGGACACCTCCCCATCCAAGAGTCAGTGCCCCCTCAGGTACCATGCACTTCATGGCTTATGGTGTCCCCTCAGTTGAGGACAAATTCCCTCTTACCTAAGTCTTACCCCCACTTCAAGACTCAACACAAACACCTCCCGCTCCGTCAGGCTTCCCAGGGGCTCTGTGGGATCGCGTGCTCCTTCCTCCCTTCTCTATAACCTTCCTTCAGGTTGGCTGGAACCAGTAGGGACGACCCGAAGAATTCTACTTGGACCCGCATCATGTCCTCCCCACCACCTTGTCCTCTGAGGGCCCTGTGCTCATCCTCAGCGCTCTCCCTCAGACAAGCATGCGTTTACTGAACACAGAGTTTATACCAGCACAGCCATGCGGGTGAGTATACCACACTGCCTTTCCTGCCAGGCAATATGGGGATGAGTCCCTGCAGGGGTGCACATACCCACAGGTCAGAACTGTCTTCTTTCCCTCCCAGGAGGTCTGGGGTGTGAGGGCAGAAGAGGCTCACTTATCTGTGTATACCCAGCAGGAACTCAATAAATGTCTGTTCTAGGAAAGGTGAAAAGGGGGAGGAAAGACATGAAAGGAAAGTGAGGCCATGCAACGACAGTGGTGGACCAAGCCAGCCATCCCTCCCGGAAACTGCAGGACACTTCCTTCTACCTAAGGGGCCTCCAACAACAGGCAAAATGAGGGGAATCGACAGGTATGGGCTGTCTCCTCTTTGGAATCCCCCCTGTGCAGTTTTTTGCATGCTTCCCATGTTCAGAGTGAGCACAGGGCCAAGGCCCAGCAGATGCGTGCACAACCCTGGAACAAATCCTAGCACTCTTTACGGCAGCTTCCAGCCTGACCAGGCTGCCTGCCTTCTGCTGGGCAGTGAGTAACTTCATGTGGGCACCTCACCACCCTACCCCACGTCTAAGACACGGCAGACACTGGTGGGCGCTCAGCAATCACACTCCTGGTTGGGACCTTTCCACGACTCGGAATGCCCTTTCCCATCAGGGAAACACTGATGGCTCTGGTGAATTCAGGATACTTGATCAGGCTGCTAACACCCATATGGAAAAAGCTCTTTGACACAAAAGGTTGGAGGTCAAAAGTTTAAAAGCTCATGACAGAAATGACAGGGGCCCCTTTGCCCCCACCACCACCTACTTTTTTTTTTTTTTTTGTCAATAACATCAAAGACTCTGGCATGTACTTAATGCTATTATTGTTACGCTTTGGAATCCATTGAAATTCCAGCATGTTTATTGCACACTGGGAGCATTAAAAGGCTCCACTTTCTTGTCCCTTAAACTCCGAACCCTCACTGTCTAAGAAACATCATTGTTTGAAGAAACACACAAAGCTTTTAAGCAAAGAGTTTGTTTTAAGGGTTTCTTTCATCATGACTGTAAAATAATAAAGCACACGACATGGCTTCCTTGAAGGGAAGAGCAAGGAAATGATAGAAAAGGGAGAGAATCCCCCACTGCTTAGGAAGAAAAAAAATCCACTTCACATTTCTCGGCTCATGGGAGTACAAGTGGAAAACATTCCCCATTTTTATTCTATTTCTCCTTTCTCTGCAACCCTATGTTAGCCACAAGTTGCACATTTTATACACACCTCAAAGACATTGGCTATGTGAGCATCTATCAAATGGTACCATCTGAAGGAGTCCGAAATACCTTTCTTCCTTAGAATGCCTTCTCAAGTCCACCATCCACTCTGCAGCTACCTCATACTCATTCCTGGACATGCAGATAAAAAGCCCCACAGCTGCCTGCAGGCTGGTTCAGAACTACTCCAAGCTCTACTCTCTGAAGTTCCCACTAGTGGCTTCCTCTCTTGTTGGCTACCCTTCCCTTCCTTGCTATCTCATCTGGCTTCCTATCTTGATTATTAGCTTAATTCCAGTTGGAATGCTGAATAAATTTCAGACTATCTCTGACCGACTGCCCCTTAGAGCACCTACTCCTATGGTAATGCCTTGGATGTCTAACCTATGCTATAGGCAAGAGGTACCCTGCCTGGGCCCACAAGCCCGCCATGCCCATAAAAGGCGGGGGCCACTCATTTCCTACTCTTCCCCTCCATGATTCCTGCTGTTCAGACAAGCTAATATGCTCAGACACACCCCAGAGGAATTCAGTTTGCCAGCGTTCTGTTTTAGGACTGGGGAGGATGATAGGCTTGGGGGTATCAACAAATCTATTCAGCTGGGCTCTGTTGGGGACTCTCCTTCCTGGGGAGGCACTGGTCCTGAGGCTGCTTTCACTGAGCCAAGGCCGCTGGCTGTCTGCTGCCTGTGCTTCCCTGAGGCCTCAAGCTCTCTTGCCCACGTCCGATTCTGCAGCCTCAGTGGGTGATCTCACTGGCCCTTCATCTGGACTCAGCAGCTGCTCACCTTGTCTAAAAAGACTCAGGCTCGAATGTGATCTCCATTGAGTCCTCTCCTCCCTCTCTACAAAGAGACCCCTGGCTTCTAGACCAAATGCATGGGCCTCAGTCTTCATAAACTATATTTGGTAGGTATCTGATGTCAATGATGTGCATGTGCTCCAAGGGCCCCTAAGGACAGAGAACATGGTCTACTTCTGGAATCTGCATCTATACCTTGTACGCCTGGGTCCACACCTACAGCCCTAGGTGTGGGCCCAGCTCTCCATTTCGCCCAAGGTGGCTGAAAAGGCTCCCCCATTTAAAGATATATTTTCTAGATTTTTTTAAAAACAAATTACGATAATCACTATAGCCACAGTTGAGGACTACAGCCTCAACACATGGACGCGTAATAGCGGACACACTCACACAAAGATGACCCCAATCTGCACTTCCTCAATGAGTTTCCACTGATCAGAGGGTGTGGCCTACACTCATTTCCAAAGTGCAAGACTGCTTCTCACGCTTCTTTGCTGTTTGCAAGTGTTACTAAAGACTTGAAGCATGATAATACGGGATTTAAACAAAGCATTTAAAACAAAGTGTGGATTTAGTAACACTAGGCAACAGACCAAATTGATGGCAACCTACTGGTCATCTTGACACCAATATATACTTGTACAAAATTTATCACCCTCAGTATGAATCCTTAGAAAAGCCATCCTACCTACTGAGTTTCCCCGACTCCAAAATCAGGAAAAGGCCAAACACTCAGCACACTGAATGATGCATGCTGTGACCCGTGGCTGGGTACACCCTTCCCATGGGAATCTATCTGCTCTCCATTTCGCCCAAGGCAGCTGAAAAGGTCCCCCACATTTAAAGACATATTTTCTAGATTTCTTTAAAAACAAATTACGATAATCACTCTAGCCATAATATAATTTTTCTTTCATCTGTAAAATAAGGCCAGTAAGACTTAACTCTGTTGACTCCACAAAGTTGTATAAGGCCCCAGGTGACATAGGTGAAGGTGGTTCATAAATTCTAAATAACAGTCATGCATCTCTTACTGGGATGCCTTCTAAGAAATATGCCCTTAGGTGATTGTTTCATTGTGTGAACATCATGGAGTGCACTTACACAAACCTAGTTGGTGGAGCCTACTACACACCCATGCTGTATGGTATAGCCTATTGCTCGCAGGCCATAACGGTAAGGTAGCATGTCCCCATACTGAATCCTGTAGGCAACTGTAACACAATGATAAATATTTGTGTATCTAAGCATATCTAAACATAGAAAAGGTACAGCAAAAATGTGGTATTAAAATGTTTTTAAAATGCTACACCTGTAGAGAGCAGTTATCATTAATGGAGCTTGTAGGACTGGAAATTGCTCTGGGTGAGTCAGTGAGTGGTGAATGAATGTGAAGACCTAGGACATTCTTGTACACTACTGTTGACTTTATAAACACGGTACACTTAGGCTGCACTAAATTTATGAAAAATAAAGAAAAATAAAGTGATGTTCTGATGTCACTCGCCGATAGGAATTCTTCAGCTCCATTATAATCTTATGGGACCACTGTCTCACAAGTGGTCAGTCCTTGACCTGAATATCCTTAGGCAGCACGTGACTGTACCCACGTTTAAGAAGTCACTGTTCCTTCTCAGTTCTTCTTCCTCAACATAAACATCCAAGTTACCATGAGAGTCAACAACTTCATGTGGGCATCTTCAGCTTTGCAAGTAATCTGAAGGTTCATGCCATGCTTCTCTCTTGCCCTGAAGCCTTCTCTGATCATAAGACCCAAGAAGAGGCCTCCATATCACTGTCCCTAAGTCAGGTCTGTGGCAAGGACCTCACTCTGTCTCCTGAACTTCACAATAGACAGACACTGTCCTCAGCTTAACCATCAGGGAAAAGAAAAAAAGTTACAGCTACAAATATGCTCAAAAAAGAACTATCACTTACTGAGCACTTACACATGCTAAGGACTGCCCTAAACACTCTTCATGTATTTTCTTGTTTATACCACATGACAATCCAAGGAGGTAGGTATTCATATCCTATTTTGCAAATAAGAAAATAGTGATAGAGAAGGTAAGAAGTTAAAGTCAGTTAGCAACTGACAAAGCTTGGCCTCAAGTTCAGATCTGCCTGACTACAGTGCTCTGGAAGCTACGGCAGGGTCAACTACCGAGGCCTGGGGCCTGTGCAGCCCCTGGGCCTGTGATCAGAAGGGCCCGAGCATGGTTTAACGTTACGTAGTAGCCATCTTGAAATTCTTAGTAATTTTTCAACAAGGGCTCCCGATTTTCTTTTTGCACTGGGCCCCACAAACTATGGAGCTGGTCTTGAGTACAACTGTGTTTCCCACAAAAGGACTCCCACCTCCAACCTTTCCTGCTCCACCCTTGCCAACAACAAAAGCTAACAGCTGCTAACAGACATTGTCATGGGTACATTGGGTGATCACACACATTCCGCCCTCACTGCCCAGGTACAGGTCTCCTACCTCACCCAGGCCCTGCCTCGGGCTTACACTTCTATCCCCTTGCCCCAGTCCCTCAGACATTTCTCCCAGGCACCAGGAACCCAACCCAGCAGGCAGCGCGTCCCTAGCTAGGCCGGATCTGGCAGGACACATGCCAGACATCAACCCCACAACGACGCTCTTTTGCTGCCACTGGGGCCTGCGCACACTGTGCTAACACAGTCGCCATCTACCAGCCCGCTGTCCTGAGGGCTAATTGGGCTTGTTTCAATCAAGACGGAATACAGCAGAAGTCCCTCTACACAAAAATAAATCACAATTACTAACTGCAAGAATCCAACCGCTCTCTTCTCCCCTCGTGGCCGCTGCAGAGGAATTCCCAGGCCAGCCAGGACTAGCACAAAAGCCCCAGACTGGGCTGCAGCAATATCCGCTCGCTCGGCTCAGTTTATTATTTAAACAGTTCCTTAACGACTCTTCCCAGAGGTGAGTGAGGCCAAACTGTTTTCCTTCCCTCCACAAAGCAGATATGCATGGCTTATTTGAATGTCTCCAACGTTTACTTTAGTCCCCGGTTAAATACCTTCTACCGCAGAGTCAAACAAACAGTTCACTTCATTAGAAAGGCAAACAATTTAGCAAGAGAATACCACCAGCACTTGAGGGGAACCAAGCTGGGCCTCCAAACCCTCCGCCCGGGAAGCAGGGCCGGTGGCGGCCCAGGCAACAGTGCGTGGAGCTCACTTCAAAAGCCTTTGCACAAATACTTCACACATTCACTAGTAATTAACAGATAACCCCGAAGAGATTATCTGCCCTGAGGCCAAGGACCCTGGAGGATTATCCACACCACCCGTGCAGGGGAAGGCAGAGCCCAAGAGCACACCTTTTTCTCTGCAAATCTAAGTGGATAAAGTCATCTGAGAAAACACCAAAGTGAGCAGCTACACTTCCCCTACCCCGGTGAAAATAATGAAGCAACACCTCATTAAGATAGTTATTCATTTAAGCAACAGCCAGAAGTTGAAAAACACATGGGCTGGAGCAGCAAGAGGACACAGGGATGGAAAGTTCAAGACAACAACCAAGGCAGGAGCGCAAAGCCCTTGGTGTGCTGTCAGGATTCCAGCTCAGGAGTGGAGACAATGCTGTTCCCAACAAAGACTTGGGGCACACTAAAAACACTGTGGGGGCTGACCATGAGCAGGTTAAAGTCTGGGCCCTTCTTTGCGAGAGACCCCGAGGCAGGGTCAGCTGCCCATTGAGGTTTGAAGCCATCTGTCGCACAGCAGGCAAGCCCTGACTCTTAGTCCAGTGGGCACCGCACTGCCCTGGCTTTTATCTCAGAACCAACCATAGGAGGAACACACCAGCGTCAGCTCCTTGGTTGACCAACAGATGACAGGTTATACGTATCCATTGAGGGCACAGGATTTGGGGCTCATCTTTTATTTTATTTCATTTTATCTATCTATCTATCTATCTATCTATCTATCTATCTATCTATCTATTTATTGAGACAGAGTCTTGCTCTGTTGCCTAGGCTGGAGTGCAGTGGTGAGATCTCAGCTCACTGCAACTTCCGCCTCTGGGGTTCAAGCAATTCTCCTGCCTCAGCTTCGTGATTAGCTGGGATTACAGACACCCGCCACCATGCCTGGCTAATTTTTGTATTTTTACCAGAGACAAGGTTTCACCATGTTGGCCTGGCTGGTCTCGAACTTCTGACCTCAGGTGATCCACCTGCCTTGGCCTCCCAAACTGCTGGGATTACAGGCGTGAGCAACTGTGCCTGGCTGGGCTCTTGTTTTCAAAAACAGAAGGGGGCCCAGCATGGTGGCTCATGCCTGTAAAAAATGTGTTTCTTTTCTAAGTAAGAAACACATATACCCACCACCACTGTCCCCCACATATACGGGCACCACAATAGTGTTTGGAGGAACGGAGGCAAGATGGCGCACTTCCGGGTTCTTCATCACCAACTTTTCCCGCGCCCGCGAAAATGCAGCCGGCGCCCGGGAAGGTGCAGACCAACCGGGCATGCGCCAGGTGATGTCAATCTGAAGAGACCAAGATTTACCTGGTCACACCTGCGGAATGCCCCCCGACATGCCCGTGCCCCGCCTATTGCCCTCCCACTCCCAGAAAAGCCGCTCCCGGCGAGCTTGCAGCGCAGACTTCCCAGCCCCCAACTCCTGTCGGGACTGCATTAGGAACTCCGCCCGAGAGCTCCACCGGGCGACTCTCTTGGCCTCCTTTGCCAGAGGCCGACAGACCTCTCCCTACCCACCTTCTTCCCTGAAGCTAGGTGACCAAAAATAAATTTGCAGTTTTGCTCCTAGCCTTGCCTACTCGCTGGTTCTTTTGTGCCCGCTCTGGTGGTCTTAGAAAAACAAATCAAATAGTAGACAGTAACATCAAATAAAAATGGGGTTGGTAGTGCAGCTGTTCCTATTATACTTAAATTTGGGGTTTCACCCATGCTGTGGTTGTTCTGGACAGGGTCAGATTAGCAATTTCAGTGCTTATGGTTCTTAAGAATTTGGTAAACCTCAAATGCCAACTGCAATAAATCATACAAGTCTGTATTACAACTATAAATCACTCATGAAATTTAATACTGTCATGAAGAGTAATTAAATGCTAATGTAACAAACTTACAAAAGAAAAAAAACGAACATATTAATGGGGAAACTTAAGAGTTAGAGAACACTCCTGTATGGGAGCTTTCAGAAAAATATTTGTCCCCAAAGAATAAAGATTGTTTTCTTATCCAAAGCCAGAAGTCCTCAGGAGGTAAAAATCAGGAAAGGGGCACATTCCCCAAATAAACTCAGGACTGAGTGCTAAAGTCCAACTCCCTTCTTCAGTGCAGAAAAACAATACCAAAAATTGACTTTCATTCTGCATTATCCTATTAAGGAAACAAAGAGAAAGGACATCAAGCAGGAGAGGCCAGTGCCCAAGAAGGCTCTTGGGGTTTGAAGGAAGTTTCAGGAAGGAGTCACGGGAGTTCCCTCAAGGTCACTACCTCCCTTGCACTGCCCGCCCTTCAAATCATTGCTGGGTTGATACTCAGCTGTTCTTAGCTCTTCAACGATGCTGACTCTTTTTTTTTTTTTTTTTTTTGAGACAGAGTCTCGCTCTGTCACCCAGGCTGGAGTGCAGCTGTGTGATCTCGGCTCACTGCAAGCTCCGCCTTCTGGGTTCACGCCATTCTCCTACCTCAGCCTCCCGAGTAGCTGGGACTACAGGTGCCCGCCACCTCACCCAGCTGGTTTTGTATTTTTTAATAGAGACGGGGTTTCACCGTGTTAGCCAGGATGGTTTCGATCTCCTGACCTCGTGATCTGCCCGTCTCAGCCTCCCAAAGTGCTAGGATTACAGGCTTGAGCCACCGCGCCCGGCGATGCTGACTCTTAAAGTTTAGATAGGACAATTAGAACCAGGAATTCTGTTCTGGGCTGCTTCAGTCCTAACACCTCAGGATTCAGTAAGTAGTTGCTGAATACAGGAACAAGTCAAAACCAATTCACTAGGCCAGGTGCGGTGGCTCACGCCTGTAATCCCAGCACTTTTGGAGGCTAAGGCAGGTGGATCATCTGAGGTCAGGAGTTCGAGACCAGCCTGGCCAACATGTTGAAATCCCATCTCTACTAAAAATACAAAAAATTAGGGCATGGTGGTGGGCACCTGTAATCCCAGCTACCCAGGAGGCTGAGGCAGGAGAATTGCTTGAACCCGGGAGGCAGAGCTTGCAGTGAGGCAAGATTGAGCCACTGCAGCTTCAGCCTGGGTGACAAAGTGAGACTCTATGTCAAAATAAATAAATAAATAAATTGTAAAAAAAAAAAAAAAAAAATTCACTCTGCAGACCTAAGCAGCACTGCCAGGTCCCAGGGCCCACGGATTCCAAGAGCCTAACAAGCAGGTTGCTCCAAGGAGCCCCAGAGGGTAGGAAAGTATGTAGACTGAGGAGTCACAAAGCCACCACAAGCACAACAGCTCAAAAGCATCCCAGGCCCAAAGATGGCACATGAGGAAGCAGTGGGCAGAGGACTAGGTAGGGGAAGGATGAGGGCCAGAGGAACCTCCTCTCCTTGAGGAAAAGCCTTGCTCAGAAAGGTGACCAGGGGTGTGGAGAAAAGACATCACAGACAGGCACAGCCTGCTCAGGGGCAAGGGTGTGCCTGGTGACTCCTAAGCAGCTCAGTGTTGCTTTCCAGCATCGGTCCTCCAACTTGACCTTGCCTCCAAGTTCCTGCAGAGCTTGTTACAATGAAGACTGCTAGGCTCCACCCCAGCAGTTTCTGACTCAGTAGGCCTGGGGTGGGGCCTGACAATTTGCATTCCCAGTAAGCTCCCAGATGAGGCTGCTGCTGCTGGAGACCCTCCAGGAACCAGGGAAGCGTTCAAGAAGATGAGGCCAGGCCTGTGCAGGGCTCTTATACCATGCCAGAGAGCAAGGAAGGCTCAGCAGGAGACTGGAATGATCAAACACGCCTTTTGGAAGTATTACTTTGGTGGTAACATGGAGAGTGAGTTGGAGGGGAATGAAATTAAGGTGGAGAGCAAGAGACTTAAAGACTCAAAAAACCAAGGCAGGGTAGTGGGAATGGAGATGAATGGGGTGGAGGGGGGCTCTGGGTGAAGTAGAAGAAAAGGATACAGGAGACGGGTGAGAAGAGAAAGATGGAAGGTGGGCTGATGCTAAGATTCTGGCCCAGGTGAGTGTTAATGATGGTCCTGGGACCAAGGCAGCAACAGAGAAGGAGGCAGGAGAGGACACAAGAGGAGGGAGGAGAAAGCATGGATGCAGCCTCAGACGGATGGGGTTTGAGGTGTCCACCACAGCCAGGCTCCTGGTAGATGTCTGGAGGGAGATGAATCTGGGATTTGAGAGCCAAGTCTAGCCTAGAGATGGAAGCGGGAGAGGCGGTCACAGGGGTGGATGGTGACATCAGAGTGAGTGAAATCTCCGGGGAAGGTACAGGAAGAGGAAACCTGGAGGGAGGCTGGCAGTTAAGGGATGAGGAGAGGAAGCAGAGTTGTGCAAGGAGGAAACAGAAGAGACACAGGACAACCACCCGTCAGGGGCATCCGAGGGGCCAGAGGGAGGAGGCAGTTTCAGGCAAGATGCACAGCTTCCGGAGCCAGGGTGTGTGCACTGCAGGGAGCTGACGGGTGGAGAAGCCAGGGTGAACACTGTGGTGCACTCCAGGATGTTCGGCTGCAAACAGAGAAGACAGGGCAGCAGCTAGAGAAGACCCAAGGCCAGGAGCGCTGTGTGGGTGTTTTGATGCTGTTTATGGGTGGAAGGCACTGGAGCCACTGAAGTGGAGGAAGAATAAAGTGAGAGAGGAGAGTATCGATGGAGTCAGGGTCCCTAGAATCCAGAATAGGACGCAGGTTAGCTCAAACTCACTTCCCCAGAAATAAAGGAGAGGGATGGGAGAGTACAGGAAGGGGCTGGCTTTAAAGAGTGTCCAGTGTCAAGTAAAGCACCTGATTTGGTCTCACCCCTAAACAGCAGGCTCACAGGAGAAACTTCAAACTTGGTAGCATTGCTGAGTGAGAGGCCATGGTTTAAAAGGGGAGCAGGGTACAGGGCATTTCTCTTGGCAGTTTCAGCCTGAAGGATGCATTCAAAGCGGCCACACCTTTGATGCCCACTGGCCAGGAGAACTGCTAGGATCCTCCAAGAGCGGGTGTCCAGGGTCCCTTCAGACTCCTGACCCTCCACTTTGCCTGCCTTAAGCAGCCACATCCCTCTCTGCCTGGAGAGGGGGAAGGAAAAGATTCTAGAAGCCAGGTCAGAGCATGGAGAGTAAGCAGCAAGGGCCCAGAGAACTGTGCCATGGAAATCAGCCATGAAACCAGACTCCAGCCAGGGAGCTCCAAAGGCCTGGTGCCACCAAAGATAGGTTATCTCAAAAGACTGTTGCCTAAAAGTTGGATGTGATTGTGAGGGTTGGGGAAACACTTGGAGGCTGGGCTGCAGTGGCCAGGCCAAGCCAGGTTTTACAAGTTCGCAGCAGCTGCAGTTGCTCTGCGGCCAGCCTCAGGGATGTTTAATAAAAAGCTGTGCTCAATTTCACCCTCTTCATGTCCCTGAATTCAGTCTCTTTATTTATAGCCCCAGACTAGGCATGCAGTGGGAAATCAGAGGAGCCAGGAAAAGGAGAGGGACAGGAGACAGACAGAGACAGAAAGAGTTAACAGGCAACAGCTTTTAAAGGGTAAAGCGTTTCAGAAACAGAGAATTCACTGGCACTCCCTGCTGCTTTTATTGCTTTCGCTCAACAGCTGGAGAAAATGTTTGATCAAAATATTTGTATTATTGTGTTTAAGTGAAATGACATATGACAGCTCATTATCCCAAACTCAGAATTCCCACAGCATCTGTCACAGCCACCCTATTAGAGACAGTCGCTCCCCCTGGAAGATGGAGGGGCAGGGGGCGGGAGATGTGAGACAGGAAGCAGCAGGCATCAGACCCCAGACAGTCTCAGCCTCACAGGCCCTGGCCCAGGCTCTGGTTAAGCACGGGGGACGCTGCTGGAGGGAGACACAGGTGATGCCTGGCGCCTACTCCGGGAGCCCCCCTCCCATGGACACCGGCAGCCCGCCAGGAGCATGGGAACCAGCGGGGGCTCTTGTGTGCCAAGGAAATGGCCAGGATTCCCTCTCTTAGATATTACTTGGCAAACAGCATTTACTGATATAAAATTTAACAAAATGTCTCTCTCAAGCTTTTGTCCTTTGAAAGAAGAAAAAATAGCTTTTTAAAAATTATCATGCCATTTTCTCTATCCTGAAGGGAGTAAAGGTGTATTCTGCAGAACTTGGCTTTATGAGCCTACGTTCCTCTCCATGACAACCTTCGAGTAAGGGCCTCAGTTCTGCTCAGGCCATGTCCTTCTTACAACACCTTTAGTGGACAGATGTCAGGGTATATGTTCTATACCAGACATGCCAGGGAGGGAAAATCAGCTGCTTCCTGTGTGCCTAGCCCATTTCTGCGAACTTACTGGCCTTATTCAAATTCCATGACAATCCCAGGAGGCATATGATATTATCTCCTCTTTGCGGATCAGGAGATTATGCTCAGAGAGGTTAAGCAATAAGCCCAATGACTCACAGCTGAAAAGTGGAAGAGTGAGGACCTAAAGCCACAGCCTTGAGTCCCTAAAGCAGACATATTTTCCACAGCCTGCAGGTGCGACCACAGAGAGAACGACACGTGAAGAAGAGTGCTCAGTGGCCGTGGGAAGGCAGGAATCAATGTGGATGTACTTGTACATGCCCTCCTCATCACACGCTGAACAAATCCTCATTCTTAGACCATAGAAAAGTTTGTTTTTATCCCCATCTCCCTGTCTCTGTGTAATGTACTAAAAAGTGATTCACACTAATGGAAAAAGATGCTCTACATTTCAGCCCCATGTCAGTCATTTCCAAAAGAAAACCTCAGGAGCCTTCCCTCTTGAAGTTTCTGAGTCCCAGTCTCCTCACCTATAGGATCAGGGAAGTGATGTGTTTCTGCTTCATGGGGCTCCTATTCAATGTATGGCAGTGGGCTCTGAGACAGTTCCCCAGGACAATCTTGTACACACGACTTCATATCTCTGAACATCCATTTTCTCAGGTGTAAAACCTGCCATATCCACCCACTGGTCATTTTAGGAATCCAAACCAAAATAAGATCATGTTTATAAATGTGCTTTTCAAGCTGGAAAGTGCTATGTCAATTTAGGCTATCTTCCACCCTGTCATTTGGGACTACCATGATACCTCATTTCTAGCAAGGATTTTTACCCCAATTATAAATGTCCCTTATTCCCCAATGGGTCAGATTGTCCAGCTACCCCAAGAGAAATCCGAAATACAATGGGCCCAATATAGAACTGTCTTTATCCTGCTTTGTTACAGAGAGGATGGGTCGCAAAATCACAACCCAATTCCTATTTATTCTCTCAAAGTGTTTTGAGGCTGAAATACATAAGCGTGGGTGGTTAGAAGAGGGGCCCCTTGTGGGTGATCCTGGGACTTTAACAGTGGGACATCCAAAAGGAAGAGCTGTCACCATTCATCCAGGCATACATCTGCCCTGAGAGTGGCTCTATTCCCTGCCTGCTCCCCTGTGCCAAGGAGAGGGTGGTGATTTCAAGGAGTACGGTTTACCAAGGCTGAGCGAGTTCTGCCCAGGGACTTCACGCTCCACCCTCTTCCCCAATATCCACATAGGGATCCCTGGACATGCCATTTTCAGAGCAATCAGTTGCTACATTGATAGTAACTTGACATGTTTGATCAGCTTAAGGCCAAAACTGTGGGTTAGGAAATACAAAGGCAAACCAAGGTTTCACATTCTCCCAGTAATGCTCACTTTGAGCGATTACTTCCTTTGAATTCAACAGCATCTCCCACACACGTTGTTTTTATAATTGAAAAGCAATCCACCAACCAACCAATGACTCATTCAATCAATACATGAAATAATTGGAATAGAGCATACTTAACAGGTTTTTTTAGTTAACAGTGAACATATTTGTTATTTACTAGATTTGTTTTTTTTCTGTAACTTCAAACTTTTGTGCAATGAACGTATTATATTTATTTAATTATTTTTAGAGATGTTAGTTTAGTTAGTCATTTTTAGAGACAGGGTCTCGCTCTGTTGCCCAGGCTGGAGTGCAGAGGTGCGATCACAGTTCACTGCAGCTGCCACCTCCTGAACTCAAGTGATTCTCCTGAGTAACTAGGATGACAGGCACTCACTACACCTCACTAATTAAAAATAATTATTTGTAGAGACAGGGTCTTGCTATGTTGTCCAGGCTGGTCCCGTACTTCTGGCCTCAAGTGATCCTCCCACACTGGCCTCCCAAAGTGCTGGGATTACAGGCATGATCCACTGCATCTGGCCATGATATTTTAAATATCAGACAAAACATACTTTCAAAACAGTCTGACATTCTAGAAGCCTCTGTGACAGCACGCACATGCCAAAGTATTTTCTCTCCATGAGAATCATGGGCAGGTTAGTGCCAATCCACTCTCTTTCTCTGCAACCAGCATCAACATGTCTTTGTAATGAAGAACTGCTCATCGGATGATGTGTTTATAAAGTCTGTGTCATCCTCATCAAGTCTAAACATAGGCAGCTTTCTCATAGTAAGTGGGTAGTTAACATGCCAAGTCAATCAACACCAGTGTCTCCCACTCCCAACCCCAGTGTTTTCTCACGGAGCTGAAAACAAAGACTTGGGAGCTTCCCAGTGCAGCCAAAGCACAGATAAAGGGACGGTGACTGTGAGAGTCCAGCAGCATATGGCCACCTTCCATGCTGTGGAAGCAGGAAGCCACAACTGCCTGGTGCAGTGGGTTAACCTGTGTCCCCTTAAAAGATACTTTGAAGCCCTCACATCTGGTATGTGGAAATGTGGCCATATTTGGAAATAGGGTCTTTGCAGAAGTAATCAGGTTAGATGAGGTCATTAGGATGGGCCCTAAATCAACACTCCTAGTGTCTTTATAAGAGGGGATCTGTGGCTGGGCATGGTGGCTCACACCAGTAATCCCAGCACTTCGGGAGGCCAAGATAGGCAGATCACTTGAGCTCAGGAGTTTGAGACTAATCTGCGCATTATGGTAAAACTCTGTCTCTACAAACATTAAAAAAAAAAAAAAAAAAGCCAGGCATGGTGGTGCATGCCTGTAGTCCCACCTACTTGGGAGGCTGAGGTGCCAGGATCACTTGAAGCCAGGAGGCAAAGGTTTCAGTGAGCTGAGATTGCATCACTGCACTCCAGCCTGGGTGACATAGCAAGACTCTCTTTCCAAAAAAAAAAAAAAAAAAAAAACAGAAGAAGAAGGGGGCGTTTATACACAGACACACCACCATGGAAGAGAGGCAGAGAGTGATGCTGCCATGAGGCAAGAATTGCTTAGGGCTTCCAGAGGCTGGAAGAGGCAAGGATCCTCCCCTAAGATTTCAGAGGGAGGACAGCCCTACCAACACCTTGATTTTGGAGTTTCAACTTCCAGAACTGACAGATAATAAATTTCTGTTGCTTTGAGTCCCCCGTCTGTGGTATCTTGTTCTGGCAGTGCTAGCAAACATACCTACCTGGGTTTCCTTACAATTTTGTTGTAGGAAGGCCATCCTACACCAGTGACTTTTGAAGAGGCTACATTCTCTTCTCCTGTGAGTATGAGTAGCAGTAAATATTGACAAGAAACAAAGAAGAGCTGAGAAGAGCAAAGCATGTGCAGTATGCCCATAGTCATTTTTTGGCTATGAAGCATCTATTCCTTCTTCCCACAGAATTCTGATTTCCTTTGCAGAGTTAACTTCTCTACTACTGTATTTAGGTGTTGGGATGATAAATCAAAAATCCAAGACTGGCGCGGTGGCTCCTGCCTGTAATCCCAGCACTTTGAGAGGCTGAGCTGGGAGCAATGCTTGAGTCCAAGAGTTCGAGACCACCCTGGACAACATGTCAAGACCTGGTCTCTACAATTTTTTTTTAATTAGCCAGGTATGGTGGCATACGCCTGCAGTTATAGCTACTCACGAGGCTGAGGCAGGAGGATTGCTTGAGCCCAGGAGGTGGAGGCTGCAGTGAGCCATGCTGGCACCGCTGCATTCCAGACTGGGCAACAAAGCAAGACCCTATCTCAAATTTTTAAAAAATCCATGAGCCTCACTGCCCAAGACAGTCAGAGTACCTGGCTCTGACAGCAGACGGCCTCTGCTGAGAGCCTGAGTCCTGAGCCTGAGTCGGGGGAAGGAGAAGCAGTCAGAACTCATTCCCCCGGGTAGACTCTCACGCCAGCTTCCTGTGCCTCTACAGCACCTGCTTCTCGAGATTTTCCGACAATTCTAAGTGTCCGATGTCATCCCAGCAATTCCTGTTGGTGCAAGGGTTGGAATCAGTTTCTGTTGCATGTAACCCAATAGCCCTGGCTGATGCAGGAGGAAAACCTTAACAGCCCAGCCACCGAGCAGCTGTACAGGCTGGGTGTGCACTTAACCTCCTGGGGGCTTCAGTGCCTCATCAGGCAAGTTACACCAAATCTCTTCCCATGCCTAGGATTAGAACATTTATAATTCTAAATGTTTCTGCTATAAGACGTAAATTACCTAAGGCTCAGGCATGGTGAGCTGAACTGCAGGTGAACAGCAATCCTGCTCCGGCTTGTCCATAAGTCAAGCAGGGACATTTGAAACTTTTGTCTTTAACAACCCCCTGAATTCAAGGATATGGGGGTGTCATCTCAGTTTGCCAGTCACACTGGTGCAGAAATGCCTAACTGTTGTGTATTATAACATACAGCAAACTCAAAACTTAAGAGGCTTTGAACTCCATGCTGCAGATAGATGCTGAGTTAGTCACAATTTACCTTCCACGTAGCAGGTGAAAATAGTGAACATGTACTAACTCACACTTTTGGAGGGTAGAGAATCTGGAAGCTGCTTAACTGGGTGGCTCTGGCTGAAGATCTCCCAGGAGGCTGCAGTCACCTCAAGGCCTGACTGGGGAAGGGTGTGTTTCCAGGCTTGGCTCCTCCCCATACAGCCTCTCCACCAGCTGAGTGTCCTCATGGCATGGCCACTGTTGACCCCAGACTGAGGGATTCAAGAGGGAGGGCAAGAGAGCCACCTGAGGCACAGTCCTTTTATAACCTAATTTTAGAAGTGCCATCCCATCACTTCACTGGAAGTAAGTCGTTAAGGGAAGAGGAAGGAAGTCGCACCTCCTGAGGGCAGGAGTATCAAAAACTTGTACACATGTCCTTAAACCCCCCACAGTGCCATAAATAGCTGAACTTTTCATTCGGTCTCCAATTTATACAGTGATATGATTCAAAGATCACATGTATCTTACTAAAAAAAAAAGCAGGACTAGGAAGCAAAAGACTGTGACTTTGATTCAAGTTCTGAAAGCAGCTCACTATAATTGGGGAACCAAGATAATTGATTCCCCAAGATACTTAGGGAACCTCTCTGCAACAGTTTTTCCAGCTATTATACTTTGGCCAAGTGCTACACTTGACACACATGACCTCATCCAGTCCTTTTCACATTCCAGTGATGTAGATATCTGAATCCTCATTTCTCAGCTGCGAACACTGAGGCAGAAAGAGATTAAATCACCTATCCAAGAGAACCCAAGATTACCCAAGATCAGGAGTCAGGATGGGGCCCTAAATCTGTCTCTCAAGCTTCAGATGTAGATTGGTATGTGAAGAGGCTCAGAGAAAGTAAAAGGTAGAAATAAAAATGCTACAATCTGATAATGCATTACCATGGACCATAAATAATAACAGAGTTAATAAAAGAAGTGAGAACAATAGTAACGCTGGCACCGATGATGATGTTAGGCATGCGTGTATCACGTGAGGGGTCGGCTGACTTTCTAGTACTCACTGTGCGTCTCTTTCCTTGACTGTTCACTGTATCTGTGAGGACGGTGTGTTTTCTTTGGTGCCCTGTACAACAAGTATATGAGCATACTTATGGTCTCCACTTGAAGAGGATGAAAGCATTGAATAATAAGATGGTGCCTGACAGTTAGACCACTAGTTAAGAACCTACCATCTTCAGTAAAATCCTGAACTTAACTTCTCCAAAAGTCAACATTAGTCTAAATCAAAGATGCTGTCAGAAAAGAAGATAATGCATCACATAAAACCTACCTAGACATACTGCGTACCCAACATCCTTCAGTACCCAAACAAAATGCCCCCTTCTCCTGTGAAGATGCCCTGACATCTGCACCCTCCAGCCTTGTTCACACATCCGCTCTAGCACTTCCCATCTCTACAGTGGGTAACCAGGCGGGGCGGGAAAAACGTCTTACTAATCTTTGAATCCCATAAACACAGCGAGGAATCTGGCTTAAAGTAGGCATTTCCAAATATTTACTCAATCAATGAACCACTCTTGAGATTACTATGTGTAATGGGTGTGAGATTATGAAATCATCATTTAATAAACACACATTTCTGATTCAAACTCCTGCCTTAAAAAGGTTTAAAGATGGACTGATTCAGGGAAACATTTAAAGTTACAACACTGCTATAGACTGAATGCATTCTTCTAAAATTCACATATTGAACTCTAACCCCCATGTAATGGTATTTGGCAGTATGGCATCTGGAGGTGATCATAAGGGTGGAGCCCTCATGAATGGGGTTCCTTATAAAGAGTCCCTAGAGAACTTACTGGCCGTTCCACCAGGTGAGGACACAGTGAGACGAAGGCCATCTATGAACCAGAAGACAGGTCCTCATCAGACAACAAATCTGTCGGCACCTTGATCTGAGACTTCTCAGTCTCCAGAACTGTGAGAAATAAATTTCTGTTGTTTATAAGCCACTCCGTTTACGGTATTTTGTTACAGCAGCCTGAACAGATTAAGACTGTGATATTGCCAGGAACTTTGATAATTATTATCTGAATTTATCCAAAGAAACACGGTGAAATTGTCTTCATTTTACAGGATAGGAAACTGGGGTTTAAACAGAATACGTAACCTGCCCTGGGTCCTTCATGGCCAGTCCTGAAGCCGTGTGTTTCTAACTCCTGGTCTGACACGTGCCTGCCACTGAATTCAAGTGGGCAAATTCAAGAAGGCACACTGAACTCAGCTTGATGTGGACTGATAATCAGGTACTAAATGGTTGTTTCTTGTTTTTCTGTTTTGTAATTTACACCCAGATTTGGAAAGATTTGGAAGCAGATTACATCTTTATCACCCAAAGTATGTTTTCAGAAAGAATCTTGTTTCTGAGAAGCATAAATTCAGTTTCAAATATTTATAAAAATTACTCTAAATAAAAGCAAAACTCCATGAAAAAGAAAATGCATTGGCATAGAGAGAAAAGCAAGAAGAGAAAGGAAGTAAGAGGAAAATGAGAGATGGGGAGATAGGATGATGCAGTGGGGAAGGAGAAAGAAAATCAGGGAAAGATTTAAAAAGAAGATAATATGTGCTTAAGTTAATTACAGATGATAAAAAATCTTTTCAGGAAATGCACATCTGAATTTTAAAACAGCATTCTTTAGTTCCACTTCATCAAGCAAACAGCAAAATCCGCAAGGTGTGAATCCTCCCACTTAAGGCTGGGCCTTAATAGACTGTGTGTGTCCAGCGCTAGCCTCGGGGGAGCCAGCTCTCCATACACATCTGTTGAATGGAAATCAATTTTCCTCAAGCAAAGAGGCAGCTCTGTCTCTCATAAATGAGCACCTCCACGTCTGCATTCACATAAGACTGATTTTAATGAGCGGGGTGTGAGGTCACGCCCGATGTACATCCGCTCATCCAAGGGGCCCAGACACCCCACCAGGAAATCAAATTTCTCAGTACATACCTCAGTGTTGAACCTTCCTTTTAGCCCCTAAAGGTTTCTCTTACCCTTTTTGCATTTGGTTTTTGGCCAAGCAGGCTGGAAAGTATAAAAGCCAAAAGAGGCAGGGGTGGAGCGGCCGGGCAAGCAGGAAGAAGCATGTGTTTTCTGGTCTCCATCTCCCCAGCTGTTCCAGCGTGTTCTGTCATTGGGCAGCCTGTCCTCACCATCCAACAGGCATCCTCATGCAGCCTGCAGTTTCCATGCTGCTCACTGTAAATGTCTAATATCTGCACGTCCTCTGAGAGCACAGCCCAGAGGCTGAGCATGCTCACAGACACCCTCTCAGCACCTGGGCCTCAGAACTGTGTGGTCCCCAGCATAAGGCCTCAGGGTCCAATGCCCACCCCACTTGCTCCTGCAGAAATCTAGGCTGCAAGGTGCTCCTAAATCTCTGTGTCCCTCCAGCTGCAACAGGAACCCTAGTCACAACAGGTCTTATGGCTACATGAGCAAGAATAGGCTCCTGGCCAAGGCATCTGGTAGCTTCCTGCCCAGGTAAGGTGGGCCTCCCTGGTGGGCTCTGTATTTGTTTTGCTGCTGGACAGAAGAGCTCCTTCTTTCAGGATCATTTGCAGCAGTGGCCTCTACCTAGTGATTGGAAATCTGTAATTATGTCGAATAAATAGACACAAAATGAGAACAAGAAGGACTGAAGTGATGAATATTTCATACACTAAAGTTACTCGTTTTAAAAGAATGTCCTGTGCTCAATAATCTGTTCTTCCTACTTCGTGGTGTGAAAACAGCCTTTGTGTTGTGAACTGATAATGACAGCAGAGAATGCTCTGGGAACTGTTTGCTGTTTTCCAGTGTCCCAACTTACCCCAGCCCCGCCATGCCCATATTTGGACAAACATCTGGTATCCCTATGTTGGCATCTGCCCCACAGTATTTTGGTTTTTTTTTTTTGTTGAGGGGAGGGCAGATTTTTTTCCATTTCTTACTGCCAAAAATGTGGGAACTACTGATTTGTAGTAATTAAAGACTGTGAAGATTTCCAAACAGAGAAATGAAACACAAAAGTGTGTCAGGTGTGGTGCCTTATGCCTGTAATCCTAGCACTTTGGGAGGCCGAGGCCGGCGAACTGCTTGAGCCTGGGAGTTTGAGACCAGCCTGGGCAACACAGCAAGACCCTGTCTCTGCTGCAAACAAACAAAAAAAAATTAGCCAGGTGTGAAAGTGCAAGTCTGTAGTCCCAGCTACTCAGGAGGCTGAGGTAGAAGGACCCCTTGAGCCCGGGAGGTCAGGGCTGTGTGAGCGGAGATCACACCACTGCATTCCAGCCTGGGCGACAGTGACCCTGTCTCAAAGGGAAAACAAACAAACACAACACAGAAACACAAAAGCATCAGGGTAGCTAAAAAGAAACAGCACCAACTCATGAACTCGCACAGAAGCACACAGTGTATTAAACTCAGGAAACTGAGGGTATTTGGGCATAGGAAACAGGTCGCAGAACAACAGTCACAGGGCTGACACCAAAGGCAGGGGACAGCGAGAGTTCTGCTCTTGCTGCCTGAGAATGGCACTGAGGGCAGGGGATGCAGAGGGGCCAGAGAACAGAGCAGGAGCTGGCAGATGAGGAAAGTGGAGGGAAGGTGGCTTTCTTCCAGGGTTTTTGTGAATGGATGGGTGGGGAGTATTTCTTCCACATTCCAGAGGAGGGAGGAACAGTGACAAGGCTGGAGGGTGGAGAAAGGCTTAAGGAATCTGTCTCTGGGGACACTTCACAAATGCACAGCAACCTTTGCATCTCTTCACCCCTGCTCAAAGAACTGCTACCTGGTATCAGCAATGTGAGCTGTTTTGTTTCCATTTTGTTTACTGTTGTTGTTGTTTTAAAAAATAACCAACCTTGCCGGTGGTGTGCTGCACTCTTTAAACTTTTTCCTCTTCACTGGTACACTCACAAGTTTGTTTAGTGTAAGTCTGGGAGCCCACAGGGGTTTTATGTGCCTCACATTCATAAATCCTCAACTGCTTTTCAACCAAATTGATTGCCCCTGAGGATTGAGGGTGAATGGAAGAGTCAAAAGGCATCTCCTGGGCTAGAAGGAGAATGCACATGGTTGTGTGCACACAATGCCAAATATCCAGATTAAAAGTGAAAACTTGAGCAAATCCTCCAGATGCTTCCAAGGACCTGAATGTTTGGTGAGTCGGCAGAAATATGTGGATGCTTAATGGAACTTTGCACCATTAGTAGCAATAGTTAGCACTGTGTTTGTACAGCCCACCAAGGAATTCACAGATGTGTCTAGACTTAACCTTGTCAATCTTGATAAACTAAAAATGATATGTTATGCCTCCCTCTAGAGTCATGACCAGCATCTTCAGATTAGACTAGAATCATCTAATCTAACAGATTAGAAAACTATGCCTCTTCTGGGGAGACCCAGCCCCTTCAACACTCAGCTTGGTGAGCTGATGGTGTCTTTCTGCAAACTGGAAAGATAGACTCTTCCTCTGGGTAGCTTGGTGAGCAGAGTATGTGTTCGAGTTTAGCCCCTTATTTCAGTCCTTTGTGCAGTAAACAGCCAGCACAACTGTACACAGACACCCTGCCTCCCTCTACAGTGTCCAGACACAACTAAACTAGAGGTCTGACCATTTCAAAGTAAGGGGATAGGAAATAATACATGATTAAGACTTCTTTAGCATGAACTGCACACACAATTAGATTCCACAATTACAGAGGGAAAAAGAAAGGGAAAAGGAAAGAGTGAAACTGCCCTAAAATGCTTTACTTTAGCATAATAAAACCGTGGGATTTCAGAGCTAGAAGCCAACTTTAAAATGATCTGCTTATCTATTGCAACCATCCCTTGCAAGAATCCTTCACGACGTCCCCATTCCACCCTCCACCAGCAGTCATCCAGCCTAACCTGAAACACCCACCCCCCACCCTGTTTCTGAGAACTGGAAGTCTGAAGCCATCACCCTCCTTTCACACTGCTCTATGCACAAGAAATCCTGTCCCGTCCACCCCGCCACATTAGCCTCCCTCTAACTTCTGCCCAGCCTATCAATTCGTCTTAGCGCTGCATTCTGACGCCACCTACATTAAGAGTAATTGCTTTTCTATGCGATAGCTCTTTAAGTATCGGTAGACGATTAACCATGGCCCCCTACAATCTTTTGTCTCCCCAGCTAAATAAAGGCACTTTGCCTTTATTTAATCCAACTCCTCCTACAAAACTAAGTTAACTGCCAGCATCCATGAACAAATCTGCGGTTCATCACAGTCACTACAGGGCAGCCAAGAGCTGGATCAAGAAAGACTTTGCTTTCACTGAGAGGCAACCCCATGTTTTGGAAAGTAGAATTCCTGGAAGTCTGGCACCTCGGGAAATTTAAGGACCACACAAACCCCATGGGCTGTAATAAGATATTGCTGATGTTTTGGCTGATATGCCCCAGAAAGCCCTGGGAGGAAAGTGACCTAGAGACTGTAATGAATGAAAGCATAATGTCCTGTACTTGAAGCCACACAATTAGAAAGTGAGAGGACTACAGAAAAACCAGCGGGGCACTGGCATTTTCCAGGTGAGCATTCTGAGCTGACAGTGAAAATGACGAATGAAACACAGCAGGGCAGAAGTGGACTTTATTCGGAAAACCTTGTTTCCTGGAACTGAAGCTAACCTCTGGGAGAAGAGGTTTCAGAACAATGAAAAATCAACGAATCAGATGCAGAGATGCCTACTGACAAAGACAGACAAATTCCATACCCTGGAATTGGACATCTTCCTGGAGGAGGGAAACAGCCTGCTCTAAAATGGGTACAATCGGCAGTAGTTATGAACATCGGCTTTTCTATTTGCAAAAGATTTTAACTTCGCCTGACAGGAAGGAACACTGACCAAGAAAACAGTAAGTTACGGATTACTTTGCTACAGGATGCTGGCTATACCTCTTTTGGACACTTTTTTTTTTTTTAATAGAAAACCAAGCATTACTTTTCTGTGAAAGGAATTAAATGTCAGGAATATGCATATCTTTCTTATATAAGGCTTTGTTTTATTATAACAGCAAGAATCATGACTGATGCCTGAAGGCAGCTACAGATATTGCCGAGGAAAAATGGGGTATTAAGTGGAAGAATCTCACAAACAATTATACGTAACAAAAAGACAGAGGAACCAACCTCTGTCTTATTCCTTTCTTCAAGTGTTTCCAAAGTTTATTGTTAGTATCTCCATATGAATAAATTAATTTTCAGTTTTATAGTAGAATTCAACTTTAAAAATTCTTTCCATAACCAACTTTTCTAAAAATACAGCATAGGATACCCAAATAAAGGCGCATCTCCATTCATTCATATTTTCCTTCATTGATTCATTCATTCAAACTTCAACAGCTACCGATTGGTTGGACATCTTTTATGTGTGTGCATCATGCTAGGCATTCAAGAGGCAGTGTCAGCAGCACAGGCGAGGGAAGTGGGCATTCGTTATTTCCACAAACAATCACCTACTTTAAAACCATGGTAAGTCCAAGAAAGGACAAGACATGGTGTGAAGAAAAAGCCATAATAAACCAGGTAATTCAGAACAGAGGTCAAAAACAGATACCCTGCACAGCATCTACAAAACACGGGAAGCCAACACTTGGGTTTGTGAATACCACAGTGTTGCAATTATCTTAAGCTGTTTTTAAGCTATTTCCAAAATATTATTTTTAATTAAGTTAGAGCATATACTAACTTTAAATGACAGAGAGAAAAGGAGGGATTTGCAATTAAATGAATAAATAATGGAACCGACACATTTTGTTTCTTTTAGTAAATGGGTTCCTGAAAAGCAACATCAACTTATTCAGTGACTGTTTGCCCCGAGGACAGTAGATACCCAGCGCAAAATGGCTCCCAGCTCTGGTGGGTGGCAAATGAGCCTGTGGTGGCTTGGGAACGACAAGAGTCCAGAACAGCGTGAGTCCGGAAACCAGTCAAACTCAGATTTGAATCTCAACTCTACCACTAGAGATGCAAACTCTGGAAGGCTATTCATCTTCTGCAAGTCTCAGTCTTCTTCTATAATTATCACCATAGTAGGAAAAGCAGTATTAAAGATTATTAAGGACTTACTACAGGGTTGGCTGAAATAAATAATAAGTAAATAACAACTTGCATAGTCTATCAACCCTTATCCACACTGTTTTGCCAGAAAGTCTCCTGCCAGGAGTGAGACTGGACTGAGGCCGAAAACAACTGGCAAGGCATACATGCAGAGTGGTGGGACCAGATGTGGGTACCAGCGAACCACAGCACAAGATCTGCTCAGGTGAGGCAAGTTCAGCAGTGTGAGAGAGTTCTCATAGGTGCCAAGTTGCAAGGTAGCTCAAGGGGTCCGATCAAGACATCTGGACGGTGTTGTCAATGAGGAGCTATGGTCTGAGCAGGAAGGTAATCTTGGGAGCATTTCAAGAAGATTAACAAGGCAGCAGCATGAAGGACAGACTGGAGAACGGAAAGTCTGAAGGCCATTACCATAGTCCAGACATGAACAGCACACCAGGAATAGAATGGAGGCGATGGGCCAAAGGCAGGAGAGCAGTCGTGAGGAAGGCAGAAAATGTTTCGAATAGCCAATATCAGGTGCATGAGACACAGCAACAAGAAATGAAGTTCTAGAGCACCTAAGCTTCCCTGAAGCTAAGCACCTTTTCTACCAGCTAGCTCACCCAGCTCTGCTCTTTCCTCCGCTCGCTCTCTTTAGTCCAGGAAAAGGAGCACAGAGACCAGGTGGGATGGCTTAGGTTTGCACAGTCTGTGACATGATCATGAGCATTGCAGGTAAGCTGGAAAAACACTAGATGATCCACTGTGGGCAGTGCACCAGTATGGGGAATGTTAAAGCAAGATCCAGAAAGTGGCCACCCTAGCACTTAGCTCCAGGGTGTAAAGCCCTGGACATCCAGGAAATAGGAGCCCGAGAAAAGGAGTAAAAGAAAATGGAACCAATAAAGACAGACACAGAGCTTGTGAAGGACAAAAAAATGTGCCAGATGCTGAAGACTCCCACAAACAATGACAGGGGAGATTTCACGCCACTATTCACTGCATGACAGGAATTTCATCCGCTGTCTATGATAATATCATGGACTCTTTGTGGAAACCAACCCTTTTTCTCCAAATGCATTATGCCTCACTGTGCATATCTGGGCCCTAGAAGACTGTGCCCACTGTTATTATAAGCAGGAAGCCAGCCAAGTATCTTCAGTTGTCGAGGAACAAGATTTGGGCTCAACTGTTCGGTGACCTACTTAGCTTTATTTGGTTATATGACCACAGAATACAGTTCTATGGTTATGGGAGCAAAAACACAGTAAGACAGAATGAATAAGATCTAGTATTTGATAGCAAAACAGGGTGACTGAAGTGAACAATAACTTATTATATATTTTAAATAACGAAAAGGGTGGAGTCAGAATGTTCCTAACACAAAGAAATGACAAATACGTGAGATGGATACCTCAATTACCCTGATGTGATTACTACATATTGTACGCCTGTAGCAAAACATCACTTGTACTTCATAAATATATATACCTATTATGTACCCATAATAATTAACATTAAATTTTTTAAATTAAATATAATATACTTCTAATCCCAACCAACATTCTTTCAACTAATAACTATAAGGATGCCTGACATTTACTGAATGTCAGAAGAATCTATGGGCTAGAAACGTGTTCTCCCTATGAAGAAGGTATTGCTGCCATCACTGTAGAGGTGCATATCTGGGCACCAGGAGACTGTGCCCACATGAGATCATGCATCCCAGCCTGGCCAAGAGATAAGAGACATTCAGTTAAAAAATAATAATAATAAATAGGGCCGGGTGCAGTGGCTCACACCTGTAATCCCAGCACTTTGGAAGGCTAAGGCAGGTGGATCACCTGAGGTCAGGAGTTCAAGACCAGCCTGGCCAACATAGTGAAACCCCATCTCTATTAAAAATACAAAAATTAGCCGAGCGTGGTGGCAGGAGCCTGTAATCCCAGCTACTCACTCAGGAGGCTGAGGAAGGAGAATTGCTTGAACCTGAAAGGTGGAGGCTACAGTCGAGATCATACCACTGCACTCCAGCCTGGGCGACAGAGTGAGACGCTGTTTCAAAAATAAATAAATAAAGCCCAAGGAATGCCAGGGATGACCATATGATGTCTGCATCTCTGGTGAGTAAGAAATACAGAAGTGTGGAGCAGTGTGAAGAATAAGAGGCGAGAACGACCCCCGGACCGACTAACGCCTGCATGCCACCGCATCCTATGCCCAGCGCCTATGACCCCCCGCTGTTGCTGCCATCATGCCCAAGAGAAAGGCTGAAGGGGATGCTAAAGGAGATAAAGCCAAGGTGAAGGACGAACCACAGAGAAGATCCGTGAGGTTGTCTGCTAAACCTGCTCCTCCAAAGCCAGAGCCCAAGCCTAAAAAGGCCCCTGAGAAGGTACCCAAAGGGAAAAAGGGAAAAGCTGATGCTGGTAAAGAGGGGAATAACCCTACAGAAAATGGAGTTGCCAATAAAGACCAGGCCCAGAAAGCTGAAGGTGCTGGAGACGCCAAGTGCAGTATCTGCATTTTTGTTAACTGTGTACTTCTGATGACTGTACAGTTTGAAATACTATTTTTTATCAAGTTTTATAAAAATGCAGAATTTTGTTTTATAATTTTTTTTTAAGCTATGTTGTTAGCACACAGAACACTTCATTGTTGTTTTTGGAGGACAGGACATATGTCCCTAATAGAATGTCTCTGAAGCTGGACTGACGTGGGGAAAACACCTTTCCCTTTCCCTTCTAGTTCTGAGAGACTTCCTCTTGGCTCCCAGGAGAAGGGATTCCCTGACCTTGACACACATGTCCACCTTGGCACAAAAACCTTGTGGGAGGGAAAAACAAACTGTTTTTATGTCCTCTTCTCCCTTTCCACCTTTCAGCATAGGCTTAACTCCCTTAAAGCCAGACATCTGTTGGGACATGATCCCCAGCCATTGGTTACCAGTGTGTCACACAATCTGGACTTTCCAGTGGTGGCACTGATATGGCACTCCTCAAAGAGTAGAGGTTCCATTTCTAGACTGTGGATCTTCAGATAAATTCTGCCATTTTCATTCTACTTCCTGAAAGTCAGGGTCGGCTTGTGAAAAGTTGTTAAACAACATGCTAAGTGCGAAATGTCAACTCTAAACTTTCCCTGTTCAGAGCATCAGATGAAGACTGATTGGGTTTTATGGTGACTTTCTGATTATTGGTAGTCCAAAGAAGGGAGTTTGAAAGTTGTTGTATACTGTTAACAACTGTCTGCCCATGTCCTGCCTGAAATACTGTGATTGCTTATAGAAAGTATCTTTAATAAAGCTAGGTACAGTTTGGCTTGGGAAAAAAAATACAGAAGTGCTTTCTTAACAGCAGGTGTGTGTGAAGGATTCAATTGCTTATTAGGGTAAAGAGGGTTAGGAAAAAGAAACGTGTCCTTCAGTCACTGCTAAGTGACACATCCGCACTGTGCTGTTAAGTCCCAAGAACCCTAAGGTCACATGGTTCCTTGCCAGAATACACCTGTATTAACCCTTCCAGAAATCTACTAGTGTAGGCATGTATGTGTGTGCAGGTCAGGGAGACAGTTTTCTGTTTTGTTTTTTTACTGAGACAGAGTCTTGCTGTGTCACCCAGGCCGGAGTGCAGTGGCACGATCTCGGCTCACTGCAACCTCCGTCTTCCAGGTTCAAGTGATTCTCCTGCCTCAGCCTCCCAAGTAACTGGGACTACAGGCATGCACCACCATGCTCGGCTAATTTTTGTATTTTTAGTAGAGAGGGGTTTCACCATGTTAGCCAGGATGGCCTCAAACTCCTGACCTCAGGCAATCTGCCTGCCTCAGCCTCCCAAAATGTTGAGATTACAGGCTTGAGCCACCGCACCAGGCCGGGAAAGGCATACTTTTAAAAATAACAGAGCATTTGCAATAATGAAGAAATAAGAAGAGAGAAAGGGGAAAAAGGGGGTAGGAGACAAAAATATAAACCCTTTTCCTGTGTTGGCCCCAAATAATTTTCCTGCTTTTTTTTTTTTTTTTTTTTTTTTTTTTTTTTTTTTTTTTTTTTTTTGAGATGGGAGTCTCGCTCTGCCTCCCAGGCTGCAGTGCAGTGGCACAATCTCGGTTCACTGCAACTTCCACGTCCCAGGTTCAAGCGACTCTCCTGCCTCAGCCTCCCGAGTAGCTGGGACTACAGGCGCCTTGCCACCATGTTTGGCTAGTTTTTGTATTTTGAGTAGAGATAGGGTTTCACCATATTGGCCAGGCTGGTCTCAAACTCCTGACCTCAAGTGACCCGCCCACCTCGGCCTCTCAAATGCTGGTATTACAGGTGTGAGCCACCGTGCCCAGCCCATTTTCCTACATTTTGGGAAACTTCAAATTACCCCAGATTTTCATTTCTCTGAATGGAAGCTAGTGTAATTCATCTCTTCCACCAAGCTCCTGATAGTTCAGGTGACGTGGATGTTACATTAACTCTGTGAGGCCCCTGGGCTGCTATTAAGTTCCCCGTAATGCCAAGGTCCTACACTCAGTTCCCTACAAGTAAGCGTTTTTGCCTCCCAAGGGGCCAAACCTGCACACAGCAGGGACACAGTGGGGTAGTTAGTTGCTTGGGAAAGAGAAACAAAATTTCTTTTGAGAGTGAGGTTATTTTAAGGGGGTCACAGGTATGCATAGTCAGTTTTATGCTCTCCGTGATTTCTTTTCCCCTCTGAGAGTGGGAAGGAGTTGGCATAGAGATTTTTATTTTCATGGCACATTATATAATTTGGGGTTGGTGGCAAGTGCTAACAACTGTCATACTACCCACAGCTATATTAAAAATAAGACCAAAATAGAGATTGTTGTGGGCTGTCTTGGGTTTTCCCTCAAAAGTCCTGAGGAAGAAAGTACCTCAAATGCACAGGGAGGGCATCATGAGCTCACAGAGCAGCCTGAGCAGCACCAAGACCGGCACAGAAACCCTTTCCAAGCAACAGCGTGGAAATACCAAGAAACCCTTTTCAAGACACATACATTTCTGCAAGACCTGTCTTGACAGAAGCTACCAGGTCCCAAACATGTCACATGTATGAAAAATTCAAATTTAAACGCGGAGAAGAGCAGTTTTATGGGACCCGCCTTCAGGTACAGCTCCCCTATTTAAGTGCTCAGTTAAAAACCTCTGGATTTTGAACAGCAGCACACAAGCTGATGTGGTTTAATTCATGCGATGAAATGTGGGTGCTGGGTAAAATTCACCCAGGAAATAGAGGGGAGAAGCAGGATGCTCAACCCATAAACAACACTTATCCTAAGAAATTCTGGCCCTTTGAAACTGGGTGAATAAACTAAATAAACTGAAAAGCTTCATTAATACCCAGAGGATCAGGTCCAAGTTTTAGATTTGCAAAAAGAAAAAAATAAAATAAAAGAATTAAAGCTTTCCATCCCCTTTCTAAATATATGGGGATCTGTTTTCAACATATTCATAAAATCTATCCATTTGTTTTTATTATATGAACAACTTAACACTTGCCAGACAGATCACCTCTGAGGCGGGAGGGCACAGCATCAGTTACAGGACTTGGCCAAAGCATTCTCCAGATCATATTAGGTTTGCCTCAGTTACAGAGGTCCTCTTGCTGTATGTTTTCAGGAATATTAACACAAAATATATCAAAACACTAATAGAATCCATAAACACAGACAGCTAAAGTTCCACCACTTTTAACATGCTCATAATTTAATAAGAGGTAAGTCCGTGGTCTCATAAGATCTAGGGTGTCCTTTTCAAGTTCCTTCCCTCTCAGCTACTTAGGGCAATTCTCAGAAGTCTGTAAAGTTGTCTACATTCTCCCTTTACCAATGTTCAGCCATACACAGATATCATTTGCGAACTAAACAGTGTCTTTCCTCCAGGGACAGGCCCAAGGCTACAACATGTTAGTGCACACTTTAAATTATAGGTAAATGTTCAACTTACACCAGAATTCCCTATTTTGTGGAAGTCCCAGTTCTTTAAACTAATTCTAACTTTTGGTGTTGGCATTCAACAATTACTCTGCCAAGGAATATGCGAGATTTCACTCACAGATCTCACAGAAATATGAGATTTCACTCAATAGATTGGTCAGAAGGACGGAGGGAAGAGAGAGAAGAAAAGTAAGCAGCAGGGGAAAGAGAAAGAAATGATACCAGCAAAAAGGCCAGGGCTCTGGGTTCAATGGATGCCTTTCTGAGCAATGTTTTCATTAGCACCACCTAGGTGCACCCTTATATGGCTCCAGTCCTTTATTTATAAGGCTGTCACCTGTCTGACAGGTAGTTTTACATGTTGCAGTACATAGGAACAGTTTTGAGAATGACAAGTCACTTAAACATTCATTGCCATGACTCAGTTTTAAGAAAAATGACCAACAACTGAGCATTCCTAATGGGGAAGCTTTTCCATCTGATGGGTGCGATTCTAAGTCAATGAAATGGGTGCAGAAGAGAAGACATTGGGAACTCCAGCTTTAAAAGAGACCAGGACTCGTTACTGAAAATAGTTTTGACTTGTTAGATGCCTGCTTTTGCTGGGGAATGGAACAAATGATGTTTCAGGCAGGAGCTGCCAGGTCACATGAACCTCCTTCTAGCAAAGTGTATGATCTCAGAGGCCACACATGTTCATTTATAGTAGAGTTTAGATTAAAATGATAAATGTCGATCTGGTGTACATTTAAATGCCATTTTGAAAATAACCCAGCTCGGGGCTTTCCCGTCCCACATACCACTGCAGATTCCGTGGTCAGGGAGATGCTGGCCCTTGAGTAGCTGCCGCTGTCTCCATAGAAGGACGACACCATAGTTAATTAAATGTCCACTCTGATGGTAAAGTTCATTATCTAACACTGCAAGTGCAGTTATCAGAATATTCTTGATGGGCCAGAGCTGTCTGAAGGCCCTGTCAAACATGTAACAGAGGAAAAGATAAGATGAATTTGCCTTTCATACAGGGATTTTTTTTTTTAATGGAGGCTCAAAATACCAACCTCGGATTTGCAAATATTCTCGTCCCATTTAAAGCTTAATCATCTTAATGAAATACAATCAAGGGCTTTTTCACCTTTCCATTATTTTTTAGTTTCTTAATGTGTATGTTAGGTCCCAAATAGTTTCCACTGATGGCAGGGTTGAGCTCAGAGTCCTAACTCTGGACTATGCAGTTTTTGTTTCCTTTCTCATTGATTTCTTCACAGCAGGTCTGAGAAGACAATACACTTATTCTCAATTTTCAGGTGACGGACATAAAGTTCAGAGAAAATGAAGACCTAGAAAGTGGCAGGGTCATGACTCAAAATGGGCCTTCGAATCACACCAAGTCTAACACACACCAGCTAGAGACCCTGAACCTTGACACTACACCACTTCAGCTGCACCCAGGGGGCCCAGAGGCCTTCTGATTTCCAAGTTTAAGTTCTCACCAGCTTAACTTGCTCATTTGACACAGTAAGCACAGAATGACAGGCTGCCACCACTGTTTAAGAGTTCCTAATGTACGTAGGATAGATATGGGTCAAAACCCAACAGATCGCTGTTTTGAAACAGAAACGACAAACTCAGCATCCTGAAACCCAAAACTCCGAAGGGAAGAAGAACACCATTTGTGTGACCCTTTCACAGTTCAGCAAGGCTCCTTCAACCACTCTCTCATATAAGCCTCTCATGGCCTTGGAGGCAGACAGGGCTATAGGAGGCAGGCAGGGCTGGTAGGAGCTTCCCTCACCTACAAGTGACAAGGCTCAGCCAAGGGAAGGAGGGACAGGACCCAGAACACCAACAAGGGAAGCCAAGGCCTCTGACTCCCGCGCTGTATTCTTTCATCCCGACTTCTATTAGAAAAAAGGATCTTGTCAATGAATATGTCCTATGTTTACATTTCCATGCAAGCAAAGCAAGAAAACCAAAAAGAACATGTAAGGAAAGGAATTTTCAGTGTTTTTCTTAGACTGGTTTTTGATTCACATGGGGAATCACAGAGTTTCTGTGGGGTCCAGGGGGCTATAGTTTCTTTTCGCTCTTAACCATCCCAAACCATCCTTGCCAGCACCCTTGATTGTTCTGCTATACTAAGAATGTAAAGCTGTCAAATTCAGGCCAGAATGACGTGACCAAGACCCACCATAATGTACACTCTCTTCCTAAAGTAAGTGCTGGGGTTTGGGAGGTTCTTACCCTCGGGGCAGTAAGGCTTGGGAGTACCTGCTAGTTATATCAGCTGGGTCCCTCCCCTGCATTAAAGAGCAAAAGTACCTCAAGCAGAACAGATAGAGAACTGACACAACTTAAAATATCCCCAGATTTCCTATAGAAAAATACAGTCACTTTTCTAAAAATGCCATAAGGGTGACGGTTTGGCAGGAGCATCTCTTAGCAATCAGCAGACATCTACTAAATCCCTCCTAAAAGGTCCATTCTAAACAACATTCCACAGCGACACAGGGGCCTGACTTTGATTTCTGAATAATTTGACTAGGAGCAAGGAAAGTCACAACAACATTAAGTGCAATAACTTTCTACCCCCTTTTTGGTTCCCAATGTGAAGTTTGCTGAAATAAAACTTGACAGCACAAAGCTCCCAGGGATGTGTTCCAGATGAATTGAGTCATCCACACACACTCACAGACACACACATACATGCCCTGGACCCTCGCACTTACACAGGGAGTGGTTTCCATCTGTATTTGACAACCCGGTGCCATGGGTCTCGAGGCTGAGGGCTGCTTATGGATGCAACTTTAAATTTAATTTGGGGGGATGCTAATTGTGTGGAGTGGTAGGAAAATGCTGGCGACATTTTGACTTTAGCAGCCCCACTGCCCTGATTAAAAAATATCAGCTTTCCATCTGCAAGACATTTCTAAGGTGGACACCTTACAAATTGTTAAGGTGCAATTTGTGCACAGTTAGTTCTTTGTTTAATCGAGAAATCTGCCCGAACTCTGATTGGGCTGATTTCCCTAAGGCCGGGAGTGAAGGTTATTTCCTCATGCCTTTTGGGAGCAGCAATCTCTCTAATACGTTTCTGAATTATTCCAGCTTGTGCTGAGGCTGAACAGGAGAACAAAGCCCTGGTTCCACAGCAGAAAGACTAACTGAACTCCCAGCTGGGAAGGTTTAGGCAGAGATTTATAAGTACAAACACTGAAAAAATTTGCAAGTAATTGCATGTATTTGCTTTCGTTGTGGGATGCAGTAAACCAGTATTTATTAAAATACATCGGCAAGGTACTGTTTATTACCCCCTCTCCTTGATGTCTTGTAGAGGGGAATAAAGTGCTTGGCTCTTTTCATTTCTTTAAATTAAGAGGCCAAAACAGCATCTCAAAGAATCTAAGGAAGAAGCTGAAATTAGACATATACTCTGAATGGCTACTGCCTCTTACTTAACTTGGAATTGGTGCATGAACATGGCTCTAGATCTGCTGTTCTGATTTAATCTTGTAAAGCTTAACTTTTTTTTCTATTTTCATAAGTTTCTATGAATCCAGTATTTGGGGACCAACAATTATCATTTTCTCCTATAGAACTGCTGTTATTATTCTTGGATTGCAGCCTGCAAACCTGAGTGATAAATAGGCACATGTTCACGGGATACAAAATAACAGGCTCAGGCCGGGCGTGGTGGCTCACGCCTGTAATTCCAGCACTTTGGGAGGCTGAGGCAGACGAATCACAAGGTCAGGAGTTCCAGACCAACCTGGCCACCATGGTGAAACACCGTCTCTACTAAAAATACAAAAATTAGCTGGGCTTGGTGGTGCATGCTTGTAATCCCAGCTACTCAGGAGGCTGAGGCAAAAGAATTACTTGAACCCGGGAGGCAGAGGTTGCAGTCAGCTGAGATCATGCCATTGCACTCCAGCCTGGGTGACAGCGAGACTCTGTCTCAAAATAAATAAATAAATAATAAATAATAATAATAAATAACAGGCTGAGAAAGTTACAGCTTAATAAGAGAGTGACTTAAACAAACTACCACCAAAAAGAGATATTATGTTCACTGGCTACTGCATCTAAATTCCTGTGCCATCAACTACTTTGGGTTTTAATTTGCCAATGAGTAAAGGTCAGAAGAAACCAGACAGATGACTCTCCTTCCCTCTTCAACTTGGATCACAGCTCCCCACCTGCCTCAGTGTCCCCCTTTTAATGACAAACCCAAATTGTTCTACTTAGCTAATACTCCTTAACACAATGGTCTCAAACTTTAGCTGCATCAGCTTTGCCTAAAGAGCTCGTTAACAAAGATTGCTGGGTCTCAGCCCGAGAGTTTCTGATTCGGTAAGACAGAGGAGGTGCACAAGAAGTGCCATTTCTAACAAGTTCCCTGGGGATGCAGATGCTGCGTGTCCTGGGACCACACTTTGATAAATGCTGGTCTAGAAGGCAAATGGGCAAAAGTTTGGTTCAGTGAAAGTAAGCGGTAACTATTGTGCCCGCCCCCAAAATAGTAAATAACAGAAATGAAATACCAATGTATGTTATTTTAGTCAACAAATGTTAATTGCCACCTGCTTAAATATATGCCTGACAACATTATCTCCATGTAGAATTCCCAAGCTCCTGCCCTCTCTTCTACATTGGTCTTTGCCTACTTTTCTTTCCATCTGATGTCCCTTAAGAATCTGGATGTGTGCCCCAAGCTGGGGAGTGACAGCTTCCAGTTTGCATGTTTGCTCTTCTTAGAACTGCAGGATCCTCACGTCCCCACTTTCTCTTCCTCCATCAGCAATGCCTACCTAAGCAGTAGGCACCCATTGAATACCAGCTGCTATTGTTTTAAAATGACAATCAGAATAAAATCAGAGAGCAGTAACAAAAGCTAGTGTGTGCTTCTCTGTTCCTCAGCACAGCAACTCTGGTTATCTTAAGTTCAGTGTTGGTAATTAATAAGCCCCAGAGCTTAAAATTAAAAGGTACCAAATAGCCACAGGTGGAAGGTTTTCTGAGACTGGCAGCAGAGATGGCAGCCGATCCCCTCTCCCCTTGGCTTGAGGGCCAGTACCTCCCATGCTTCTGCACCTGTATCTTTAAAACAGAGAACACGCAACCATGTTACCCCCCAATGTCTATGACATGAAGACAAATGAATTAGAGACCCTAGGGGAATATTAAAATGAAAAACGCTACTTGATAAAAATAAGCCAGACCAGGAAATCAGATAGCATATATATATATATATATATATATATATATATATATATATATATATGCAATATATTATATATATTTTATAGGAAAAGTCCTGGCTTTTACACAGCTTTTCCAGTTATAAAAGCCTCACCTCCTGATCACATAAAATCAGATTTTCTATGATTTTTATTAGAGAAGAACTATGAGGTCTGTATGTATAATCACAAATTGACCAGACGTGATAACCGCTGGAACAGAAAACAAGATAGTTCTGTGCCTCAGGTATTCAAATTTCAATCACTTAAGAGAGAGAAGAGTTTCATACCCATACGGACTCTCATGACCAAGTGCACGTAGGATGTCAATGTATGGATCCAGATGTTCGACCCTTACACAAACATCTGAAGCAGGTACTTGGTGTCAGGAAGGAAGCTGAGGGGTTAAGTAACTTACACAAGACAAGTCAGCCAGTGAAGGGCTGAGACTAGAATCCTGTCCTTTCTAATTCCAAAATCACATCTGATTTTCCTCCAAGAAACCAAGTCACCAACACCTATCTTTTCTTTACTAAAAGCATGCATTAAGTCAAGTATATTCTAAAAGATAATCACCTATTAAAACTGAATAAGGAAAACCAGCTATAGTAACTCCCTTTGTACCAAATGCTGAATCAGGACTTTTTGATAATCAGAATTTCCTAGAGCCTGAACAGGGTGAAAAATTCTTGAAGGTATAATATTTTTACTAGAACACGCAAGGGTGTTTTTAGACCTTACGATCAAAAGGTCCAAAAGGATAAATTTGGATATTAATTACAAAACTTGTACTACTTCAAACTTTTTATTACATTCTACACCTCTACTGTTTTCTTGTGGTTATCACAAGTGCTAACAAAACATTAGCATTCATATCAAGTAAAATCAACTGGCAAGTCCATTATTGACATTTATTTTAAATGTGTATGTCTGAAGTATGTGTTACTCATCCCTTAAATTAACATCTTCCACCTTGATGGGACAACTGGACAGACCAGGCCAACACTTTTTTCACGAGTAATTAATAACTCTATTTTCACATTTCTGGAGAGAGAATTACACTCAACCAACATTTCCACATCCTGAATCTGCTAATCTCAGCAATAAAACCTTCCTTTAAAACACATGCAGAGTCTTGACCAAAGAGTAATGATAGAAAACTAATTCATAAACTTGGTGGTTTTTCTAGCAAATGAGAGCAGTTTCATACTTAGTAAAGTCTGTATTTTTGTTGACAGTACACACCAAAATACATATGCATTAAAATGCAGACAAGGGTGTATATATTTCTATTTCCTAAAAGGAAATTCAGAGATACAAAAACATAATTATACAAATTATCCTTATTTCTTGTTGTTAATTCAGTTTAGGCACAACCCCTGAGAAATAAATAAAAATTCTCCATAGCATGAAATAACTGGTATGCAATCTTCTTTACTTATTGCGGAAAGTACTAAATTGATGTCATCATAAATATTCAATTTCATTTTTAAGTAATTACGAAAAGTAAAGTGTAATTCAAAGAATGGTCTGATGTGCCACAACCAGCCGTGCAAATGCACAGGATCTTTTTAAGACAGAAAATGTAAGTGCTTACCAACTTTGGGAACTTGAAGAAATTGAGACTGACACCTGACCTTTAAAAGCAGTGGTTCTCACACTTTATTGTTTAAAAACTTGTTAAAAACACAGAATCTAAGATCCAGTTCTCAGAAATTCTGACTCAGGAGTCTGGCACGAAGCCAAGATGCTACCTGGTTACACCAAGATCCGCAAGGTTGGTTCTGTTACTACAGTAAAGAGTCACCTTCAGAGGCAAGGTGCCTGATGCCCACCAAGTCATCATTCCGCTTTGTTCAACTCTCCCATGGCAGCTGCCTCTCCTCACTGTCTTGTCTTGCCTTCCATTATTTACTCACTCATGGGTGGAGAGGAGTTACCCTTAAAATAGACCATCTCAAAAGGTGATTTTCCTTTTGATAACTGACTGTCAATCAATGTAAACACACAACAAAACAATCCCTTGCAGAAGTTTAAAAGCCAAACACATTCTTAGCTCTAGAATGTCAGGTGGCCTGTATGACTATATCTTTTTCCCTCACTAAATTGACTGCAGGAGCTTAGCTTGCTTCTGTTGTTATTTTAAAGATTATTTCAAATTTGGAAAGAGTCTGACCTGCAGAAAATGTGGACACTTACTGTGGGACTGTGTACCAGTTACGGTACTCGTTTTAATTCTCAGTGCTCCTCTGCCTAGAGAACCAAACCAACACCAGAGAGGCTAAGCAAAGGCAGTCAGTTGGATGTGAATTACCTTTTGGTCGCTGACAACAGAAAGTTACCCTGAACCCCCGGCGAGGGATGGAAAGCCTCCATATCCCATTAGTAATTCTCAGAATCATCTCTGTTCCCAGCCAAGTACGGAAAGCCAAGTATAGTATCATGGAACCAAATTCAAATGCTGGTCTCAAAGTTCCCGACTTGCTTGCCTTCAAGTGCCACTTGAGGGATTTTAAATGACAGTGAAAAGGTTTGTTCAACTAAAAATTCAAAGTGTCGGGACAAAGTTTATTTCTGAGACTCAAGAGATGGTTTTTGCTTTAGTTGTTGATGTTGCCATTGTTGTTGTTGTGTGTGTGAAACAAGTCAGAAATAAAATCTGCCACTTGTCTTTTCCTAAACGATGGTATTTAAAATAGCAAGTCTAAGAAAATCTAGCAGTTTGGTTTGCTCGCTCAAAGAATATATTTTTAAGATGAAGTGTTCCAAGTAGTTGCAAGTTATGCTGATAGATATTTTATAAAGGCAATGGGTCAAAAGAACTCAACAATCCCTTCTAGAGCCAAGCTACGGCAGATTTTCTTTTGAAAAAGGGACAGAGTTGACAGAGAAAAGAGTGAGGAAGTGGAAGCTGACAATTTAGTGCTAATGGTATTATTGCTTGCACAAAAGCAAAAATACAACAACAGCCAGCAAAGGGTGCCACATGCTTACAGTCCTCACTCCAACAAGTATTTTTAAGTATCAACAACTTGGAGAGGGAAAGGGGGGAAAAAAAAGGCTGCCATGGTGACTTGTACAGGTGGCGCCAAGGTCCCTGGCTGGGCCCTTGGACAAAACCATCTCATGTAAACCTTAAAGAGGATTAATCCTCAAGGAGCACTGTAATGAGACCTTAAAAGGCTGAACAACAGCAGCAGACCATGGAGGAAGACAGTCGTCTGCTCCCCCAAGTCTTGCTAGCAGAGTTACATCAAAGCAAATGGGCAGCAGATAGCAGGCTTCCACGACAATCCCTTATCTCGGCTCCAGCGGACGCCGCTACTGTGATTGTCTTGAACTGCCACCTGTCCCAGGCATCTTTGAAGGCAACGCTAAGCCTCTGATGGATCTGACCTCCTTGAGCTGAGATCCTTTTATGTCTTTCTTCATTTTCTGCCCTGCGACATTCTTCCCCTGCCATGCACACGACATGAAACAAAGGGAGTTCTCACTCCTGACTCACTGTCCCCAGCCATTTGAGAGCAAAGAAAAACAATGTTCAGGATTATACTCTGCCCGTAATATGGAGCTGTCCTCAGGAGACAAGCCTCTTATTTTTGAGGGTATAACTATAGACAGCATTTACGTGCAAGCGCTTTACAATGGGGTTCGATGGAGCTGGGCGCCAAGATAGGAAAGCTGCATGTCTGAGATAACTCAAAAACACAAGGAATGATCATACAAAAACTCGATTAATAACCACATGTTTTCACAGGAGGAATACAAATATAAATACTGAAATATTAAAACACACTTATAAAATCACTGCACATTGGGGCTTGAAAAAATAGCAGCACACAAATGTCCTTAAACCCGGTCAACTTAAAAGGAATTTTAAAAAAATGATGAGAGAGAAAAATATTTAAAACACACATATACTGGCAGGTGAGAAAAGTTTGAAATCTGAATGGTAAAATAGCTCTCTCTGAGGCCTTTCTAAGAGACTAAAGGTATTTGGCTTTTCCAAATCATACCAGGAGAAAGAGTAGTGCCTGTGTTTCTCTGAAAAGTTCTGACATTTGAGGGGAAGGAAAACTGCTGTGGTCAAATTCATTCAACACAAGACTTCTCAACATCCTCTTACTCTGTCACACAAGTCTGTCTGCACACATTGGTTTAATAACGCTCACCTATGTGACTATTTCTCATACTGACTGAAATTGTAACACACCTCAGCAAGTGATCTAGAGTGGTATGATTTTAATACTTTGCCTCATTTCACTAAAGATTTCAGGCAGCATACAAGAATTCACCAGGTAGAATTCACCAGCTAACTAAAGAAAAATCTGATCAGAGAACAGTTTAGATGATCAAGACCTAGAGAAAGTTAAGAGAGAATATGCAGGCCGCAATCCAATAGAGTTGGAATAACTGAGCAGCAACTTTAAATCTGAGTTTCCTGGTAGGCAATGAGTAAAGGAAAACAAAATCAGTTATATGATATATCCTGCAGGAAGTCACATAACCACCTTATATCATGGTCTTGTGTTTCACCTGCACAGTATTTAAAATTTTCAGAAAAGTATACACCTCACTTGACACAGACCAGCAATCCTATAGCTACCATAACAACATTCTTCTAGTCTGGGCTTTGGTCTGGGTTCCAAAATCCACTTCTTAGAAGAGGGTCAGCCTAAAGGGCTGGGAAGCTATGGCCTTCTTGTTTCTGGGTTACAGGGCTGTCTCCAGCCCAAAAGAGTGAGGCCTCCACAGAAACACCCAATGACGAGCGTCAGTCCAGAGCCAGCCCCTGAACCATCTACACTTTACAATCCCACACTCAGGATGGCCTCCTCAACTCTGGGGCTATTCCAGCTCTTTCAGTTTGGATTTTCTTAGCTTTCAATTTTTCACCAGCTTTCAACCACACGGTCTTGTCCTCTGATTGACAGGCTATCTTCTCACTTCTGACATGGCTCTTGATTGCAGGCACTCCTTCTGGTAACCAGCCTTTTTAACTTCGGCCAGAGAGGCCTGGCAGTAAGTGGACCTCAGAGCTGATCCCAGGCTTGCAGTAGACAAACTGCCTCATGCTCTTCTGTCCAAGCTGGGATAAAGACGTTTTTCTCTGACACTATAGCCCATGACACATTTTTCAGAGATGCATGATTTTAAAAAGAAACACACTGACATGTACTTCATGTGAGGTGGGCAGCATGTATTTGAAGCTCATAAATCTACCCACTTCCCTCTTCTCAATGAGATCTGACTTGCAAAACTGTTTGCAGACTGTGGTGCCTTTTAAACAGTACACATGCATCCCCAGGATTCACTACGCCCATTTCCTAGATAGGGCCAACTTAAAATCTGTAAACTCCAGTAGTGTTTGGGACAGACTGAAAATAACTTTTCCAATTTTAAAGCAACCTAAGTTTTATAGTGTATTTTTATTTCTCCAAGTTCATGATTTTTAAACAATGTAGCAGGCATTAAAATGAACCATGTTAAGAAACAAATGTAGGGCCTGGCACAGTGGCTGTCGCCTGTAATCCCAGCACTTTGGGAGGCCAAAACAGCGGATGGCTTGAGCTCAGGGGTTAGAGACCAGCCTGGGCAACATGGCAAAACCCGATCTCTATAAAAAATACGAAATTATTAGCCAGGTGTGGTGGTGCATGCCTGTGGTCCCAACTACTCGGGAGGCTGAGGCAGGAGGATTGCTTGAGCCCAGGAACTGGGAGGCAGAAGTTGTAGTGAGCCATGATCATGCCACCACACTCCAGCCTGGGCGACAGAGCAAGACCCTGACTCAAAAAAAAAAAAAAAAAAGAAAGAAAGAAAGAAAGAAAAGAAAAGAAAAATAAAAAAAGAAGGAAACAAATTTAAAACAGGGTGCCAATCAAGTATCTTCAAATAGACTTAATATGCAATTAAAAAAATCAAAGAAAACATACATATATAGGAATATATAGGAAGATGTTAGGAGAAAAACTTACCTGAGTAGCCAGTCTGTAATAAGAGAGCAATCAATTTAAGACACATTTTGACAAGATCACTCACTTTAATTGTCTGCTATGGTATTAGCCAGAATTCAATTATTTGATTTACACTTCTATCAACCTATCATATATTTCTATTGAATACTACCAGTTGGATATTGTTGTTAATCCATTTGGTTTAAAAAAATAAACAAAGTGTCATTTTTCTCAGGAAATGAAAGACTAGCTCTTCCAGTAGCAAGAAGTAAGATTTTCAAAAGACTTTTTGGCTTTTGGATCATTGTTTTTGGGAAGCTGCCTCTTTAATCTTTGTAAGTAATTCTGTAAAATATGATACATGCCTAGTTTTTATCTAGTGAGAAGTTTAGAATTAAATTCATTTATTTTCAGGCTTCTCAAATTTGTAAAATCATAAACAGAAGAAAATATATCTTAAAAACTAAAAGTAAGAAAGTTATAAAGAAGGATTCAGCAGCATCAGAAGAGATCTTAAATGTGCAGAAGGAAAAACAGTCAGTCAGACAGCCCATGAGTCCCCCTTGGTATGTCAGTAATTTTTTTTAGGGTGAGAACCAAGGCATTAAAGATGTGAGGGTAAGAATGGAACTCAATGGGTTTTAACAAGTTATCTCACTTAATTCCTGTTATCACCCTGTGTGGCTGCCATTTCCAATCCCATTTTAGAGATGAGGAAGCCAGTCCAGTATCTAAGAGCTTGCTCAAGGTCACACTGCCAGAAGGTGGCAGAGGTGGGCCTGGGTCCTAAGTTTAACTGACAATACTGCAGTGTAGCAGAAATGCAACATATTTAATCTATCATTTCCAGTTCAAGATAGCAGGCTGGGCAAACATATTTCTCGCCTGTCCCTCTAAAGACCTCTGTGAAATGAAAAAATGGAAGTAAGTGTTGTAGTAATGATAAAATAACACTACCAAAGAATAAAATTTACCAAGCCCTTACTCTGTGCTAGGCACTTCTAAGAGCTTTATTTATATTAAGTAATTCAATCCTCAAAATGAATCTATGAGGTCAGAGCTACTCCCGGCCCCATTGTATAGAAGAGAAAATGGAAGCTCAGAAAGGCTAAGTAATTTGCCCATAATCACATTGTCAGAAGTGGCAGAATCAGAATTTGAACTGAGGCAATCTGGGTCTATAGCTGAAATCTTAACAAAGTCAATGAAATACATAAAATTAAGAAAAAAATTTCAACCCATTTCTGCAAGATGCAAAGTGGGTAAGACTGGAATTATAGGTGGATATGGCACATAGAGAAGCAGCAGCCTGAAATATTCTTTAAGAGGGCAAAGAAACAGGTGGCAGCTGGTTCACCTAAGTAGCCCTGGACTGGGCCAGGCATGGTGGCTCACGCCTGTAATCTCAGCACTTTGGGAGGCCAAGATGGGAAGATCACATGGTCAGGAGTTTAAAACCAGTCTGATCAAGATGGTGAAACCCCGTTTCTACTAAAAATACAAAAAAAATTAGCCAGGCATGGTGGCGGGTGCCTGTAATCCCAGCCACTCAGGAGGCTGAGGCAGAGAATTGCTTGAACCCAGGAGGCGGAGGTTGCAGCGAGCCGAGATCGCACCACTGCACTCCAGCCTGGACAACAGAGTGAGACTTGTCTCAAAAAAAAAAATAGAAGCCCTGGGCTGGGCAGATCTTAACAGGACACGCCCGTGACAGTCAGATGGCCTGTCTCCTGCCCACAGCACACAAGCATGGGTAGCTGGCATTTCCCCAGGTAAAAATGTTATGATTCTCCTTCAAAAAATAGAATGAATTGTCCTGGGAAAGCAAAGGCTTCAGCGTGGATTTTGAAGCCCTGTTTCCACCCAGGTCTATCACACAAATGCACTCACCACAAGAGTCACACCAGCTCTTACTTCTAGCGTTGGTCCCAGCAAGTTGCTTTGACACCCTTATTGGTACCCAAGCCAAACTGGTTCTTACAGCTCCCCAGAATCAAGCCCTCTTCATTCTGGCATGTGGAGAAGCTCCACCCTATTTCCCTAAAGGAAATCTTGCCAACTGATACATGTGGTCCGGATGCTCCACCCGTCCATCCGTCCATCCATCCATCCATCCATTCATCCATCCATCCATCTGTCCATCCAAGTTTCCATATGCCGAGCAGAACAACGCTAGGCCAGCCATCCTTCTCCATGGTTTTGGGGAATGACACCCAAGGATTACTAGGCTTATGAGGAGACAAAAGGACAGGAATGAGGATGACCAATATCAACAAGAAAAACTAACCGTGGAAGAAACATTTAGAAGGTTTTAGAGAGCATTAAATACAAAAGGCAAGAGCAAGATATTAAGAAGTTTTAATAAAAGATTTTTTAGAGTTCTTAGAAATTAAGATTATGACTGCAAAAAGTTAAATATCATGTGGAGCAATGAAAAATGAAGTTAAGGAAATTTTCCAGAACCAAAAGCAAAGACATAGAGGATATCAGAGTAAAGAGAAGAGACACACAGAAGTAACCTAGGAGGTCTGACAATCAACTCTGCAGAATCTTGGGAAGAAAGAACAGAGAAAACACAGCAGATAGAATTATTAAAGGCATAATAGAAATCATTCACAGTGATAAAGAATGCATCTTCAGATTCAAATGGTCCACAAAGGGATGGGCAGAATTAAGGAAAATAAAAATTAAATTAAAACACTTACATCTAGGTACATACTTTCAAACCACTAAGGATAAAAAGATCCCAAAAGTTTCCTAGAAGGAAAAAAATAAGCCATCTACAAAGGAATACAAATCAAAGAGACATCAGACTTCTCATCTACAACTTTGGATGGTAATAGAAAATGTAGTGATGCCTTAAAGGATCTTAAAGTAGAATTCTAACTACACCATCAGGAAAGAGCAAGGGTAGAATAAAGAGAATTTCACAGATGCAAAGACTCAGAAATTCTGCCTCCACTGTTGTTGGGAAGGTACTTGATGTATTCCAATAAAATAAAGGAATAAATTAGGAATGGCAAAGTTGAAGTCATAAGACCTAGGAAACAGTGGTTCCGATCCAGAAGATCACAAAGGGATGTCTGGAGATTCCTGGCTCAGATTTCTCAGGAGCATGAAGTGGCCAGGAAAGAAGGTGGCTTTCCCTTAAGTGCAAAAGATATGGTTGGGAGGTTGGGGAGTGAGGGAATGTAAGACTATTGTAAAGACAAATAATAGGAAAAAAACCAAATCAACTACCAAAAAGCAATATGATAGGTAGGAAAGCAATTAAAGAGTAAGTGTAGATAAAGCACTTGTTCTTAATGCTAGACGCATCGCTGTTGGGTGATTTAAGAATTTAGAACACTGGACTAACAGAGAAGGTTAGGTATGATCTTAACATTCTGCTGGTTCAACACAGAGAATTTCCACAACCTTAATGCTGTAGACACTTTCTAGATCTTCAACTTTAAAAACTAATCTATGGACAAAAACATAGCAGATGTGGTTATGATAGTAAGACCCCCACAAACACATTAACAACTTTGACACTATAAAAGAAAACCTGGGCTCCAGAAGATGGGATGTGGATGGCAGAGGGGACCTAACTTCCTACTTGTTTTGCTATGAAAAGCTGATGAGGAAACGAAAGAGAAGCTTACAACACTCTTCAAAGTTATACAAGTACCCAATAGACAAGTAACAATATAATATCAACATTGAAAAAAGAGGGTACAGTATTAAAAATTAAAGATTAACTTTCTTATTGCAAAGTCAATATATTGCATAAGAAATATCTAGAGTTGATATGTCAGGATATAAAAATATAAGCACGTTCTGGAGTTGTAATGATTGTTTACCAAAAGAACTAAAACAAAAACAGTGACAAGTGCCCCTGGGATTAGGGTTGAAGAAGGAAGGATGGACCACTCTGGCTTTCCATTCCACGGTCTTCAGGGCTTCATGATTTATTAAAATGAGCATGTGTTAACTTGTACATGATAATTGTCATAAAATACGGTAAAAATTGTTAAATTATAAAGAGAGTTTCAAGGTTTCTTTCCTGCTGAATTTTTCCTAGAAAAACAACAAACTAATATTGCAATAATCAAATAGTCATGGCATATAGAAAAAAAAGTTTGGCTTTTTCAAATGCATTTCAAGGAGAGAACTTTGCTTCTACCTGGCTCGGCATTCCAATTTTGGAATATTACTCTGAGGAAGAATTCTAGTAACATCTCTTTATAACTTCTGAGTGAATTACAGGCTTACAGTCTCATAAGTTTCATTCAATTCTGGGATCCTCAGAAAATTAGCCCCAATTGTTCAACCAAATCTGACACCACTGATCAGAAATGAGCCAACACGAGCAGGTTGATTTTGTACAGCATTTAGCAGAGCATCATCTTATGAAACATTAAACTGAGACTGGAAAAAAGACCCTAAAAGCCATTTAAACATAAAATGAGCTCTAAGAAAACACGATCTTCACCTACCACCCTATCAATAATCATTTGCTACAAATCTTTGCACATCACCATATTCCATTGTTACTAACACCATAATCCTCTGCACCAAAATCCTCTCCTACAATTTCAGAACACCAAAAGACCTTTCATATGAATTCCTAAAAGAAATGCTTTTTTAGAAATTAACTTTGAAGAATGGAATTTGTTTAATAAAAGTAAACCTTACACAAAAACATTCTCTCATACCATCAGCTTGCTTAAGTGAAAAGAAAACAAACTTAAGACTCCTTAGAACAACTCTGTTTCTACTTTGGCTCTTGGCAAAACTCGGTTGGCATTCAAATGAAGCAAGGAACTCTGAAATAAATCGGCATTTTACCTCGGTCTCAGATATGATTAGCTAAATGAGGACAAGTCAATGATAGAGCACACTCAAGCACTGGTGTTGCCGATGCCTCCAAGTTCATTTACTTCCAAAACCCAGACAGTGCAGCCTGCGGAGCTTCTCAGCCAGTCAGAATCCAGGCCTCACTCCTAATTGCACTGAGTTCCCTCCACACACTGGGATCAGGAAATTCACAGGACAGAAGGGCTGACACTACATCGTCACCCCACTGGATCCTGACTCTTCTCAGGAGAGGGGCCAATCACAGCTCTCCTATCAAGCTCTGTATAACAGAGTTCCTAATTAGAATCTTAATACTCTGAATAGAAAGCAGCGGAAAAAAAAAAAGAAAAAACTATGCCTTAGAGTCTTGCTCACCTGGTGGCTCATTATGAGAGAGACACTTCAGAAAATCTGAAGATTAATAGCAGGAGTGTGGCATCAAAGGAACAAGGCTGCCCCGTTACCAAAAGGAAAAAAAAAAAATTAAGAACATCCTAGCTGGGCGCGGTGGCTCCTGACTATAATCCCAGCACTTTGGGAGGCCCAGGCGGGCAGATCACCTGAGGTCAAGAGTTCGAGACCAGCCTGAACAATGCAGTGAAACGCTGTATCTACCATAAATACAAAAATTAGCCCGGCGTGGTGGGGCATGCCTGTAATCTCATCTACTTGGGAGGCTGATGCAGAAGAACTGGTTGAACTTGGGAGGTGGAGGTTGATTGTGCCACTGCACTCCAGCCTGGGCAACAGAGAGAGACTCAGTCTCAAAAAAAAAAAAAAAAAAAAAATCCTATTGGCATACATTTCCAAAAAGAAACTCTAAGGTGGGTCTCAAAACTCTTTTATCAGGGCACTGGAGTAGGTAGTCCCAGAGATTACATCTCTAGTAGGCTATTTCACACACAGTCCAGTAGTCTGACGGCTGTGCTCCCAGACATAGGAACACATGGTCACCGATATGAAATATTAACTTCAAATAACTATGCATGAGAAGGACTCATGTATGAGAAACATCTAGTGCTAATGACCAAAAACTGAACAATTCATGTCCTAGAATCAGTTCCTTTTGAGAAGACATAGACCATGAAGAAGACATAAACCATGAGAAGACATAGAGGAAAGGAAAAGGGCATTTTCCATAGCCGCTATGGTAAACAAAACATGCCAAATGCAACTTTTAACTACCCTAGATCAGAGGACAAGTCCACAAAAACCCAGAAAATTTATTACTTATGAGCTTATTAGATTTTGGAGATGGGAACTATGTGCTAAATTAGGCATGCTATGGGCTCTCAGGTTTGATAAATCAGGTATGAGGCAGAATGAAATCAACACTGACAAAGACTAGCCGTGCACCACCCTCAGAATATGACAGCGTGTGCCAACATCACTGAAGGGCCCTGAAAGGTCATAAGACAATAAACTATGTGCTTGGCTGAAATATTAGCAAGGGTCAGGATGAGCTCACGTGAAATTTTCTCCGCAAGAAAACTCTGAAATTCAGGGGAGCATTTCAGATTGCAGTTCACAACTCCTCATAAATTAATGAAAGTCAGGCATTAAACTTAATAACAGCTGGAACAGATCAAGCAGAAAAAAAACGCAGCATCGGCATATGTGTTATGTGAATTTCAGAGTCCATAAATTTGATATTTGGAAGGAAGAAGGGAAATGTTAATTAGCAGAATTTCATACTGGATTTAAATTTGCCATGGAGTCAAAGCTCTATTGTAAAAACCCCCTTGGAATCTGAGATCACCGTCACCAGATCTAGGTCCTGCCTTTCATCTTGCTATTTTACACTTGTTGATATGCAACTTAATTGTTTCATGTGCTGTTTCTTATTTTCTCTCCCCAAATTACAAAATCTAGAGCACTAAGGTCATACCTTTTATTCTACTGTGTGTGGACCTCAATTAATGTTTGGGAACCAATTTCTTAAAAATCTAAAAATGCATCCCTCTGTCTTCTCTAAAAGTCTTGTAACAATTTTTCATGATCTTTAGACTACTCTAGCTAGCCATATCTCAGAGGATTATAGTCACTCTTAAAAGTCTCAGTGTTGCCTTTTCTTATTTTCCTGATGTAGCAAGAGAGCACGGTCACAATATGTATCTTTATTACACAGAACAGATATATCTCAGGTCAAATCGAGTCTCCTGAAACATTACTTTATACAGATCCAGGCAGATATCTCATATTTGTCTTTAAAGCAAGTATCAGTCCTACTTGCAGGTCTCAGAGACAGGAAGGGATGCCAGTGGTCTTCTCCTTGCTGTTTTCACAGATTTTCTATTCAGAGCTCTCTGTGTCAGTAGCGGCCTTCCTTAGCATGTATTTCTTTAAGTTACTGGTTGAGAATTTCCATGTCTGTCTTTAGCCTGCACGGGCCCTGCTATCTATACTCAGTCCTTTTCATCTTTTCTCATAAATCATTCCTCCAACCTCTTCATCATGCTTAAGATTCTTTTAGTTTATCTGACACACCAAAGTCAGGAGACATGAACTGTCCATATTAGTGGGACTGTTGGATACCAAGATGCCTTTGTGCAAAAAAAGGTGTTTTCTCTCTCTCGCTCACTTTTTTTTCTCTCTCTCCCCCTGCCACATGAAAACATTAAGTATATTTATAAACAAAGGGGACACTCTTCCCACCACCTCCTTCCCTGGGTGGGGCAGGGTGGTTTGCTGCCCTTTGCAGAGCCACATATAGAGACAGTTAAGGATCTTACAGTGGACTCTGTATGGCTGGTAGAGCTGGTCCCCAAAAATGCCTAAGTAGGGCCAGATATTCTTTTGTATTATCTGTTGACATGTGAAAGCTCCGGTTATTATACAAGCTGTTCTTGAGAACTGAGATTTCACGTAATGAATTGAGATCTTTGATCCAAAGAGACAGCCCATGTTCCAAAAGCCACTGCACCATCAAAAGAAGCAGATGTGGGGGCAAGTGGGACATGGTAAGGAGGACAACGTTTTACAAGACAGCTAGAAAAGGAATGCACGTAGGGCCTCCCTTTCTCAGTCCCAAAACCGAGGTCTGGAGTCCAGACTCAAACCAGCACCATGAGCAGGCTGTATAATCTCCATAATTATAATTCAAGTGCTGAATGAGTTTGTGTGAAAACTAAAGGAGATCATGTAATGACGTCCTCAGCCCAGTGCTTGGCACATGGGAAATATCTCACATATGGCCTGTGGTGGTGATTACTACTGTGTCCCAACTCTCACATCCTCCAGAACATGGGGGCACAGAGAGGACCACAGGTTTCCCCATTTAAACTTCTAGGTAAGGTAATGTTAAGTTCTTTGCAAGATATCAGTTAACAAAACAAGAAGAAATGTCTCATTCTCCCCTACAACACAACACCTGGAGCACAGGGAGGGCAGAGGTAGCAAGGACCAGTTCCTGCCTCTCCGACACTGGATGCATTAGAACAAAGCCTGGAAACTGAAGTGGCAGTCGGCTTGCCTTCCCTGATTCTACACACTTGTACTCCAAGCCCTTGCCCATCAAAACTGGCAATGCCATCACCTGGGTTCCAGGACATCGTTTCCAAGCACTCCCCAACTGGGCTGATCCCAAACCACTGCCAACCTAGCCAGGCTCTTGCACAGGTCTGGACTATCATTTTGAAATCTCATCCATTATGGGACATGGGTGAAGAATCTGAGCTCTGGAGCCAACAAACCAGGTTCAAACCTTGGTTCAGTCACTTCCGAACCATGTAAAAATAGACAACTTACTTAGGTTTACTGGGCCTCAGTTTCCTCATATGTCAAAGGGGAAAGTCATTACAACTGCTCATAAGGTTGTTTTGTGGGGATTTAGTGACTTCAAGAGCAAAGTCTATGGCATAACACTGTGGTGCAGACAGAGAGCTCAGTTTCTGCTGGCTATCATTTCAGTAGGGATCATTTCCCACCGAGGTCACTGCAACAGCAGCCTGCTAAGTCACCTCCCTGATTCCACATTCCACACCTTCACAAGAGTCACTGCACACCAGCCAGAGTGACAGTACTAAAACAAAAATCAAACCACAACACTTCTTCCACTGGCTTTTTGTTGGCCCACCAGGTCCCTTAATCTCATCTCCCCCAACTGTCCCACCCCCTGGCCAATGACCATGCTGGCATGCGCTCTGCTCCTGGTACTTTTTCACAGCAAACCTTTCAGTAGAATGCTCTCTCTCAGATCTCCCAGGGCAGCTTCTTTTTTTAATTCAGTTATTCTGGCTGCAAAGACACCTCCTGAGCAAGGCTTTCCCTGCCCCACCCACCTGACCTAAGGAACAACATCCCTACCCAAGGCTCTCTCTAGCACATCACCTGGTTTATTACCCTCAGAGCACCAGCAGCTATAGGTTGAGTATCCCTAATCCAAAAATCTGAAATGCTCCAAAAATCCAAAAACGCTGGGAGCCAAGATGATGCCACAAGTGAAAAATTCCACACTTGACCGACCTCATGTGATGGGTCATAGTCAAAATGCAGCTAAAACTGTTTCATGCATAGAAGTGTTTTAAAATACTGCATAAAATCGCCTTAAGACTGTGTGGAAAAGGTATATATAAAACATAAATGAATTGTGTGTGGAGACCTGGGTTCCATCTCCAAGACATCTCATTCTATATATGCACATATTCAGAATCTGAAATCTAAAACACTTCTGGTCCTAAGCATTTCAGATAAGGGGTTCTCAACCTGTATGTTCTTGTTAAGGCTCTGCCTAGGTGTTTGTTGTGTGTCTCTTCCGGCTGGTATGCCAGCTTTGAGAACAAGAACCTGATTTGTTTTGGCAAACGCTGACCCCTCAGGACTTGGAATAGTGTCTGACTCACAGCAGGCTCTCAAAAAAATGCACAAAGATTTTTTTTTTTTTGAGAGCAGAGTCTCGCTGTGTTGCCCAGGCTGGAGTGCAGTGGCGCGATCTCGGCTCACTGCAAGCTCCGCCTCCCGGGTTCACACCATTCTCCTGCCTCAGCCTCCGAGTAGCTGGGACTACAGGCTGCCCGCCACCGCGCCCGGCTAGTTTTTTGTATTTTTAGTAGAGACGGGGTTTCACCGTGTTAGCCAGGAGGGTCTCGATCTCCTGACCTCGTGATCCACCCGCCTCGGCCTCCCAAAGTGCTGGGATTACAGGCTTGAGCCACCGCGCCCGGCTCACAAAGATTTTTAATGAAAATAAATCATGCATTATGTACTCAATGGAGTGAGACTCGAGGCAGGTCACGTCAGCAGTGTTATCAGAAGGGCTGAGTCCCCTAGAGGCACTCAGGTGTCTCCAATTGTTCACTATCTCCCATATCATGGATCCGTGGCAATGTGATAAACACATACTACATTTAAAACATCATTCATGGTAAAAGATAGAGGCTACATAAAAATGCATCTCACAGACCTATATATAAGAGGCAACTGCACATTCGATCAAAAGGTCAACCCACTTGGTCAGGTTCACTAAGCCAAGCTGGGATCACAGACACCAAGTTGGAGTGGATCACAGATCCTCTGGCAGGAAGCGAGGTCACAGGAAAGCTACCATTGTGTGTTAGTTTCCCTTCGCCCCTGGGGGAGGAGGGAATAAATTTCTTACAAAGAGGAAACACAGGGATAGGGGAAGGGAAAGGAAAAGTGAAATTTTGCCCCATTTGAGAACAGGCTTATTCCACGAAAGCCAACCAAAAGAAGAGCTGGCGTTTGCTTCTCCGCATCCCCCACCTGCACTTCTCTGCTCCTCTCTAAATTACCTAGGAAACAGGCACCTCCTTTTACTCCACTCACAAGATAGGAGCACAATCAGGATGCAGATCTGGGTACCCCCAGTGGACGAAGTAAACACCCCGCTTCCTAGAGTGGGCTCCCTCTGATCCTCACAATGTCCACTGATTAGGCCCCGGCTCCCTAGGGAGCAGGCACAAGTCTCCTCCAGGGTCCCACCCTCCCCCCTGAGACTCTTTCAGTCCTGGCTGGATTGCAGGCTCATTCCACTAATGCCAGTCTTTGTTCTCATGCTCCCCTGGTGGTGTTAGCTACTGAATTTCCCAGCTGAATTTCACTTGGTTATTTCCGGGCCCTATCTACAACCTCACCGTGGCCCCCTGCACAATTTCTCTAGCTTGACTGATGTGAGGGCATTTGGGAGTCTTCTAATAAAATAAAACTCAACGCTTTTTTTTTTTTCATTTTGAACACTGTAAGTGGAAATTAAAACATGCCTTGATACAGAACACTATTAATTCTTTAGGAATGAAGCCACAGTTATTTCCTATGTTTTTTATTTGCAGTTTGTGATCAAGATATTGTGGTGGCTAGGGTTACCTATTACAGAACAGCTGAGCAGTTGAGAACAAGTAAAAATAAATTTTGTTGTCTTGAAGAAAAAAATATGACGTGCTGGCCGGGCGAGGTGGGTCACGCCTATAATCCCGGCACTTTGGGAGGCCAAGGCAGGCAGATCACTTGAGGTCAGGAGTTCAAGACCAGCCTGGACAACATGGTGAAACTCCCTCTCTACTAAAAATACAAAATTAGCCGCGCATGGTGGTGCATGCCTGTAATCCCAGCTACTCAGGAGGCTGAGGCAAGAGAATCGCTTGAACCCGGGAAGCAGAGGTTGCAGTGAGCCGAGATCGCACCATTGCACTCCAGCCTGGGCAACAAGAGTGAAACTCTGTCTCAAAAATATATATATATGACCTGCTACACAAAGGGATGCAGCAGCACATCTCTGAAGACCAATGAGACAGCAGCCCAGCCAGAGATGCCTGGGAGGGGAGCCCTGTCACGGAGTCGCATGCTGTCAAACTGAAAGCAGGGGTGAATTCAACTCTGTGATGGAGAAATTCTGGGTAAGTGATGGGGAACCCAAAGATCTGTTTAAATATACAAAGGGTCATGGAACAAGTCTTAGTAATCACCCCAGACTCTTGCAGGAGAGAAACAAACAGCTCCTCGCAGAAGCCTGCTGGCCTGTACCTCTTGAGCCCTGTCTTCGCCACTCCCCTCGTGAAATTCACCCTCCAACCACACAAAGATTTTTCTCAAGTCCTTGCAGGTCTCAGGTCTTCCTTTGGCCTCCAGGCCTTGACAAATGCTCCTTTTTGCCTAGATTACTCTTTCCTCACCTCTTTCAGATGTCACCTCCTCCAGGAAGCCTTCTGGACTACCAAGGCTGGATAAGTCCTTCACCTGCTCCCAAAGGACTCTTCGCTCTCTCCTCTGACAGCTCCCTTGTATTGACTTTTTGATGACCTAAAGCTTCACAGAAGCAGGCACTTGCTCATTTTGGTCAACACTGTTTAGCACTTATGCAACACTCAATAAGCAGATGCACAATTAACACATGACTGACAGAATGAACACAAAAATAAACAGTTAAAGGAATCAAATGGAATCTTGCTTTATTTTATTCTACGAAGAAGAAACTCATTGAAAACTGAGGTTAATGAAAAGCCTGGCCCCCCTCAAAAGAAATGAAGACATTAGAAGGATGAGAACATTCATTTTAGGAGAGACCCAAATTTCATAGCTTAAAGAACTGAGGAAGTTGGATCCTTTTCAAAGAGTACAACAAGAATCCAAGCTATATCAGAAGACAGGGAAAAGAGAGCAATAAAATGCCAGATCGGTTACTCTAAATTAACCCAAACTGTGAACAGCACACAGAGGAAAATCAAGCCCTTTCCCCAAGAACTATGAAGATACCGCACAAATTTATAGGTATAAGATCAAGAAAGCTAAGGCAGGATGGGAGACTGCAGCTTCAAGAGACATCAAAGGTAACATTCTTTAATTATACAAGAAAAAGGAGGAGGGCCGAGGATAATGTTGCCTCCATTAAGAAAGCGGGAGGGAAAGCTGTTAGCAGATGGCTGTGAAATGGCAAGAGCTGCTATTTCTCATGCTTTTACTCTAGAAGGGAAGGAAGGAAGGAAAAAGAGAGGGAAAAGACGGAGGGAAAGAAACCATAGGCAACAACTAAAAAAGTGCCATTTGGGTGGGTGCCAAATTAGAAAAGATAAATAATTACATGGAATCTTTAAGCAACTGGATTCATGATCCTGAACTGAGTTGCAGATGGGACCTCCCATTAACATGGATCAGACGCATGCTTGGATGCTAAGTTGGGAAGATGTTACCAAAATATGAATTGCCTAGAGGTTGTTGAAGACAAATATATCACTGAAATTTGGAAAAAGACAAACAAACATCATGCTCACCTTAACTACAGGGAAAATACCTACTTGTTCGATGTCAGATGGGTGTCATGGAAGAGAGGCAGCTCTCCTGTGTTAATCTCACAGTATCTAAGATTAGGGTCCCCATCCAAGTCTATGAACTGCCAACTTATTCCAAAGAATCAAAGTCCCTCCCTTATGCCGGCGCAGTGGCTCACGCCTGTAATCCCAGCACTTTGGAAGGCTGAGGCAGGCGGATCACCTGAGGTCAGGAGTTCAAGACCAGCCTGGCCAACATGGCGAAACCCCATCTCTACTAAAAATACAAAAATTAGCCAGGCGAGGTGGCGCATGTCTGTAATCCCAGCTACTCGGGAGGTGGAGGCAGGAGAACAGGTTGAACCTGGGAGGAGGCGGAGGTTGTGGTGAGCCAAGATCGCGCCACTGCACTCCAGCCTGGGTGATAGAGTGAGACTCTGTCTCAAAAATAAAAAGTTAAAAAATGCAGATTTTACAAATGTACAAATGTACCAGAAATACTTTGTACATCGCCTGCTCTCAGGAAGGATGAGGTGGCTAAGTTAGGATTAGAGGTTGTATACAATAACTAAATTTTAAAAGGGAAGCAGAAACGACAATGTCTCCTCACGTGGTCAAGAAGTCACTCTGATGGGAAGGCTGTGAGTATGGGTCACCTGGAATTCCACCTCCATGGTGACTGTGATAAGCATCCGAGCAGTTCCCAACTTCTCTGCCCTATGGTGGCACTTATGAGTCCCCAAGTCCTACCCTAGGAGTTTTGGTGTCCACAGAAGATAAGTACTGCCTTGGACTAATCACATTATTCCAGAGGAGGTCAGGCCGCCGGGTAGGGGCAACACAAGGAAGTAGCCGTGATGTGTTTAAAGGTGAGAATGACATGACTACTACTCAAGTGTCCAGGGTAGGAAAATATCCATGTAAGATGGCTCTTAGAGACTTTCCAAGGACGTGGGTTGTTAGATAGGCCTTGAAACATAAGCAGGATTTGAAGGCAAAGAGAAAGCAAGTAACTGGTCCAGGAGAAACAACTATACAAGCAGGGCAACAAGGGCAGGGCTAGCACCAGAGCAGCGGCCAATGGAAGCTGAGTTAGCTGTAGAAGAGAACAGTGCCAGGCAGCAGGGGAAGAGAGGACTGGACCAGTACACCAAGGGGCTAAGTGATTTTCTCTAGAAAATGTGGTCTCTCTTGGTCTTTTCTTTCTCTTCCTGGCCTGGGTGGTCTTCAAGCTTCTCCCTGTCTCCTTTAATAAATTTATCCTGAAAACTGATGAATAAAATTGTTATCAAATTTTTCCAAATGCTACAGGACTTTTCTCACTGTTGTTCCCAGTTTCATTCGCTATCTCCCAAGACTGAGATACACAGACTCACGGTCGCATCAGGCACAAGAGTAGTCAAGATTCACTGGCAAATCTGGAACACTAAGAATTACTCCTAAATCTCTATTGCTTTGCTCGAAGTTGTCTTGCAATGCAGCTCTTTAAAAGTCTATGGAAGTCGCTCACTGTTTCTAGTCTTAAAACATTACCTCTGGATTACTAAAAGAAGGCCAGGTCGTTCTATTGAATTTCTAAGAGAAAGACAAGAATAAGCAGGGAGCTATTCTTAAGCTCACAAATAACAGTTTTGCAAAGGTCCATGGACTTGTTTGGATCTCCTCACTCCAGGTCTCACTGCAATTCAAGACTAACAGCCAAGGAAGCATGAGACCTAGCAAAGCCTCCAGGGTGTGATCCAACATCAGTCTTTCTGGTTAAACAATCTAATTTTCAAAGGGGGGAAAAACACAAAGCATTTCTGATTGGCTCATCAACTGTTCTCCAAAGAGGTAAAAGACAGTCTGGATGAGAAGAGAACTAAGAGCTCAGGGAACTGTCACTGCCTTTACAGTTTGGTCAAGACAAAACTGTTCATTTGTGCCTCGTAGGCATTTCTGTCTCTCACAGTCTCAAGATGACACTTGGATAGTAAGAGAGAGAAGTATGAGCAGGTGTACCTATTAAATATGTAAAATATACACCCTCTCTTCCATTCACTCAGAAGATGTATTTCTAAAGGGATGTGGAAAGTCACCTAATATAAAGACAGACAGGTAGAAAAAAAATCTATGCAGTTTTTTAGCACACAAGAATGCAAGTGGGCTTAGCACAACAGCCTTCCACAGAAAATAAATGCAAGCCAATTAAAAATTCAGGGTTTTTTTCTTTAAGCTAATTCCTCAGGTTTTGCTAATTAGCAACCAATAGTTCTATCATCTGAGCTGGGGAACATAGGAAGAATACCAGTGGTATGTTTTCAATCAAAGCATTTGCATGGAAGAATGAATCATATTTTCCATGAAGAATTACTGCTTAGGAGCAGTTGGGGGCAGAAGAAATGCAGCCTTCCACAACTATAAAACTGTAAAGGAGACCTGAAATTTTTTAAAAAGGAGGCATCTTTCTGCCCCCTTTACCAAAACCAGCAGAGACCCTATAGTATGACATGACTAGTGAATCCGAGGAACTTTGCACAAAGATCCCTGCAGGAATAGTTTAAAGACTTCACAGTAAGACAGAAGACAATGCAACACATGTTTTCTGTAAGAGGGAAGTGAATAAAAGTTAAGTGTCGGCCAGGGTACAGGAATGCTTTAACTATTATGTCACCTGCCTTTGAAAGTTTATAGAAGATAAATGCATGGCAGTCAACGAAAGCAAGGAGAGATGGTGGTTTGAAATACCTGGCTCCACACAGAGCATGGGCAGAAGAAAATTGCTGAGGAATCTTTGGGCAGAGGATGGGGCTTCTTACCCTGACTCTGATACAAGAAGATCAGGTCCTCCAATCTAACCCCTCCCATGCTCCCCCAAACTATAAAGCGCTAGTGATCCTGTAACTGAGAGCCTGTCAGCACCATGCCATGCCTGAGCCATGCATCTAAAACGTCTACTTTCACGCCTTGATATACAGCCCATCCACTGTGATGCTTCATGAGCGAAAACCCCTAATCCCCCGGGAGGATTTTATTCTAAACATATGCTGTGAATGTCTGAAGTGCCCACTGTCCCTGAGCTTTCTTTTTTCTTTTTTTTTTTTAAAGCCACAAAACCTAAAATACTTTGATTTTTGCCTAACTACAATTTCTAAAGATGCAATATTGCATTCCCAAATATAATAAAATCTTGTGCAATAAAAATTTTACAGATGTCCTTCTGAAGGGGGAGAAAAAAAAAACAAAAATGGTTTTCCCTTTTCCGGTCTTACAGGAAGCCTGCCCACACTTTAGAAATACAAAGTTCATATATATAGAAGCACAAATTAGGCATCTTGGAAAGTCTACAATTTCCAACCACAGAGAAATGAAGGAATTGCTGTGAGTGTTCACATGGCCAGCCCACTGGATTACAGGAGTCTTTTCTTTTGACCGGCTCAGCAGAGCTAGCAAACAACTCAAGGGCAAGGGGAATGGCCTAAAAAGATGTCTCTGAACTTGAGCTACTGAAGGTCTGCAGTGCGCCTGTGTTGTTGACAGGGCCCAGGACCGAGACAAGCTATACCCACAAGATAAACAAATGTGACCAAAACTGTATGTCTCATTTTAAAAAGAAGGCATTTCTTCATACACTAAAAAATTCATGGAAAATTTATCACCTTCAGTTCACATCAATCATTAGCTTTGCCTGGATAATTAAATCCATGTGAGCAGACAGATTTTATTATAAAGTGTCTTAAAAAATACTTGTGATACTGGTAGGAGATTAAGTAATTCAACAGAGTTCTAAAGAAAAAGTAAAGTCATATCCCATATGATGCTGAGGCTTAGCTTAGGATATCTTTAAATTACTCAATATGAATAAATAATACCGTATATCTTTTATGTTCCTGCATGTATTAAAGTTTGCATGTGTTACATAAAACACTTTCTGCTAAGAATTTAAAAGTTAACACTTTTCAAACTCGTTTAAAATCTTTACAATTTCTTCACTTACTTAACAGAAAAAAATTATAGTCTATCTACTGAGGTTGACTGAGAAAAGATTATGTTCAGAAGGCCACAGTGCACAGCTCTAACCACACCACAGTTACAGGTTTGCAGTTTGCTCAGTTCCTAATCTGTGTTATAGTAGGAACTGGTCTCAGGCAAGCAGGTGACCAGGTCTGGTGAAACAAACAAACAAACAGTCCACACTGAATCAAATACGAGTGCAACCCTCACAAACATGACTTAGAGAGTCAACTTATCACATATTGATGATGAGGAGGAGGAGGAGGATGTAGAAGAGAAGGAAAAAAGGAGGAGAAGGAGAAAGAGAAAGCAGAGAAGAACTACCTTAATACTTTTGAGGCACTTACCATGTGCCAGAGATTTTAGTTAATACTGTATTTGCATTGTCTCAACTTCCACAAGAACACCATGGAGCAGGCAGTCATATTATCACCTCATCCCACAGCAAGGAAAGGATTCCTAGAGGGATCAGCACGCTTGTCAAGGTCACACAGCTAGCAAGTGACAAAGCTGGACCTTGAACCCAAATTCCCGGAGCACTGAGCCAATCTGTGCACTCTTTAGGACTTCCCGTCCATATTATCTATATAATAATGTAATTTATGACCAATTTAGGGAGTACATTGGGATGGTAGGTCAAAATCGCATTTGCCATTTGGTTACAGACAGCTTACACAGTTTATAAGTTATCACACAATATTAACACTGATTTGAACAATACAGTGGGAAAATCTAATGAATACCCCACTATGAATGCTGTAACCTCAAAACAGAGTGATGATCGACCAATTCGGATCCCCCTAAGAGCTCTCCCGTGCCCACCGTTAGTTAATAGGAAATTGGAGGTCCAGGAGATGGGTCCCACTTGCACCGCTGAGGGAGGATGAGGGTCCCAGGTGTAGAGAACTCCCAGCCCCTCAAAGGACAGGAAGACTCAATGGGGGAAACCGTTAAAACAAACGAACCAAGAACAAGCTGCAAGTTGAATGGCACAGAGAGTAAGTTAACGGTTATCTGCTCACTACTGTCAGTCAAAGAAGAAGTCCTCATCAGCTGTCCTGACTAATTAAATACCTCACTAATTAGTGGGTATCTTGAAAAGACAACAAAACATAAATATGAGATGGGAAAAGTTTGTGTTCACACATAAGAACAAAAACAATGCAGGGAGCTTTGGCTAAGGGTCTAGCCTGAATTTTTCTTAAAAAGTAAGTCTACTACCTGGGTCTATAAAAATAGGTAGAAAGCATGCAGGAGTCCCTCAGATTTTCTGCCTGGATGATGTTTAAAAGAGACTCACAAATAAAAATATAATGCAGAAAACTTAGGAGTGTGCCCAGAGAAAAAGCCTACCAAGACTATTTTAAACCTTCATTCCTGAAAGGAAAGATGAATAAAATAAAACTAAGCAAATCCTGAATGAAGGAAGGAACCAGCCCAATAGCCTTCCCCCTTATTTCTGTAGTTACAGAAATAAGACTGATAACCACTTTTGAAACAGAGAAGTTGTCTTTTTCAAAAGCTTAGAAGAATCCAGAAAACTCTCCTCCGTGCTTCTGACCACTTTTTAAAAAATGCACTCTCCACTTAAAAATAAAATAATGTAGCTTCCATCTTTTCCAACAATATAATCTGCTTGTGGGGGGTGGGGAGTAGTGGTTGCTGAGACTTAAGGTTATGCGAGACCCTTTGATCTGAGGAGTGAGCATTTCCCTTTGCTGCAAGCCAACTAATGAAGGGATGAAATTAGCTTTTATCCTGGGCACTTTCTTGAGCAAAAAAACATGCACTAATCAGCTGTCCTCACTAATCAGTCATCTGGCTAATGACCTTTTGCCTTAAAACACTAAAATTTCTGAATGATGTGGAAAAGGGGAAACACAAACCAGTCCCCCTCACTGGAGCTCAATGGATCATCTGGAATTGGAGCCGGGAAGGTTAAATGGCGAGTCTGAATCCTGGCAAGGTGATAAATCTGTAATCAAGAGCTGCAAGCTTTGGCACCTCAATATGAACTTCATTACTCCACAACCAAATTGTATTTTTTTAACTAGAAACAGGCCAGAAATAAACTCAACCCTTATACATTTTTCTTTATATTCTGCCTTTGGAGAAAACCATCCCATACTTGAGTTCAGAGTCCTACTTAATTTCTTAAACGTGATTAGCACTGGAAAGGAGTTTCTGATGTGTCTGGCATGCTAGTTAGAGAGGAAAATACAGCATAACGAAAAATCTTCCGTATTAAGGAATTTAGCACAGATTTGTTAAATGAGGTTTGTTTTCAGAAACCATCAAAAATGGGAATAGCCAAAATCATTAAATTAAAAAATCATTAAAAATGGGAATTGCGGTTGTTGAGGACTTCTCTTAATGTAGCCTGCTTTCATAACTTCATAACAACAATTTTTTTTTCTCCTGTAGCATCTGTTTAGATGGAGTAACTTTACCTCTGCTTCTCAACAAAAGTCTCATGTGGATTAGTCACCAATGGACCACTTTCCTGCAGTCCGCCCCACTGAAGACTGACGTTGCTTAGAGATGTAAGAAAATATCTCTCTCTAAAAAGAATGGGTAGGAAGTAGTGAAAGTAAGAGGGAAAGTGGAAAGAAACTTACACCTTTTAATAAATTATACAAGCCAAAACTTCATAAAGCGCGCGCGCACACACACACACACACACACACAGCCCTCCCCATAGCTCCTGAACAAGTGCTGACTGGCATGGGCACTTACGGTAGTGGGGCTCCATGTAACCATTCCTGGGGTCCATGGCAAACACCGTCCCACGGTATGGCACAGAGGGCTCCGCCAGGTGTGGCAGGGACCCATGGATCTCTTTCTTGATCAATGAGGCCCTCTCGTCACTCGATGTTGAAGGTTCCTCACTGACTTTGCTGAGCCCCTGGACATTCTGTGGCTGCATAGTGATTGCGTTTCTTCTCTCTCTGTGATAAGTCTGTCCAGGACTTTCATCCTCTAAAGAAAGAAGAAAAATGAAAGAGTCTGTAAACTACTTTAAGGAGCAATTAAAAAACCATGATCAGTGAAGTCTCATTCTCGATATCCCTCTCCCGGAAAAAAAGTCTCTTTCTCATTCACGGCAACTTTGAAAGCCACAGGGCTGGGACGGGATCTTTGCAAGACAAAATTGTTTATGAATGAGGGTACAACGTACACAAATACACAGGGAAGGATGAAGGGGAGCAGGAAATGAGCCTATTAAACGGAGATGTAGGGGTCGGCAAATTGGCATCACCAGCTTCTAGCTGGATCTGCGTGTGAGGTTTCTGCTCATGGGCTGTCCAACATCTTGCAGGTCCTACATGGAACTGAAACCTTTGCCAATCTAAGACTGTGCATGTCCAGCTTCCCTTTGCCTGCCTGGGGATGCAGGGCCTCCAGGGTGACACAAAGTCCTTCCAGCTACCCACTGAGGCTCTGGTTGCTCCAGCGAGTGTAGGGCCTTTGCTCCTAAAGAATGACCTATTAGGAAGTTATCCAAAAGTGTATGTGGTTTTGTTGTTTTAAGTCAGATTTGCAGCCCAGCAAGAGATTTGACAGAGCCAAAAATGGAACAGAAAACTCATTGGTGACAAGGGATAAAGGTGCCAATCATGAAAACCTACCGAGCCTCTAGTGAGATACTTCCTGCTTCTGTCCACACAACAAAGCTGAGACCTAACTGGAAAACAGAATGAGACGGAAAGTCCAGATGTGAGATGGCTCTGAGGGTGAGGAAGGAAGGTATGGGGGGTGTTGATATGTGTCCATGTTCTGGTGGGTCCATACATTTCTTCAAAGATGTAAGAAACAGCTTGAAGAAATTCCATATACAGTTGGTATTCCAGTTTCCTAATACTTCAGTTCCTTTTGATCAGTAAGAACTTTCCATCTCTCCACTATGATTCTCTGCAAATGTGATTGGATGACCTTGCTATAATAGCGGATCAAAGAACCCATGCATAAAATTAAATCACACAGACTATGTGAACCCACAACAAGTGGACCAATTCATCTCTTTGAATCATACGTAAACTCTAAACTACATGATCCCAAACAAGTTCCACATTTAGTCAACAGACTGTGCTCTGGCAGACAAGTGCTGATGGAAAGAAAGCTGCTGTCCAGGTACCGCTTAGACATCTAACGTAAAAACTGTTTCCTATTCCTATCTAAAAAAAAAAAACGAAACAAACAAACAAACAAAAAACTGTATTTGGGTATAAATAAAACCATTGTTGTGCATTTTAGATAAACATCTTGAACACATCTTATTCCCATATACAAATTTATCTTCAAAATAACCCATAAAGCAGATATGATTAACTAAGGGCTCCCTCAATAAACAGAAGAATAATGCTTTAGCAGTTTCATAACCCTGCTCAAATTCAGAAGAAAGTAGAACTGTGAACACAGACTTGCATAAAAATACAAACTGAAAATAACAAATACTATTTATGTTGACTCAGGACTTGAACTACCTAAAGCCAATAGCAAGTTTAGTCTTTCTGCCTGTGTGTAGGACTTGAAAACTAAGCAACATATTCCTTACCTTAGCAAATGACTTACAAAACAGAATAGACAATGAGGTATGTTTTGGTCTTTACAGAGAATTTGCTGACTACTAAAGGTAACCGTGAAATATTATTTTAATATTGTTTTGTGCAGATCCTCATCCCAAACCTTATAATTAAGGGGTAAATTATACATTTAATCTATCAAGTAAAAACAAAAACAAAAAAGTCCTGTAATCCCACATGTCCACATTGATCTCTATGAAAGCAATTCACACCATGCTCCTGGTAATTTTAAAACAAACTACAAAAGATAAAATGCATTTTTATTTTCCCTTCTAACTAATACTTTTAGGCAGTAGGCCACCCTTGTACTTCATTAGCAGAAAACCCACAGTTTATATAAGAATGCTGCAGTTATGTAAAAGCAAAAGGGTGTCAAAACACTACAACTTATGTCAGTTTTATAAATATTCCTATAACCTACAAATGGCCCAAGTCATATTTTCCACTAATTTGTGCTCTGTATAAAGCCTTTATTTCAAACTTAAATCTGAAATGAACTTCCAGCACTGAGGTGCAAATTCTGTAGAAAGGGACCTTCATTTGGAGGCCAGAAAACCCTTCCTCAGGGGGGCTGTGACACGTAATTAGCATTCTCTGGGAAAGATGAATAACCAAGCTCGGCTAACCTGTTCCAGGTTTAAAACAGGATTTCCTTGACTTAATCGTCCTAGAAGAAATTAACTTTTCTTCTCTTAAAACGGCATCCCTATAATAAACTCTGTCTTACAAACTACGTGTTTATGATGAGTATTTGAATCCAACCTCACAAATAACTGAATAATGAATGGGTTATGGCCTGGCCAGAGAGTCCTCCCACCATTCCCCCAACCTCTTGAGAGAATAAGCTCAGAGAGGGTGATGGGGCGGCTGACTGGGGAGGGTGAGTGGAAATGAGGCTACCTTTTAGCTCAATGATTTTCTTAATGAGAGTTCACCCAACAAAAGTAAATATTAAAGTTATAACAAGAAGTTAGTGAAGTGCACATTTTTAATACAGAAAAAATTAAATTAAAATTACTATTCCCTTAGTAAAGTTAAATGCAGGCAGAATTTTTTTTTTTTTTTTTAATGTGAAAACTTCCATCAGGAAACTTACTTTTACAATAGTCAGTGCTACCCTAATTTTACCCAACCACACATCTCAGCCCCAAAAGGAAAACTCCAGCAGACAAATACTTCATGAAGTTTACCTCCTGTACCAAGTTGCTTGTGACGGGCATTCATATGAAAACCTGACAGTACACACACTCCACAATACAAACAGTTACGAGGCTTGAAAGAACTCTGTATATAGGGAAAGGGACACTTTCCAAGCAATATTCCTGCCTGCTCTTATAAATTTAGCAACCACTTCAGCAAGCCAAAAGACGAAAGCTGTCTAATCTTGTTCAGTTGAGCCGAGTTGTTCAATAAAGTTTGAGAGTCAGTGCAGACAGGCTACGCCAGGCCAAATTATTGACAGAAACACACTGTCCACCATGGCAACAGGCAGAAGTCTGCTGCAAAAATGTAAGCAAACAGCCCACTGCTCCAAGAGCATCTGCCAATGGACTTTAACAGCCAAACACAAGGCAACTGTTCCCGCTTCTCTATGTTTAACAGCTGCAAGCTCGGGGGTCAAACTGAAACATGCAATTCACTAAAATCTTTCAGTAAAAAATGACTTTAAATACTGTCATCATAGTCCCACTTTGTACCTCCTCCTTTTTGCATATCCATCCTCAAGTGGAAGTTAACAAATCCCTGCCCCCAGAGAGCTGCCCAAAGCAGCACGTTTTAGAAACTGTCCCAGAATTTCCAAACTCATCCAAAAGCAACTGACATCAAGATACTCTTAGTGCTAGAAACTCAGAAAAAAAAAAAAAGTGGGGTCCTTGCAAACAATGCTTAGGATGATTGCAATAAAGGACTGGAGAAAGTAATCACGTTGCTGCATGAAGCAGGACTCGAACATGCACTTGTGTGCGCTTGCAGACAAACACCTATCCGATTTCTCATGGTAACCGAAGAAACAGGTTTGGGTTTTTTTGTTTTGTTTTGTTTTGTTTTTTTCTGCCCATGACTTGAGAGAAAAGTTTCAGGCGATTCCTTCAAGATAAAAACAAAACTCTGCCAGGCATCACTAACTAAGGACACCTCCTGTCACCTAACAAAACTTGCTGATTAGGAGCTCACAGCATACCTGTTCACCCCCTTTTCCCCCTTAGGATTGATTTTTCCCTTAAAACCCATTTTAATACCACTACTCCTCTCTTGTCCCAAGACCTAGAAGATAAGATGGGGAGTATAAGAGAACAGACAATACTCACAACACAGTCCCCAGGCTCTGGCTAGCTACTTTGTGCCAACTTCTCTTGGTGAGCTCTCTCTAGCTGCGCAGACCCTCTAGGAACATTCTCGGTGTCTCTCTGCCTCCCTCTCCCTCTCCCTCTCCCAGGCAGTGCTGCTCCCATTAGAGGAATTAAAAGTGGTTGGAGCCATGCTAAATTTAACAAGCTCATTAGTATTCTTTCTGAGTGCTTCCGAGTGAACTCTCCCTATTCAAGCCTCTCTCTCCAGCAGAAGGGTCAGGCGGCTAATCATTAAATCAAACTAATGTCACCCTATCACAATCAGCCCGAGAGAAGGAGGGTTTATTATTTCAGTTTATGCTAAATAAACGGTTTTACAAATGGTCCCCAAGCAAGGTCAACAGCAGCTTCAATTACAAGACAAACTTAACAAGAGTTGCTATAAACCAAGTACTCTGTATTGACTTAAGAACAGGCTCCGCTCCACATATTGCCACTAGCAGGATTGTACAGGAATGCATATTGTAAAATAAAGGAAGGGGTGAGCTTTTTTCTTTGCCAGAATTTGCGAGTGCACAGCGACTCCTCATTCACCTCTCTCCAACCAGCTAGCCGCTCAGCTCAATTCACCCCACACAAAGGCTGGAGCCTAGACCTCAATGGACCGAGTGAAACATGTTCAAAACTAGGCTCTCTATTGTGACTGAATTTCTTAACATCTTTTCAAAAAGCGGAGAATGCCTTGAGGCTAAAGGAAGAAACAGGCTAATGGTGAATTGGGAATTCTGAGCAAATTTCAGAGCCCTTTCCTCCTAGCTTTTGAGGTTGAAAGCAAGCTCTTTCCTTTCAAGTTTCAAAGTCCTTTTTCCTCCCGCAGTGTCACAGAAGGATTTGAAAAGAAGGTAATTGTGCTCGCAGTCTCCCTGATCAGAGCTTACGTCCTATTTCTGGTATTTCGGAATACTTCTTGCAATAATAGTGCATATAGCTCAATCCCTTAACCGGCCTGCACTCTGCAATTGCTCATTAAATGAACAATTGCGGGTATAAAATGCCTTTTATGTTCAAGGTCTGGATATAAGATAAGCATTCTAGGACTCTAAATTTGGTTTACTAAGGAAACTCTCCATCATTAAATTACAAAACTGAAGTCAGAATATCAGGCTTTCCCAGAAAAGTGGCACTCAGGTTGCAGCGAGCCAAAATGAAGGGCGGATGGGGCAGGCAGGGAGGAGGCAACAAAATGTTAAGGGGGGGAAAAAAAAAAGACTGGAGGATACTCAGATTTCTAGCTGAATGAGATTCTAACAAGAAAATACTATTTCCATATTTAAGGTCTGAGTTTGTGAAACCTCGTTACTTCTATATTGAATGATATGATAAAGTCATGTTCAAATGAATTAAAATACAGGACTAAGGCTCCATATATATGTTGTTGACTAATCTGGACCCCTCACAAGCAAACATCTTCCCCATCCTTAAGAAAAGAAATAACCCTTCCCATCATTATTTACATCGTCTCATGTGATCCTCACAGCAACCCAGTGATGGCAGTAGGACAAGGTATGAGGCCCAGTTTCCAGACCAGAAACTGGTCGTCATGTCCCAGGTGAGCAAGTGATGCAAAGAAAATTCCCAGTATGCTTTACTGAATCCACACATCCCTGTCCCCTGTTAACACGACAAGAGCTGTATTCCTGAGTAGACTTTTGGAATGATACCTGGATATGTGCCCCAACATCCACCACCACCAGTAAAAAGAAAAAAAAAAAAAAAAAGAAAGTAATGACATTGTTATGCACAGACAATTTCAAAACTGAGACACTCTCCCATTAAGTTTTTGATAACATAAATCCACTCCTGGAAAACATCGAGAGAAACCCAAATGACAAATCTATGGGGAGACACCGGACCCGCACGGAGGACCCGCACAGGTGCAATCCTCCCACTTCCACGCGCAAAGACACACGCAGGCCCAATCAGCGCTGCACACCCTCTCCACCACACTCCGGGACTCAGCCAGGGGCTTTGTGTGTTCCAGGCGTTTTTAATGTGTCTCCAGAAGCCTGGGGCCCCGCCCTCATGTCCTGAACAAGACACAGAGCATCGTCCCTCCTTTCCTCTAGGGAAATTGCTTCGCTGTGTTTGCAAGGAGCATTATTTTATTCATTTTCCTATTATTCATTTGTTGCATCTTATCAGCTTTTATTTCTTTAGTTATTTACATGTTGATGCTCTTTGAATAAAAACCAACGGAATCCAAGGCCTCGCCTCCCTGTTTCAGAATTCTCCCCAAGACTGACCAAAGAGAGATCAGAAATGAAAAACAGAAGAGGCTAAGTATATTCCAAAGCACTGTAGAATTATGCTAGGAAGGGAGAATAAAGTTCCTGTAGTTTTTAAAAGCAGAATATTTCCTCTTTCCATCTAGCCTGCAGTTCTGCCAAGCCACGGGCTGCTTCCTAGAATATCTAGAGCTTGGCTTCCAAAGGGCGTGAGCAAATAATGCCTACTCTAAGAACATTTCCAATACCCTCGGGGTCAGACTTTGCCCTTGTGCTGCTGCACATACATCTCCCATTGACAATGACGGATGACAGAGGGAGGGGCCCAGATGGATCAGGAGAAAGCACTCAGCTTTGTTTGCAACCTTTAAAGTGCACTGCCAGGCCTGCAACATGAGAGGGCTGCAGCAGAATTTGAAGCCTTGGGGAAATTCAAGTGACAATCTTCCCTCAGAGATGATGGGATTGCTCTCTCTTCCTACTTTCACCAACCAGGAGGTCCCAGGGTGAAAGGAGAGAACGTAGAAAATGCTCTCTATCAGGCTGAGTGCAGTGGATCACGCCTGTGATCCCAGCACTTTGCGAGGCCGAGGCGGGCAGATCACCTGAAGTCAGGAGTTCAAGACCAGCCTGACCAACATGGAGAAACCCCATCTCTAATAAAATACAAAATTAGCTGGGCGTGGTGGCACATGCCTGTAATCCCAGCTACTTGGGAGGCTGAGGCAGAAGAACCGCTTGAAGCCAGGAGGCGAAGGTTGCAGTGAGCCAAGATCACGCCATTGCACTCCAGCCTGGACAACAAGAGCAAAACTCTATCTCAAAAAAAAAAAAAGAAAGAAAGAAAGAAAAGAAAAAGAAAATGCCTTCTATCAGAGCCATAGAGTAGCTTAATTGTTTTAATATTTCTACTGTTCTTTTTGCCAAAGAATAAAACATAGTCTAGACTGACCAATATCCCAATGGCTTCCACTGGAAACCATTTGCTCCAAAGAACAGCAGGTTAGAGCTCAAACCAAGGCAAAATTCTCACCTCACTCCCCAACTGCTCAGTTTACAGAGATCCATTCAACTTCAAAAGAGGTCCCTGGGATAGAAGGGAGTGGGCAGAGAGAGCAAGATGAGAATTCAGATAAACAAAAATGCAAAACCTGAAATGGCTGTTCCCCTCACTGCAGTAGAAAGCTTTGATGGCATGAAGAGCAAGCTACCTCCTGTATTTTTTTTTTTTTTAAGATAATGACAATGATGAGCAGATAACATTATCAGCTTGTCTGAAGCTTCAGCAAGCATGCCCTGTAGCCCATAGGGTTTCCATACATTTTCCTGTGCCTCTGAACCCTCACAAATAAAGAGGTCTGCAGCCCCATCTCTACCCCTGGGAGGATGCTTCTGGACATTGATGACAAGGTCAGCGAAGATCGCTGTGACCTGGCCGAACACTGCCCTGAACAGGCACTTAAGTGCAAGCACAAACCCAAGAGTACTAACCATCTTTCAAAGCTCCCTACAGAAAGCACTTGCCAAATCCAGCATGCACTTGGGAACAGGAAAATATAAACAAAACAGTACCCTTGAGGGCCCCAGCGGGCTTGCCTTTAAAAGGGAGGAGGAGATCTACCTTATTTTCCAAGCGCTTGCCAAGACTCTTTCTTGAATTAAGAATTCTAAAACAACATCACGGAGCTTCTTCTATTAGTCTGTTATTAGTTTCTAGTCGCTGCTTACACAGAGTGAGTTAATTAGTGGCATCAAAGGCAGTACAATAAATTCCCAGGAGGGTCAAAAATTCTGCCTTCTGCTTAGTAGCACATTTATGCCCATCTCTCTCTGAGTCACAATCTCACGAACGTTTAGGTATTCAAGATTTCTTTGAGAATTCAGTTTTAGTCTTTGACAAGCAAAGAATGAAGAGTCTCTCTTTCTTACTTTGCACATACAGACCTGAGCAGTTAAGATTCCATAATGAGCTCCACAGCCAACAGTTAAGCAGAAACAATGACAGGCCTGTTCCGAAGGCCAGAGGGTCCAGTTTGGTGCCACCTGGCTGCATCCTCCGATGGGAATGATCCTATCACTCTGGAGATCTAGCCCAGCCCCTGTGTGGCCAGAGGACTTACAGCTTGGTTTTCCTTTAAAGGTACGAAGGAATAGACCTCTGTGTGCAGCAGCTTCTTCCTTTGGCAGTGCTTTCAGATGCTGGTTCCCAGGTCCACACCCTCCTCCCATCACCATCAAAGTCCTATTTCCTAGCCTTTCTAACATTTTTCCAAACTGCAGAAGTGAACACAAACTTAATGGGTTACATCTGGTGTGTTTATGTTGCATGTTTTTGTTTTTAGAAGATCACGGAATAAGAAAGCCTGAGCATATGGTGGTATTATATTTTTAATAACATTTTAGAGACCATGCTTATGCCCTTGCAGGAATCAGCGCTCCTGGAGAGTGCATTTAAATATCATGATAATACCATTATTATACCAAAAGGAGCTAGAGGCCACATGATCCCCATGAGGGACAGACAGCAGGGCTCACCTACACTCAATCAGCCCCAGGGCAAAGGCCAGGTGCTGCCTGGGTCAGGTTTCTGCAACAGAAACCCCCTCTAGCTATGGCCCACTGACCTCAGCTATGAAATGTGCATTTGAGAAACCCAAATGTAAATACCACCTTTTGATTCTTCACAATTATATCTAAGCAGCCTGCTTCTAGCTAGCCACAAAAGTCTACACCTTTACAAAGTCTCAGATAATGGCTCAGGTACTGCCTATGAGGGAGGAGGGAAAGGCCACAAAACATCACCTCTCACAAAGCACACCTTCATGGCCACAGACATGACCCTAGATGCTCTCCTTCCTCACGCCACAGCCCCAGGAGTTCACTCACTTAGCCACTAGGCTGCCATGTCTCTAAATTGTTTAAGAATTCAAATTTTTGGAGGAAAGGAAGGTAGGAGGAAGAGAAATATATAATTTCTATACCAAATTTCTAAACAAAAAGAAAAATGTCAAGGAAATGCACCAATTAGCATAAAAATATATAGATTTTTAACTTATATTTCTCAATCATGTTAGAGTACAGAAAAAGCTGATTTGTTTGGTTTTTATTTTTAATTCTATGTATTACCTTTACTATAATTATCTAAAGAAGTTCAAATTAAGTACACACAAATTGAAAAATCCCACAAGTTTATCTGTTGAAGCCTTGCTTTAAACTATTTATCCCACCTCTTGAAACAATAGAATATAGCTAAGATACAGCAGGCTAGGTGTGCACATATTAGTAACACCTACTGCTGGTATAAGACTTTAAGAGATTTTGATAAATTAGCCTATGTGAAATTATGTGATCATTTAGTCATCTCCTATGCATATGCAAACACCTCCCCAAAATGCCAAAAATACCCTAAGGTCCCTCCGTAAAAACTTGTTAACTCAGTTTTTACCAGCCCACTCTGGAAAGGCATAAATGGGAAATGCGTTAACAACACTAGACTGTACTCTGCACCTCACATTTATTGAGCACTAACTAAATGCCAGGCCAGAGCGATGTGCTCCGTATGCATTAATCCCACTGAGTCTTCACAGTCCTGTCCAGTATACAGTATCATCAACCAGTTATTCAGCTCAAAGTCCTGAGGTTTGCATGTTCTCACTCATAGGTGGGAATTGAACAATGAGATCACTTGGACACAGGAAGGGGAACATCACACACCAGGGCCTATTGTGGGGAGGGGGAGGGAGGAGGGATAGCATTAGGAGATATACCTAAGGTAAATGACGAGTTAATGGGTGCAGCACACCAACGTGGCACATGTATACATATGTAACAAACCTGCACGTTGTGCACATGTACCCTAGAACTTAAAGTATAATAAAAAGAAAGAAAAAAAAAGCAAATAAATAAATAAATAAATAAATAAATAAAAATAAAAATAAAAGTCCTGAGGTTGAACAAAGGTTAAGCGACCGGCTTAAAGTCAACCTTCAGATGAATGCCCAGCTTGGCATGACTTTCTTGTGTATTATAAATTACTATTAACCCCTAAAATGTGTCTTCCGTGAGGAGTCTTTGAGAGCATTCATTTGCTTGCCATTGTTCTATCTGTATATGTGAAGACTATTTTCTTTTTTCTTGAGACGGAGTTTTGCTCTTGTTGCCCAGGCTGGAGGGCAATGGTGCAATCTTGGCCCACTACAACCTCCACCTCCCAGGTTCAAGCCATTCTCCTGCCTCAGCCTCCTGAGTAGCATGAGAGAGAGAGCCAAGCACTACACCTGGCTAATTTTTGTATTGTTAGTAGAGACAGAGTTTCACAATGTTAGCCAGGCTGGTCTTGAACTCCTGACCTCAAGTGATCCATGTGCCTTGGCCTTCCAAAGTGTGGGATTACAGGCATGAGATGAGCCACCGCACCTGGCCAAAGACTATTTTCATTATTGAAATTATTCTGCCTCTTCCTCTAAAGGCCATCAGGAAGAATACTACAGACTTAATCAAATGAACTTAATTGTAAACTTTAAGCCAGAGTCATGAATGAAATATGGTTCGGAAACTTCTTTGAATTTCTTATTCTACTTCTGTTGTTGCTATTGTTGTTATTGTCAAGCTCAGGTCTTGGGCACATTTAGTATCTTGCAGTGTAAATGACACTTCTCATGCTATGGCTAAATTATCTTCCTGTCACCCTATTTCTCCCCACACCTCCCCCTTTCTATAGGGTTTCCAGGTTCTGAATAGCTATTTTGCAAAAATATATATATATGTGTGTGTGTGTGTGTGTGTGTGTGTGTGTGTGTGTGTGTGTGTGTATTTAACACTGTCTTCAGGGGGACGGGGATGAAGGCTTAGATGCAAGAAGCAGCCTGAGTATTTGGCTTGTGCTTAACTTAACAATAGCTCCAACAGTTAGAGCCTCACATAGTTTATTGAAAGGGCATATGTCCAAAAGTTAAAGAAGCATATGGTTTACAGAAAAAGGAAAAAAAAACTTGCACTTGGAAGCAGCTTTGCTTGGATTATTTACCAACAAATGAAAGGCCCTTCATGCTGCCCAGGAGTATAATCCCTTCCCACTGGCTGGAAAGGAATGCTGAATGAGTCAATAAAGTCAGAATCATACAACACAGAGACATTGTCCCTCCCCAACTAAAGATGATTATCGAATTATAGCAAATTTAAGAAAGTTTTCTCTTTTTTTAATCAAGAACAAAACCAGACTACTTCTTAAAATGCGCTATTAGGAATTGTAACTGTTTCTAAATGTGCCAGATATATTTCCACCCACGCAATATTAAAACTAACAAGCGTCTTTTCAATTTCTTTTAATGATGGGGTAGGCAATAAAAATACAGCAGTGCTTCATTTAGCCAAAGGAGCTGGAGCAAAAAAGACTTAAATAAATAAATAATAAGCGTGCATGGGCCACTTACCAAAAATAAAATCATTTCATTCAACCTTTTACAGGAGGTGCATGCAGCATTTTGAAAGCAAAAATTCTCATAACACAAACCTCCACTTAAAAATCACTGCCAAGGGCTGGAACCATGGCAGGATGTTATTTCTTTTTCAATTTATTTTTTAATGTTTGGGTATTAATGGCATCAACTGCCATGTAGTATAATAAGGCAGCACAGTGTAATAAAAGGAGTTAGAAAACCTAGCTCCCAGACTTGCTCCTACCACTTAATCGGTATGTGACCCAGGGTACATTAAAATATATCAGGTTGTCAGCTGCCTCCTCTAGAAAAGGCAGATAGTAAAACCTGCCCCTCTTACTTCATAGGGTATTCTGAGGGTTAAACATAATAGCATATGAAAGAGAGCTTTATAAATTGTGGCATTTATGAATGCTAGGTACTATCACTAATCTGATCATCTGTGTGGTAACGCCAAACAGGGTGGTAAGATAAACAAGCCCTGGGCCAGGCATTGGGTTTCCAGGCCTTGGGTGTCCAAATTGAATATCCCTTATTCAAAATGCTTGAGACCAGAAGTCTTTTGGATTTCAAATTCTGTCAGATTTTGGAATATTTGCATATACATAATGAGATATCTTAGGGATGGGACCCAAGTCTGAACACAAAATTCATTTGTGCTTCATATACACCTCATATCCATAGCCTCAGGGTAATGGCATAGAATATTTCCAATAATTTTGTGTATGAAACAAAGTTTTGATAGCAGCTCCCCACATGAGATCAGGTATAGAGTTTTCTAGTCGTGGCATCACATTGGTGCTCCCAAAGTTTCAGATTTGGGAGCATTTGGGATTCCAGATTTTCAGATCAGGGATGCCCAACCTATACTGCTAGAAATGTCTGATGTTAGGCAAATCACAGAATTTCTTTAGGCTGCTGCTTCCCCTTATATAAAATGAAACATCTATCGACTTCAGCCAACTTCTCATAGACGTCCTAGGAAAAATGATGGTGCAGAAGAGAGCTCCATAACCTCTAAGGCAACAAACCAGGAGACGCCTTCACCAGGCATCAGGATAGACAGCTTAGGAGGGAATAACTGCTGTTTCATAACCAGAAAAAAAGATCCAAGTTAATAATCTGTAATTAAAACTGGTCATCTCTTTTACCCACTTCTTCGACGTATCTCTGGTCAAGCCCAAAATCAACATTTACCAGACAAGTATGCTTAGTTCTTCAAATTTCTGTTGAAAACATCTATCCCTTCTACCTGGTTTTCTGCAGTGACTTGAGACACTTGAAATTTTCCCGAGGAATACATTTCGTTTCTCCATAAACAATATTTACTAAGAAAAATCAAGCAAATTATTTTAGGGTGATTATTGACAACCTGTATCCCCTGACTGCTTGTGTACAGTCTATGAGCTCAAAATAGATCTCAAATTTTTTAATGGATGAAAAATAATTAAAAGAAGAATGATATTTCACAACAGGCAAAAATGATAGGAAATTTAAATTTCAAGGTCCATAAATAATGTTTTGTTGCAACACAGCCACGCTCATTCATTTTCATATTGTCTACAGCTGTTCTGGAGCCACAACAGCAGGGCTAAGTAGTGATAGAAACTAAATCGCCTGTTAAAATCTGAAAATAGTTAGTCGCTGGTCTTTTGCAGAAAAGGTGTGTTGTCCTCTGACCTACCTTGTCTCAGGATATGATAAGAACACCCATTAGTAAAACTATGAAACACGCCTAGGAAAAATATTCAAAAATAAGGCAACTATCATCTGCACAGTATTTAATATGAATGCTTTGAAATCTTAAAATAACTATGAGGCAGACAGCAATATCATCCTACAGATGACGGAAATAGGCTTAGAAAAATTAACTTCTCCAAAGTCACAAAGTTAGTAAGTCAGGGATCAAATCAGTCCCCTATGATTCTGAACCTGACAATTATATGACCTAGTGTGGCACATACATTTGTTAACAGCGATGAAAGAGGCACATCCAAGAATAAAGTTTTGAGACTTCCTCTTCCCACGTAATTGGGAAACTCCTTGCTACAGGCAGAAACAAATGTAGTCAGGATTCCGAGGGAGTGTTTCCACTTCTTGTGTCAAAAATTGGGTAACAGAGTTTAGAGCAGGCTGAGTCAACACAAACAATACAAACCAGCCCAGGTTGGTTCTTCACATTCAATTTATACAGACTTATCCACATCAAGGGCTCCCTGTGTCCCAGCAGGAACCCTAATCTTCTAAGAGGAGTAAAAACAGAATGGCTGCTGCCCTCAAGGCCCACATGACTGATTTTTCTAGATGAGAAACTACCTGAAAAGGGACACAGAAGCTACAGGATTAGCACAGGGTAAGCAGTAATGTAAACATCAGGTAAAGGCCATGGAGGAAAGGCTTCTTCTTCAGGTTTTGACTGTGGGGGGATAGACCAAGCTTACTTTTGTAGAGGAGGTTTGAATAAGAATTGGTTTGGAAAGTCTCTAATTCAAAATTTCAAAGAGGCTGTGATCTCAACCCAACCCCTCAGGGATAGATTCAACTGAACTCAATGACTACTCTGATACTCTAAAATATTGCACCTTTGGTTTAAGTTGAGAACACATGTAATTTTTTCTGCACTTTTCTTTATTCTTTAATTCACATCTTGATGACACAAATGGAAATGTACTTTTTTTGGCAAAAAAACTTGAAGAGAAATAATAATAGATTTCATACTGCACTGCTGCCAAGTCATTCAAAGAAGAACTCTTCCATCCTAACCACATCATCTGGGCCAGTTCTACCCAAGTTCCCAAGAAGAGTTGAGGAAAACGGCAACCAAAAGACGTAATCAAGGCTGTGTTACTATGCCTGGCAATTCTGTCAATTCTACTAAGTTCCTCTCATCTACTCTGCAATCTGTAGACAAAAATAAAAATCTTAGTATGGTCCGGCTAGAAAATGAAACGGCCCCTCCTATAAAATGAATGCATCTCAGAGCTCATTCAGCAGAATACTAGCAATCACTAAAACTTCAACCCCTGCTCTGTCACAAAGCAGCAGCTTCTCCTTGGCTCTCAAGTAGCTCGACCTCACAAAGCTCTCTTGCCTAAAGGAAATTCATTTTTGTTTCCCTTCCTATGGAAAGGAACTCCTCCTGGGGAGGAGTGGTCCAGGGGAAGAAGGAGTAAACACTTTTTTTTTTTTTTTTGTCTTTTCAACATATCTTCAAATCTACACAGCAAACTTGTGTTTTCCTGTCAAATAACAACTATATTCACAAACTAGATATCTTCCATCCAAACACTGATCTTTGCAAGACTGACCTCCTTCTGTAATATTCAGGTCACAGTCTTCCTTGCCAAGGGCCTCATAAATTACTCAGACTCAAACCAAGAGTTATCTATCTCTATACGCCTGCCTTTCTTTGCCCCACATTAAACAGTACTCTTATATCTCACCTCTGCTTGTCGCACCCCTCCGGACACTGCCAAAGAATGCTCGTCTCCATCACCAACATGCCTCTGCTCTGTAGCTGCCTCTCTCTGATTTGCCTTTTCCCCAACTGCAGTTGTCTCTACCTTTTCACTCTGAGTCCTTGTTGAACTCAACACTGCCTCTATCTAATGCACCATCTCTAGGTTTTTTTTTTTTTTTTTGAGATGGAGTTTTACTCTTGTTGCCCAGACTGGAGTACAATGGTGCAACCTCCACCTCCTGGGTTCAACCAATTCTCCTGCCTCAGCCTCCCAAGTAGCTGGAATTACAGGTGCCTACCACCACGCCTGGCTAATTTTTTGTATTTTTAGTAGGGACAAGGTTTTACCATGTTGGCCAGGCTGGTCTTGAACTCCTGGCCACAGCTTCAGCCTCCCAAAGTGCTGGGATTACAGTCTATGTAATTTTTTTTCCTTTTGTAATGGGTCTATCTGAATAGAACTGAAATTCATTGTTAGAAAAAAACCAAAATGCATGCAAAAATACAGGTTCTAATTAAATGGCTAAGTAGAAAAATAATCACTAGGACACATCCTGTCCATACACCTGCAATATACAGACAAGTTTCGAAAGCTGGTGTTTTAATATAGTTGTATATTCCTGTGTTTAAATATATTTAAAGAATCTAAAGATCAGGCACGGTGGCTCACACCTATAATCCCAGCACTTTGGGAGGCTGGGGTGGGCAGATTGCTTGAGCCCAGGAATTCAAGACCAACTAGGCAACATGGTAAAACCCTATCGCTACACGACATGCAAAAATTAGCTGGGCGTGGTGGTGCAGGCTTGTAGTCCCAACTCCTTGGGAGGCTGGGGTGGGAAGATCCTTGAGGCTAAGAGGCAGAGGTTGCAGTAAGCCAAGATCATGCCACGGCACTCTAGCCTGAGAGATCTTGTCTAAAAAAAATAAAAATAAAAATAAAAAAAATCGCCGGGTGCGGTGGCTCATGCCTGTAATCCCAGCACTTTGGGAGGCTGAGGCAGGCGGATCACGAGGTCAGGAGATCGAGACCATCCTGGCTAACATCGTGAAACCCTGTCTCTACTAAAAATACAAAAAATTAGCCGGGCATGGTGGCATGTGGCTGAGGTCCCAGCTACTCGGGAGGCTGAGGCAGGAGAATGGTGTGAACTCAGGAGGTGGAGCTTGCAGTGAGCTGAGATCACACCACTGCACTCCAGCCTGGGCAACACAGCGAGACTCTGTCCCAAATAAATAAATAAATAAATGTTTAAAAAATCTAAAAAGGGGTTTTGTTTTTTTGTAATGAAATCTTTCATTCTAGGAACAGTCTTAACATTGCAAGGGAAAGCAATAATGAAATGATCATAAAGTAAATGAGGCTTTTAAATCACTATTCACGGGCCAGAAGCAGTGGCACATGCCTGTAATTCCAGCACTTTGGGATGCCAAGGCAGGTGGATCACTTGAGGTCAAGAGTTCAAGACCAGTCTGGCCAACATGGTGAAAACCTCATATTTACTAAAAATACAAAAATTGCCAGGCGTGGAGGTTGCCGTGAGCCTGGGCAACAGAGTGAAACTGTGTGAAAAAAAAAAAAAAAAAAAAAAAAAAACACTATTGAGTAGGGTGCGCTCTCTGGTGGGTTACAACAGATCTGTTACAAATCTTCTGCAGGACAGTGTCCCTGCATCCCTACTATAGAAAACATAGAAACTAGCAAAAGTTCTGGTATAATACTTACCTATCCAATGTGAACTATCTTTCTACATGAAGGTTTCAAGAGTTCAAATAATCTGCAAAAACATCAGGATTTTCATGGGTCTGGGAGGATATTTTTAAAATACCCCCTTAGAAATACACATTCCTGAAGCCTAAATATGGAAACTTTTTCCACATGAACACTTAAACATTAGAACAGAAGTAACAAATTAGTTTAATTTCACTGATTGAGTCATGAAGATATAACTGTACCATCCAATTTATCATGCCACTAAATCGAATAGACTGCTGGTGCATTTGGGGGTCTCATTCCCTACTTGTTCTGGGTTTAGGCCTTTTTAATAACTAGCTGCTAGTGATATCAAGTCTTGAACTTCTTTTGTACCTGCCTGAGCTGACCACAGAAAGAAACATTTAAAATGTCTCTTAAAAGTGGGCAAGTCAATTTTGTAAAGTCACTGAGTATACTAATATTCTAAATATTTCAATCAAAAATGTAGAATCTAGTCTTGCAAACAAAGTTAAAACCATAAAACCACAGATGAAAATCCAAAACATTAGGAAACAGATGCTTGGCAAATCCAAAACCTTGCATATATTAAATCTTAATGTCAAGAGTACAAAAGCCAACTCGTCACAGAGTAGTGAAAACGGAAGCAAAGTTAAAAGTTACGGTGTTCGGTATGCTCCCCTTCCTAAAAACCTTCTAGAAGCACATGTCACTTCCAGGCTCACAAATCTTGCATGAACCCCAGGTGTATGCAAGACCAACTCCAAACTGCCTAGCCTGAATAGAGGCTCTGAGCACGAAGAACCATTCTCAGCCCCTTTTGTCCCACCTTCTGAGCCTGCTCAACTTTCCACCCAATGTCTACCAGAGCATTTCTTACCTTGTTTGGTAATTAGCTATTCACTTGTATGTCTCCACCACTAGAATAGAAGATCCTCGAGGGCAAGGGCTGGAATTCAGTGCTGTGTTATCTCTTATGTGCACACCAGAGGCACTACTGAAGAATTCTACAGATGAATAAATAATTGAATGAATGTGGTGGGACTTCCAGGGAGTGTCTGGAAGCGACAGTGTAAGTTTGCTGCTGTTGCTGTTCTTGCTGTCTTGCAAGGGTGGCCGAAACAACAGGCATCTTTCTGATCAGGATCAGGTCCCAGAGGGAGTAACACTGGAGCATCCCTGTGGGCCTTGGCGATGGGGCCCCAAGAAACAAGATGCCAAAAGTAAAAGCATAGCTCCAACTGGGGGCTCAGAGGGACAACAAAACAGGTGAGAAGGGGGCAGAGGAAAGTCTCTTATGGCGGCATTCTGCCAGTGTGGCTCTGATTTTTTTTTTTTTTTTTTTTTTTTTTTTTTTTTTTTTTTTTTTTGAGACAGGGTCTCGCTTTCCCAGGCTGGAGTGCAGTGGCACAATCTCGACTCACTGTACCCTCTGCCTCCCAAGCAATTCTCCCACCTCAGCTTTCCAAGCAGCTGGGATTATATGTACATGCCACCATGCCCAGCTCATTTTTTATTTTTGTATTTTTTTGAGATATAGTTTCAGGCTTGTCGCCTAGGCTGGAATGCAATGGCACGATCTCGGCTCCCTGCAACCTCCACCTCCCAGGTTCAAACAAATCTGCCTCAGCCTCCCAAGCAGCTGGGATTACAGGCTGTCACCACCACCACACCCGACTAATTTTTGTCATTTTTAGTAGAGACGGGGTTTCACCAAGTTGGCCAGGCTGGTCTCGAACTCCTGACCTCAGGTGATCCGCCCACCTCAGTCTCCTAAAGTGCTGGGATTGCAGACATGAGCCACCAGGCCTGGCCTGGTTCTGATTCTTTATGCCTCTGTTAGCGCTTGTCAGGTTATCACCTAAGAACATGATATTGCCGTTTGTCAACTTAAGGCTGGTGTCCTTTAATGGAAGACAAAATGTTAAGGACAGTAAGCAATGGGAATGAAAATAAACAAACAGATAAAGGGCAAGAAAAATGGACACAAACTACCATACTACAGAATTCCTCTCTCCCAGCATCGATTTTCCATCTGTTCCACGCTCAAGGGAGTTGCTGTGAAGATTAATATTTAGCTCATGAATATGAGAGAAGTACAAGATGATTCATAGTTTACAGAGATACCCATAAAATTGGAAAAGCACCAGCGAATATCTGACCCTCCTTGAGTTATTAAATTGTCAGTTTATGTATGTTTGGGAATTACTGATAAATTTTAAATAGGTATACACACACTTGAAAGACTGAAGAATAAAAGTTTAACTGTTTAGCTTTTTCTGTACACATACAAACAGAGAAAGAGACAGAGAGTGAAATAAATGTAACTCTGGCAATTTCTTAAAAAGGTAGGGCATTTTTATGCAGCACATGTTTTTGTTTTTCCTCTTAACTATCAGCCTTTCATCTTGATGCTGGTAAGGACTGCATTTGCCACAGGCTGATAAGTGGATATGGCAGAACTTCAAAACTCATGTCAGCCAAAGAATTTAGAGAGAGAAAAAAAAATCAGACATAAAGCTGGTAAAAAGCAGCTATAAAAATTTTTAATGTCTTTTATTTAATTCTACCAAAAGATCACACAGCAGCAGGATCCAGATTTGGTACATCTCTCAAACTCAACTCATGCATGCACATGGCCTGAATCCAATTTCTTACCCCAAAGATTGTTTTTCATTGCACTAGTAAACCTAGGAAGGCTGCTTATAAGACCAACAAGTTAATAAACTCCTTCCTTTTAAGACAATTCAAAAGTCTTCAACTTACTAGAGTGAATCAAGAAAAACTGATAAAGAAGAAAATAACAAGACGTAAGACATAATTCTTCATTTAGAAATGACGGCCTGGTCTGAAGCCAACAGTCATTATCTACAATTTAAATCACAATTCAGTACCTTGTTAAGAAAACTTCATTACTCTCATCCTTCCTGAAAGTAATATCAAGGAAAGACAAAAACACTGTGCATTGCAGGTCTGTGCTGTTCTTAACTTTGCTCAAGAGATGTCAGGGGAGAGGAGAGAAGAAAGATGTGGGCACAAGAAAGTTTGTGAAAATATCAGTTCTACTCCCAACACCAGGGGCACCAAAAAACATGTAACAGAATATTCACAGGATCACTCTCTGTAACCAAAAATGTGAAGCCACCAAATGTCCATTAGCAGTAGGACAGATTCATAAATTGTGATACAGCCACACAAAGGAATACTATACGCCAAGAGGGATGAACATCTACAACTACATATAATGTAGATGAATCTGGTAAACACAATGTAGACCAAATAGAAGAAGCCAGATACAAAAAGAAAACACATGTATAAAGTTTGAAAACAGGCTGAGCACTTTGGCTCATGCTTACAATCCCTGCACCTTGGGAAGCCGAGGTGGGAGGATCACTTGAGGCCAGGAATTCGAGACCAGCCTGGGCAAAACAGCAAGACCCCATCTCTAAAAACAAGCTTTAAACAGACTGGATTAAGAAAATGTGGCACATATACACCATGGAATACTATGCAGTCATAAAAAAAGATGAGTTAATGTCCTTTGTAGGGACATGGATGAAACTGGAAACCATCATTCTCAGCAAACTATCACAAGAACAGAAAACCAAACACTCCATGTTCTCACTAATAGGTGGGAACTGAACAATGAGATCACTTGGACACAGGAAGGGGAACATCACACACTGGGGCCTATTGTGGGGTGGGGGGAGCGGGGAGGGACAGCATTAGGAGATATACCTAATGTAAATGACAAGTTAATGGGTACAGCACACCAACATGGCACATGTATACATATGTAACAAATCCGCACATTGTGCACATGTACCCTAGAACATAAAGTATAATTTAAAAAATAAGAAAATTTAAAAAATTGTCATGCATGGTGGCACGCACTAGTGGTCCCAACTACTCAGGAGGCCAAGGCAGGAGGAACATCTGGGCTTGGGAGGTTGAGACTGCAGTGAGCTGTGATCACACCACTTCACTCCAGTCTGGGCAATGAAGTGAAATCCTGTCTCAAAAAAATTAAAAATAAAAAAAAATAATAAAATACATACTGTTAGGTGTCAGAGATCAAGAGGGGCTAGAGGGTGCTGAATGGATCTGTTTCTTGAGTCTGATTCTAGCTTCACAAATGTTTGGTTTGTGAGAAATCATCTAACTGTCCATTTATGATATGTGTCCTTTTCTACATGCATATTCTCTTTGGTATAAAATGGAAAGTGTCAATTCAAAAAACTTCCAGATAGCCCTTCAATGTCTGGTCAGATTTGTCTCTGTGCACCCATTCACAGGCACCATTATTTTTCTAAAATACGAAACTTACAGCTGTTTGTTTTAGACAGCCTAATATACATTCAAACATTTGCAATATATAACAAAATGTTACTCCTTCACAAAAAAAAACACCTCAAACTGTGCATGAACAGCCAATTCACTGAAGAAGAAATTTAAACATGCAATAAGAAAATGAAAATTCATTTTATTTCATTGTGTTATAAAAAAAATTGAAACATGATGCTATTTTTTGTCTTGGTATCAAACGAAAAAGTGCTGGTAAAGGTTTAGTAAAGGAACATGCACTTTTATTAGCAGGGTAGCATTGGTGCATGTTGAATACTCACATATACATATACCAATTTGATGATATGGATGACAAATCTTAAATGTACATACCGGTTGACCCAATCCTCCCCTTGCTGGGTACATACCCGAAGGAGTAATTCAGGTTCTAGGCAAAGATTTCCCTAAAAGGATGTTTACTGAAACAATATTTATAATACAGCAAGTAAAAGTCCTAAATGGCCAACAATAGAAGATGAATAATGTCCACAAAGCACAAAAAAGAGAAGAGAAGATAAGAGGAAAGAGAAAAGAACAGAAAGCAAATACCAAAGTGTTAGCAGGGATGGTTATCTGTGAGACGTCAATTACTGGTGTGTTTTTAATCTTATATTTACTGTATTTTCCAATATTTCTCTAAAATTAAAAAAAAAAAAATTAGGCCAGGCACAGTGGCTCACGCCTGTAATCACAGTACTTTGGGAGGCCAAGGCAGGCAGATCACTTGAGGTCAAGAGTTCAAGACCAGCCTGGCCAACATGGTGAAAACCTGTCTCTACTAAAAATACAAAAAAATTAGCTGGGCATGCTGGGACGTGCCTGTAATTCCAGCTACTCGGGAGGCTGAGGCACGAGAATCACTTGGGCCCAGGAGGCAGAGGTTGCAGTGAGCTGAGATTACACCACTGCACTCCAGCCTGGGCGACAAAGCGAGACTGTGTTTCAAAAAAAAAAAAAAGTATATATATATATATCTATTATATATATATATTTATATAAATGTATATATTTATATAAATACATATAAATTTATATATAAATAGATATATAAAATATATATATTTACAAATTTATATATACAATAGATACATATATCTATTTTGTATACTTACAAATTTATACTATATATACAAATATATATTTATATAAATATATATTTATGTATGTAGAAATAAATGTGTTTTTATCAGGGCTGTTTCAAACTTAAATATTACAGTTCTTACAGAGAACTTACTGACTTCTTAAGAAAGCACCTGATCTTTTTGAAATACAAGTTAATGGTAAATAAAAGAGATGCCAGCACTCTCACCACAACTGTCACAATCAAGTATTTGCTTGAGAATTATTTTTTTCTTTCCTAAATCCCCTGTAGGGGTGGGAAGGGGGTATTAGACATTCTGTGAGTCATGACCAGTTTAACCCTAATTCCTCAGGCAAAATATAACCTGTGAGGATACATTTGTGGCTTCTCCCTGCAGCAACAATCCGATTGACTCAGCACACAATTATTTATTAATCATTCTATGTTAAATTACAGGGTTCTGTAACAATTGTGCAATGTCCTCCATTCCCCACTCACACCACTTTCCCACTCTTCTAACTCTATACAGCTCTAGGAACTGTATTATCAGTTCACTGTCTTGCATCTCACCTTAGCTTCTAATAAGTGTTAGATTCAAAACTAGACTTGATCGCAAGATTTTCAAGATTGTTCGGAAGTCTGTATGAGATGTGATTTCATCGCCTTTTCTATCATACAAGTCCACTGTCACAGGCTTCACAAAACAGACATTTAGCAAGACATTTTAACACTTCTTCCCACATGAAAACGTCAAGATTTTTTTTTTTTAAACTTTTCCTATGCAGAGAACTAAGGAGATAATGGGCCTAAGTACAGAAGAAGCAAATTAAAAAGAATTTCCAACTCCCACATCACTATGTTTAAGCAATGTGAATACATCCACAAGTAGAAAAAAGACTAGAAGGAAATGTACTAAAATGTTAACAATTGTCATCCATATATGAATAGTGAAATAAGGGTAATATTTGTTTTCTTTTGCTATGTTCTTCAATATTTTTTCATACTTTCCACATTGATTATTGCTTTTGTTATTAGAAACCTTAATCAAATGCTACAGGACAGAAAACGTAGGGAGACAAAAGGTAAACATCTAGGAATCCAAGGTCCTGGGACTTGGAACTTCTCAACTTGCTCAAGTTTATACAGTTCCTAAAGCTTTCTTCCAAATGTAGGTTAAAGCTAAGTCACTGAGTCCTCAGAGAATTCCTTCTGTCACTGCAGACAGCCTTTTGGCATTTATAATCCATAGTGGAGGTTGAAAATACAGGGGACAATAAAGAAAAGACCCAAGACTGTGCCATGATCTGTTTTTATCCATTTTTCTCAGAAATTTTAATGGTATTTGGGGGCAGAGTTTCCCACCAAAATTGAACAGAATGTACCTTCACATTGACTCTGAGAATAAAACAATGTTAACTGCTCCAAAGGGCAGGGGGTCAGGGTGTCTATAGGACTCATGCACATTCTGCTCTCATGCATGAGATCTCAGCTGTGGGTTTTGAACAGAAAAGTACATTTCCTTCTAGTCTTTTCTCTACTCCTGGATATATTCACATTGCTTAAACATAGTGACATGGGAGTTGGAAATTCTTTTTAATTTGCTTCTTCTGTACTTAGGCCTATTATCTCCTTCTTAGTTCTCTTCTTAGGAAAAGTTTAAAAAAAAAATCTTGAAGTTTTCACTTGGGAACATAAAACAATGTTAACTGCTCCAAAGGGCAGGGGGTGGGGGTGCCTACAGGATTCATGCATATTCTGCTGTCATGCATGAGATCTCAGCAATGCATTTCAAACAGAAAAGAGGGATCCCCATGTCCTAACTGACTGCCTCTGTGGTAGAGAATTTGCATGGCTGGCATTTCTGTCAACCAGCAGAATTAGATAGTAAGAAGAAAAAGGATAAACTTTTTTACACTAAAAAGTGTAAATGAGTTAAATGAATAAAATGGCCTTGAAATCATCCCGCACCCAGGTAAATGCATGGGTTTGTAGGCATTCTTTGGAGATTCCCCCCTTCATGGTAGCCCATCCAAGAGGATCCGCGGCTGAGTGGTTTATGCAGCAGGAGGGATGGACAGCACCGACGCATCCAATCCTCCTGGTCCAGCCTCTGGCCTGGGCCTCCAAATGGTTGCCTGGGAGAAGGGGATGAGTTTTCAGCCGTGGAGCTGAGAGTTTTCCTTGAGTAAAGTTAACACAATTCATTACTTGGCTATTAACACCTTCTATTTAACAAAGCACAGGCCATCTATGACTCTCAAAGAGCCATTCACATTCTACCTAATATCACTCTCACAGCAACCTTGCAAATTATGAAGATTATTCCACATTTTACAATTATGAAAACAGACTTGTGATGAAGCATCTTACTCCAAACCCCATTCCTGGGAAGCGGCAGTCAGAAGGAGAGATAAAGGATCACAGACAAGTGAACAAGAAGTCCAGTGCCCTTACCTGGCAGTGCCTGCCCTTTGCAGGACAGCTGTAGACCTTACTCTTCCCTGCAAGTCAAACTGTCACAACGATGGGTATATTTTTATGTTGCATTCTCCCACAGGTAAATGTACACTAAGTGATGGTGAAATACTTGATGCCTTGCTGATTTGGAGACACGCAACCTCCATGAGCACCAGGCTGGATTAGCCAAGCCATGGTTGACAGACATAGCGGGCAAAAATTATTCTAAAAGAAACAACTGAAATGCCTAACACAGAGACAGAAATCTTTTCTCTCTCTTCATGTCCCCTCATATCCCAAGCAACTTTAAGTTACTTATTTCTAAAGCCCAGTCTGGCCCTAATTTCTGAAAAAAATATTTTTTAAAATTGCATTAATATGCCTTTCTCAGTCTTTGCAATAAAACTAGCAGGATGAATGGATTAATGTCATCCACAGATCCAGGTAATGAGGGTGCAGTCTATTTTGGCTTTTGTGGAAAGCTGTCCATCTATTCTGATTTAGAAGCAAATAAATATTATAATATTGTCCAGGCATTTTTTCCTGTATTTTCCTGTCCTCTTTCCCTTTTTTTTTACATGTAACCTGAATGATCCTGCCAGAGTCTGATGAGAGCCTTCTAAACCAGGCTCCTTTCACGAGCACAAAAGACTTTCAGAACCTCTCATTCCCCCAAAGCAGAAGGAAGCTCAGAGAATTCTTTGGGAACACGATCAACTCTAGCACAGTCACTGGCTCTCAGGAAGGGTCCATGTTCCCTGCAACAGGGGAGTGACCCAGGGGAGATGAGGAAGCAAAGCACACGCTGAGAGAACCCGAGAACAGAAGCAGAGCTGGTCTGTTCTGATTAGGGTTCTGAACAGAATCAGCCCCTAACCAGTTTACACTTGCAGTCGTTTTATGCTGGGCACAAGCTTGACCACCGCCACATGGCTTTTGTTTCTGAGAAATCACTAAAGGATTATAGAAATTTTAGCCTGCTATGTTAATTCTACCAAAATATCCTAATTCTGCATTTTTCCAAAGGGGCAAAAGGCAATGGAAAGCAGACAGCTGGTGGTATTTGATTTTCTAAAAAAATTAAATTAAATGCAGTATGGTTTCACGTATTCCACAGGATAAAAGACTCTCAAATATGTACAAGCCATTTATAGTTAAAATACTAGATAAAACATAAACGTTCTAATTGAGAATTTCTGATGATCATTTTATTGAATTTAAAATCAATAAGGAACACCCATCATCTGGGTGACTAATTTTGCTTTTCCATCTGACTTATTCCACCTAAACCAGGTAACCTTCCCCCAAAATAAATATTTCTTTTGACGTTGCCTATGAAATGTGGAATTGACCCAGAAATTCTAATTTCCTGACTTTGTTTACTGAGAACTCTGATTCAAAACTGGGTCAAGAGATGTCTGCATTGTATGTCAAAACTTCTTCCAACTGAATTCACCTTCAGCCAGTCCCACAGACTCAGTGGACTTCATCCCAAATGCCTGTTTATTCATTTCTTCCCCTGGAAACGTTAAAAGCTTCGTGTTGTTAACCAGCTGGTTAGAGTTGAGCAAATCCTCATAAATCAGCCCTTTGCCCAACGAGCTGGGAGTTCATGGTCGCTCTTCCCTGACACACAGAGAAAACAACTGAAGCACATTTCGGTTCACAAAAGAACATTCACACGTTCACAGACCTCGGCTTTCATCTGTCGGATCACAGTTCGTTTTTGATGAACTGTGTTCATCAGCCGCCCCCTAGGGCCGCACAGAGGGTGACGGCACGGGCGAGGAGTCTGGCTGCCGGGGTTCAAGGCCTGGCTCCGTCACTACACTCAGCTCCGGCTCAGGCAAGTCACTGAACTCCCTGAGCGCCATTTCCTCGTCTGTAAAACGTGGAAACAGCAGTGGGCTTGCCGGGAGGATTAAGTGAGGATGCACAGGGGAAGTGTTCTATAGATGTCAGCTCTCAGTAGAACCTCTGCCCCCATGCTGACATGAAGCATGTCTATGAAGTGGTGGGATTGTCTTTCCTGCCTGATTTCTGTAAATGCCATCTGTTACCTTACAGTCACACCCTGTGCAACTGTTTGAGTCCATTAAATTCCCGGAGAGACCCTGAGACTAGCTGATCAAAAACACACCACCTATGTGGTACTTGGTCTGTCCGTGTGTCTGTGATCAACAAAGTGATGAACGCTTTTAAGTGTTGGGATTCGCCAGTGATGCTGGCATGAATAAAGTACGCTGGGCCAGTCCCCCCGAAATGCTTGCCTTCTATACCTCAGTCCAGTTGTATAAGCTGAGGAAACAGACTTCATCCTTTTGGGGCTCAGTCTCTTCATTTGGAAAAATAGGGGCTGCAAACAGTGGCTCATGCCTATAATCCCAGCACTTTGGGAGGCCAAGGTGGGTTGATCACTTGAGGTCAGGAGTTCGAGACCAGCCTGGCCAACGTGGCAAAACCCCATCTCGACTAAAAATACAAAAATTAGCCAGGTGTGGTGGCACACACCTGTAATCCTAGCTCTCTGGGTGGCGCACAACTGTAATCCTAGCTCTCTGGGTGGCTGAGGCACGAGAATCACTGGAACCTGGGAGGCAAAGGTTGCAGTGAGCTGAGATTGCACCACTGCACTCCAGCCTGGGTGACAGAATGAGACTCTTGTCTCCAAAAAAAAGGAATGACAGTAGTCTCTCTTACAAAACTTTTGCGACTGAAAGTGAGTTTTATACAAACTTGTATAAAAAGCATAAACATTAAAAACCATTAACTCTATATGGGAATAACTGGATTCCAAATTGCATACCATGATGTATAATAACACTACAGGAACAACTACCGAATATCAGACTGTACAAAACCCTTTATGTCTTTGATTTCCTTAAATCCTCACCATGAGCTTATTGTTTCCATTTTATAAAATAAATATAAATAAATAAAACCAAGGCTTATGGAAGGCAAGAAACTTCCCTGGGGACGCACAGCAGAGACAGAAATTAAGCCTGGGTCTGTTGGATCCCACAGCCCACGCACATAACTCTGAACGGTACAGGGCCCCGAACCACCCTCTTACTAGCAGCAAGTCTGAACTTGTCAACTGAGCTCCAAGTCACAGACAGAATGATAAAGGAGGATAGTCACACAAGTCAGGCATGGTGACCGAAACAGGGACTAATGTCCTGGCCAGCTTGTCATGGAGGCCTATTTCAATCTGGTTAACATTTACTCATACCCCATTACTTTAGTCCCAATATGCTGGTGCTGACCCAAAGATATCCTCAAAGATCCATCAAGATGCCAGAAGGCAGCTGGATTCCAAGCAGAGGTACAGAGAATGCTTCCTCTACAGTTCTGCACAGGACTTTCCCCACATGTCCTGACAAATCCTGTGAAGGCCCATAGGTCGCATGAAGTCCTTCATGAAACAGATCTATCAGCTCAGGTTTCTAAACCTTCTTCTCTAACACCACCCAGGTTCCTCTCTGTCTTTCTCTCTGGAGCCTGCCTGTTCCTTGTGCAGTCAGAAGAACAAGACATGAATTCATGCAAACAGATGCCCAGAGAGGCACAAGCCCATGGCTTACACAAATAGCGGGACTGCCAACCCCAGTCTGAACTCTGCCAGAACAATCTGCTTCCTCATCTTTTATGGGTCTAAGACAATCTGCTTCTACAGCAATAGGCTATTGAGAAAAATAAAAGGTCCACAACTTAATTCAGTGAGCATTCACACTCAAAGAAACTATTCCCTGAATCTTCACCTAGCTTTGCTACTCTCCTTTGGAGGTGAGTGAAGGTGGGATATTGATCCCCAGGGTCCACAGCCCAGCCCTCCTCAGCGCAGCCCTGCCTGAGGGTCCTGGGAAACCAGGCAATGCTGGAACCCAAGGACGAGCACAGGAACGCTTCCCTCTCCCCTCGGGCACTTTTTAAATCGAGCCCCCAAATTTCCAGGCAGGGGGCCAAGCTATTCAATAGAAGGCATACACTAAACTGAGGAGCCAGACTCGAATGGGAAGTGGCCTTCTCGTGGAGCTAAGAGGCGACTCTGTTCATTGATTTATCCATCCTTGTCTAATTCACCTGTTTACTGGACACCCGCTTTGCTACAAGAGGTGCTGAGTATCTAGGTGTATCTAGGTGCTGATACTCCAGTGATAGGGACGCTCCAGTGATAAGGACACTGCATCCTTCCCTTGAGAGCTTACGTGTCCTGGTTGCAGCCCATATTCTAGTAGGGGTGGGTGAGAGTGATAGAAAGAGAGTGGCCAGAGGTGGAGAGGAGTGTCAGTGAAGGCGTCAGGGACCCTCACATCAAATATTGAGGAATATCCCCTCATGCAGAGTGGGGAGAAGAGATGGAGAGAGCAGGAGGTCGCATATTCAATGATCAAAAACATAAAGAGGACTGTGACTTCAAATAAAGAGAAAGATTTCATGACCTTGGCCTTTTAGAAGCTAAGGGAACTGAAACTGAAAAGGTCAGATAAGGGCGGAAAATGAGGCAGAGTCCACAATTATCACCTGTTTAAAGGTGAGGAAAATGAAGTGCAAAAAGAAACAGAACACAATTGGCATAAGGAAGTGTTGGTTTGTGAATGCCATCAGTCTGATCCAGAACTTAAGCCTTTGCCCACTGGGCTCCAGTTCTACATTTCTATGGCTTAAAAACATGTAGATATTTAAAATCCTAAATATGATGGAAGGAAGATCATCAATAAGCGGCTTATTCAAAGGTTATGGGGGCTGAAGACAAACGGAAGAGTAAATTAATATGAAAAAACATAGATGGGCCAGCAGAGATAAGCAAGGGGAAGGTTTAACCAAGAGAAGCTGATGCAAACAACGGTGTGCTCCTCTGCAAGAGTGCACCCTGTCTCCTCGACGGGCTCGTCCAGTAAGACAATAGCAGAGGCTCACATGCTGCTGGGATGCCTAACATATGATGCCTGGAGAGGCTTTGCTAGGGGCAGTATCACTCATGACTCCATGAACATTCATGCAACCCTACTCAGTGTGGGGACCAGCTGGACCCTGGTGCACCAAGGATGATAAAATGGCTCTGCCTTCATGGATCTCAGTCACTAGCCAAACTTGACATGGAAACAAATCAGTGCTAACAAGAACTACAGCTGCTATTCAGCTGAGAAACTGAGGGGTACAGTGAATGTGCTGCCTCTGGGCCCAAGGGACCAGCTGTGTCCCAGCTGAGATGTCGACCAAACGCAGCACCCAACAAATGTCCACACACCCGACTGCTCTGCTTAGAACAGAAAGCTCCAGAGAAGACAGTCAGGACAAAATATGCATCACCTAAAGTGCCAACACAGTTGTGTATCATCCCTGCAGTTTCTGCTGAGACCCCAGCTTACCATCATATCTGTAAGGCAAACTGCAGGTCACCCAGATGCAGGTGCTCAATTCCATAGTTATTGTAAAAGTTCCTCTGGCAGTGACCAGGACTGCAGATACCATGGTACTGACCATTCTGAAATATGTGTCTTTGAAAAGATAGCCCACTCCCACCACCTACAGAAAAACAAATTAAAGCTAAACAGCCTTGCCTCTGATCTCCAAGGAACTTATCACCCCCCTTCAAGAAGAAAGGAGAGCTGTTCCTTCAGAGCTACAAGTAAGGGCTGCACTAGACTGAATCAGGCCCCTTCATTCAGCAAACATGTACTGAGCTCCTACTGTGTACTGGGGACTAGTAACTAGACCCTGGTCTAGGCACTTGGATGCTAGCAATCAACAAAATAGACACATCCCTATTGCTGGAAGGTTAGAGTTTAGCAGGAGGAAAGGACAGTGTTTGTTAGAGGTTACCAAGTGGTTACAGGAAAATAAAAGTAGAGTGGTGTTCAGTGGGACCAGGCAACCAGAGGGCAGGCAGGAGGCAGGCAGACACAATAAGGTGATCTGGGTGGATCACACAAAAAATGGACATTTGAACACAGACTTGACAGATATGAGCAAGTTAGGACAACAGACACGGGGGAAGAGGAAGAAGGAAGAGCCAGGGCAACATGGCAACAATGTTCCTGTTGTGTTTAAGGCAAGCCAGTGGGCAGTGCAGCTGGTGATATGGTTTGGCTGTGTCTCCACCTAAATCTCATCTTGAATTCCCATGTGTTGTGGGAGGGACCTGGTGGGAGGAAATTGAATCATGGGGGGCAGGGGCAGGTCTTTCCCATGCCATTCTCGTGATACTAAGTCTCACGAGATCTGATGATTTTAAAAAGGGGAGTTTTCCACACAAACTCTCTTCTCTTGTCTGCTGCCATGTGAGATGTGCCTTTCACCTTCCACCATGAATGTGAGGCATCCCCAGCCACGTGGAATAGAAAGTCCTCTTTCTTTTGTAAATTGTCCAGTCTCGGGTATGTCTGTATAGGCAGCATGAAAACAGACTAATACAGCTGGAGCAGAGGGAGGGCGTGGGTGGGCAGGTAAGGGGAGGGACGGAGTGTGCTGCCTAAGGCCACTGTATGGACCTTGACTCCAAGTGAAATGGGGACTCTTGGGTGAGTTTTAAGCAGGAGAGTGACATAATCTGTGTTGACAACAGACTCTAGTAAAGCAAGGATGGTGGGGCGGAAACTGAGGGCTGTTGGTGCACTCCTGGAAAGAGCTGATGGTGGCTCCTAGGAAAGCAGTGAGCAGGGGGCAGATTCTGGTGGTTTATGAAGAGAAAGTCCACAGAATTTCCTAGCAAGCTAGACTTGGGCTGTGTGTGTGGCAAGGAGGGTATGGGTGTGTGTATGTGTGAGAGAGTGAGAGACAGACAGAGAGGTGGAGGAGCGGGGAATATGGTTCCAATGTTCCAACGTTGGGAGCCCAAAGCAAGGCCTTGCCATCACCTGGGCTAGAAAAGGTGGAGCAACCTGAGGTGGGTGGAGAGTAGCTCATTTCGCCAACGTCATGTTTGAGATGTCTCACAGATATCCAAACAGAAGTGCCTGATGGGCAGCTGATATGCAAGTGTGAAGTTTGGAAGGGAGAGAGCTGGGCTGGAAGAATGAATTTGGACATCATAAGGAAATCAGTGGTATTTCAATTCATAAAACTGACTGCGAGCTCCCAAGGAATGAGTACAGAGGGAGAAGAGGGCCCAGGTCAGAACTCTGTGCTCTCCCATGTGCAGGAGATAAAAAGGAGGAGTGGCCTGCAGAGGACAGGCAGTGGTGGGGGCGGAGGGCAACAGAGATGGCCCAGCTGTCACGCAGAGACTGTGCCAGCTGGAGCAGAGGGGAAGACTCCTGTCATCGTGTCAAGCATAATGAGGACTGAAAACTGACCACTGGTCTGAGCAACCAGAGGACCAATAGTGACCTGGACAAGGCAGCTTTTGTGGAACTGGGGCAAAAACTAGAGTGGGTTCAAAAGAGAATGGCTGAGGGTGAAAACAGAGAGCTCCGATGGCACTGTGAAAGACAGCTGACACACAGAGGAGCCAGGGGCAGGTGGCAGCTGGTGAAGTGAACATGGTCACTGGGTGTCTGTTTCTTTTCAGAGGATGGACATGTGTATCGTGATGGAGCAATCCAGCAGAAAGACAAATCAAGTGACACAGGAGGGAGAGGGGAGGGAGGCTAGAGTGATGGTCTAGAGAAGGCTGGAGGGTAGGACCCAGGATACATTCAGCACTGCCTTTAGACAGCAGCCAAACACGTCAAACAGCTCATCTGTGGGAGGCGGTGGGCACAGACCCTGGCACGTGAGAAGTCGGTGAAAATCGTCTCCTGTTGGAGTGAAACTCCAACATTTCCTTAGTGAAAGTAGAAAGTAAGGTTATCAGCTGAGAAATGACACTCAAAAAAGTCTTTGACATCCAAAAAGGTATAGTGTGTATTACCCTTTCTATAGTGTGTAATTACCCTTTCAATTCCTAATTAGCATAAGGAAATCTCACATCTACTCTAAAATCCTCTGGCAAACCTGGACCTGCACAGATGTTTCCTTACTGGAAAGGCATTCCAATCATTCACCCATTATCTGGACGAGGGGCTGGCAAAGTTTTTTTTTTTTTTTTTTTTTGGTCAAAGGCTACAGTGTAAATATTTTCAGTTTTAGAGACCAGTCTGTTGTGGTTCTGCAGCTCTGCAATAGTAGGGCTAAGGCAACAACACACAATCATAAACAAATGGATGTGGCTGTGTTCCAATAAAGCTTTGCTTACACAAACGGGTTGGGTTTGGCCTTCCATCTATGGTTTGCCAACTCCTATAATCTAGAAAACAGACTTTCTAGGGATTATATTAGAGTATCAGAACTCCTCACCTACACTAAAAATATTACTACCTAACAAAAGGAGGGTCCAGATACAATACAGATAGCAATGGGCAACATGACTTAAATTCAAGCTGATGCAGAACTTCTAGGCTAGGTGCAGTGGCTCACCCCTGTACTCCTAGCACTTTGGGAGGATGAGGTGGGTGGATCTCTTGAGCCCAGGAGTTCAAGACCAGCTTGAGCAACATGATGAAACCCTGTCTCTACAAAAAAGTCCAAAAAAGAAAAAAATTAGCCAGTGTGGTGGCGCATGCCTGTGGTCCCAGCTACACAGGAGGCTCAGGTGGGAGGACTGCTTGAATGCAGGAGGTCAAGACTGCAATGAACCATGATCAGAACTCTGCACTCCAGCCTGGGTGCCAGAGCGAGACCCCGTCTCAAAAACAAACAAACAAACCAAAACAAAAACTTCCAAAGGCCAGTTTACATAGTTTTTAGTATAACTCTATAAATACCACTCAACTGTGATTTCAAAGTGTAATAAAAACATTCCAATGCCCCGCACTACATTCTCCTGAGATGACTGTACCCATATTGCAAAAAGATAATGGCCTAGGTTAAAATACTAACACGAAGGAACAAGGTCTCATACATCTTGGTAAATAAAATCAAGCACTAACTAGCTAGAAAAATCATCCATGTACTGAACTTTCTGGGAACTAGTATTCTATCTATTGACTGGGCCAGTAAAATGAGACTTCCATCTTCAGATTACAGGACTTCAGAGTGATCCTTGTAGATGAGCTAGCTTTGTCACTGTTGTTATTTCATGTTTAGGGTCATCTGTAAGTTTGTCTATAAGAACTCTTTCTCTCCTAGGCTCCTGGGGCCCCACAATTTACAATGGACCTCCAAGAGTCCAGGAATCTCTTGGATTCTAAGGCTATGAGGAGCACTGTCCAACAGCACCGTCTGTGTTGATGGCACGTTCCACAGGTGCTCTGTTTGGCAAGGCAGCCAGTAGACCTGTGGCTGGTGAGCACTTCAAATATGGCCAGTATGACTAGAACTGAATATTTAATTTTATTCCCTTTTAATTTACTTAAATTTAAATGTAAGTAGTCAAATACAGTGAGTGGCTACCATGTTGTGCCTGACAGCTTTTGGGGAAAAACTGGAAATGAAAACGTAACCAGGTACTACTTCTCCTTTCTTCTTTTCTGTCTAAATTCTCCAAATAGTACCAAAGACCGTGCTTTATATCCTTGCTTTAAAAATTTAAAAAAAATAATAATCCCTGTAAATGCATGCTCTCTACCCAAAGAGCCGAAGTTTCTCCCTAAACTTTTTCGCCAAAGGACCTCACATTTCACTTCTGACCAGCTAAGCTTATTACCAACTTTCCAACGTTCAATGGAAAACAAGGCCTCACATATAATAAAAAAACATATTTTTATATATATACACACACATATATGTGTATACACATATACATTTATATGTGTGTATAAATTACATTTATATGTGTGTATAAATTACACATTACATTTATATGTGTATACACATATATGTGTGTGTATATATATAAAATGTGTATATACATATGTGTGTATACACATATATATATGCACATGCACACAGACACACACACACACACACACACGAATTTTTTGGCAAACAAGAGTCCCAAACAAATTGCTTTTGGCCAGGCGTGGTGACTCTTGCCTGTAATCCCAGCACTTTGAGAGGCCAAAGTGGTCAGATAGCTTGAGGCCAGAAGTTCAAGAATGGCCTAGCCAACATGGCAAAACCCTGTCTCTACTAAAAATACACAAAAAAATTAGCTGGGCACGGTGGTTCACGTCTGTAATCCCAACACTCTGGGAGGCCTGGATGGGCAGATCACTTGAGGCCAGGAGTTCAAGATCAGTCTGGCCAACATGGTGAAACCCCATCTCAACTAAAAATAACACCAAAAAAAATAAGCCTGACATGGTGGCATGCACCTGTAGTCCCAGCTACCCAGGAGGCTAAGGCATGAGAATCGCTTGAACCCAGGAGGCAGAGGTTGCAGTGAGCCAAGATTGTGCCACAGCACTCCAGCTTGGGCAACAGAATGAGACTCTGTCTCAAAAAAAAAAAAAAAAAAAAAAAAAAAAAATTACTGTTAACATTGTCATTCTCATCCTTTCAGGTCATAAACAACATCGTGTTGATGATGCCAACCTCCATATTTGCCTTTCACCAGGTGCTAGCAAACAGCACAAGGACAGGTGGCAACAGGCTAAATGCTGATGAACTTTCATGTGCCAGGCTGTTATCTGGGTGGGAGGCAAATCAGGAAGGGGCCTGAGGCACCTTGTCTTTACCTTATCTTACCCCAGCCAGGGCCATAGCAAGGGTCCAGGACAATCAAGCTTTGGAAAATGGACAATTTCTGGGGACAACAGATAGGAAGGGGTTCCTGGTCAGAAATCCATGCCCCGTATAGGAAGTGAGTTTAGTTTTCTTTCCAGGTCACTGAAGGACCTGTGACAGCCTGAAGACTTCCCAATCCCTACACCGCCATCAAATAAAGAACACATAAGATGTCCTATATTATATCTACATTTATGTTATATAGTTGCTCAAGTCAAAAAATGATGAGTCATCTTGGATTCTTCTCTCCACAACATAGGCTGAGTCCATCCACTTCCCTCCCTCTTCAGAGCTGGACCGTCACCCCCTCTCACCTGGACTCAGTCAAGCTGCAGTAGCCTCCTAAATGACCTCCTAGCTCTCCTCCTGCCCCACATGTTAATCAGTCCACCTTTTCAAAACAATGACCACAGCATGGAAATTGGGAGCACAGAAATGTAAGCTTGGCCTCCTCAGGTTGGGTTCCCAGCTCTGACATTGGCCATGGGTCTTAGGCACGTCTCTGCCTCAGTTCCCTCTTCTGTAAAATGGGGATAATGACAGTGGCCACTTGATAGGATTATTAGGGATTAGATGAGTCACTCATACAAAACACTCAGAATGGGATGAGCACATGCTAAGCACTCTCTAGGAGGAGCCCTCTCTACAACACTCCCCACTGCTCTACCTCCCGTCATGCTTAGAATAAAATTGAAACTCCTGCCTCAGCCTCCTCTCCTTCCCCTTGTCTCTGCTCTGGCCAGTCTCTGTTTCTGTTGTGAAACACACCATGGTTGGGTCCACCCCAGGGCTCGGCACTGCCGTTCCCCGACCTGCAACGCCCTTGCCGCAGATCTCCCCATGGCTGCACCTTCTGGGGTCTCAGGGTCCCTCAGTCACCAGCTATCTCATCAGCCCATTTATGATCATCAGAGCACCCATTCCACCCGGCACCTTCATGTCCACTGCCTTATTTACTGACTATCTCCTGACTAGAAGGCGGGCCTGCTCTTCCTACAGTGAAGGAACACCATATCTGTTTCCTTCAACTCTCCCTTCAGGGCCTAAAACAGTGACTGATTAGTAAGAGCACAGTAAATGTGGGTTCCTTTCATGAATGAATGAATGAAGCCATGTAATATACGTTAGGGTGACATCATGATGCCCAACCCAGAGACAGACACCCTTTAGCACTCAGCCTATGCAAAGATTGCCTGTGCTGCAGACAGCTGCCTTGAGCAGAGGGACACTCATTCCTGGGGCAACCCTCACTAGATCAACAGCTAATTTGTGTGAAGGTGTGAAGGCCTGGCCGTCTCAGTACCACTTGGGACAATTCTTACTCCCCGCTGGACCCCTGTGGGGTCAGCTGAGGCTGGCATGGCATCTTTGTTGCATCCTGAGATCTCCCTGTACTCCTTCCTGTTCCTCCCCTCTCTTCCCCAGGTGCCTGTCTTGAGGGCATTCCCTAATAAACATCCTGTGCACCAAACTCTATCTCAGAGGCTGCCTCCAGGGAAATGCAACCTGCAACACATAATGATGCCTGTTAAGGTGAACACTGGCTCCCATCCCACCTGGGCATGCAGGTAGGCAGGCTGAGGAGATCTACACAGCTGGTCCTGCCCTGTGCCACTGGGTCCCTTCTTCCACCTGGACTGATTGTTTTTATAAAGCTGGCACCTAGGGCTCTGAGTTCACCCTACTGTGGGGGTTTCAGGGCATGTTTCCTGAGTCCATCAGAATCCACACATATTCAAATCCACAAATTCAAATCCACTGTAATTTAGCCATGTGTTTTCTTCCAACTCATGGGAAGAGGTCCAGGGACCATCTAAAAGACCGCTTCCTTCCCCAGGCTGCTTTCTTATTTCCTATCACCCACTCATGCTCTCCTGCATCTTTTTCCTGCATCCATTCAGAGAGGATTCACAAAACATGCTAGGATGCTTTCAAGTGGTAGTATGATCCACACACTCTTAAAGCCACATTTTTCCTATAATTATGGCAGGATGCTCTGAGCCATTTCTTGGGCAATTCTCAGATACTACAGATGAGCTCTAGCTTCTGTCTTGCAGCTCTCAGGAAGTACAAATATCCAAATGCTTTATTCGTGACATTTTGGAGCTGCCCAGATGTGCTACAGCTTTCCTTGTTCATTCCTATGCACCACAGATGTGCTGCTACGGAGTATATGTGCATGGTCTTCTTGAACAACCAGTGAGTCTCTCCAGTCTGCAACTGGTGCTATTAGCGTCAAGGATGAAGGATTGTGATCTAAGAAACATACGCATTCATACATACACACACACACACACACACACACACACACACACACACCCTGGCAGCAGTAGTCAGGACTCACTTTTCTGGGTTGCATTTATATAAACACCAGTCTCTCAGAGCTTAGTCTCAGCCTGTCCCCAGAGTCATGGGGCATGTGCTGGGCTCCCTCTTTAGGCCAGGGCAGCCATTTCAGCAACTCTTGGCACAGACTGGGCCTATCTGGAGCAGCAACTAAGAACTTAGCCTCACTGTCACCATGCATTAAGCAAATTATCACATAAGCCAGACCATATCGTCAGCAATCCCAGGTATAAAATACAGCCTTAAAACGTGGCTCAGCATGTGAGAACCAAATAGCAAACTTACCATGGGCTTATGCTGCAGAAGCTGGTGTACAAAACAAAAAACACTAAAATCTCAGCTCCTCTCAACAACTTTCCCTGACAATCCTCCTCCAATCAAATAATTTAATGTTCCTCCTTCCAACTCCCCAGAGCACTTTCAAAGTCTCTCAACCATACTATTCTTGGCATGGTATTATAACTGAATGTTTAGGTACTGCGTTTCACCCTAGTTTGAATTCCTTAAAAACCACCCGCTCTGCCTTGGTTAGCACCCCTAGTGGCCAGCACAGTGCCTGGTGTAGAGCAGGTACCCATCAGAGGCTCACAGAAAGAATAATGACGTTCTTGATTTTGCAAGAAAAAAAAAGTATTTGAAAGGCCTTTTGACATTCTCAAGACAAGATCATGTGCTCACAAGAAGGCGCAGATGAGAAACCTGAAAAATCACATGAGCACCCAGAGGCAACAGCAGCGGAATGACAACTGCCCTGCCTGGAAACAACACCCCTGGCCATCAGTGCAACTGCACTATGGAACGTGAAACTCAGGGTCATTCAGGTCTTAGTCACTGAAAAGCCCACAACATTTACGACAACTCCAGTTGCCTAAATAAACCTAGACAAACATCATCTTTGAAAATAATATATCACAGATCTAAATGCCTGAATTTTCAGTTAGTTCAAACAGACTTCACTCTGGTTCTACACCAGATCAACTTTTATAAACCGCCACATCTCCACATCTCATTTTCATGACATCTACATTTTGGGATTAAATAAAATAATGGCTAAAGTGAGCTTTTAAATGTTTTGAAGCCATCTAGAATAAACCTGACAAAATAGCATTAAAGATTAGTATGATGGCTGGGTGCTGTGGCTACACCTATAATCCCAGCACATTGGGAGACTGAGGCAGGAGGATTGCTTGAGTTCAGGAGATTGAAACCAAACTGAGCAATATAGTGATAGTGAGAACCTGTCTCAAAGAAAAAAAAAAAAAAGTTAATTAGCTGGATGTGTTGGTACAGGCCTGTGGTCCCAGCTACTTGGGAGGTTGAGGTGGGAGCATCACTTGAGCCTGGGAGGTTGAGGCTACAGTAAGCCACAATCATGCCACTACACTCAAGTCTGAGTGACAGAGTAAGACCCTGTCTCAAAAAAAAAAAAAAAAAAAAATTATCATGAAGAAGAGTATTAGCAATAAATTTTTTTAAAACACTATTCACCCCATATCTAAGTAAACCCCAAATACATTTTCTTTTGAAAATGTTACAGTGAAGTTTGATATCTAGGATATTATTTTTTAATATTTGTATTAACAAGGAAGAAGAAATCAAGAATCAGTTTATCAAGTTTATCACGAAGATGATGGCAACATAAAGTAAGAGAAAAGGGTGAAAGTTCATTTATCATCATTCCTGTGACTGCTGCTTGGCATTAATTTTCTAATAAGATTTTCATTATTTTTTAAAGCCAAGTAACAAAAGAAAATAAAAATCAAGGCAATCATACTAGACTGAATAGTGTCCTCCCCAAAATTATATCCACCAAGGACCTCAGAATGTGACCTTATATGGAAACAGCATCTTTGCAGATGTAATTTGTAAGATGAGGTTATACTAGATTAAGGTGAACCCTAAATCCAATTAGTGGTGTCCTTATAAGAAGGCCAGCAGAGCCAGGCACAGTGGCTCACACCTGTAATCCCAGCACTTTGGGAGGCCGAGGCAGAAGGTTCACAAGATCAAAAGATCAAGACCATCCTGGCTAACATGGTGAAACCCTGTGTCTACTAAAAATACAAAAATTAGCTGGATGAGGTGACGGGCACCTGTAATCCCAGCTACTCAGGAGGCTGACGCAGGAGAATTGCTCCAACCAGGGAGGCGGAGGCTGCGGTGAGTCAAGATTGCGCCACTACACTCCAGCCTGGGCAACGGGGCAAGACTCCATTCCCCGCCGCCTCCCACCCCCGCCAAAAAAAAAAAAAAGGCCAGCAGACACTAAAATACACATAGAGGGGAGAACATCATGTAAAGATACAGGCAAAGACTGGAGTGATGCATCTACAAGCCAAGCAATAGTAAGGATGGCCAGTGGCCCCCAGGAGATGGAACAGGTGAGGAAGAAAGCTTTTCTAGAGTCGTCAGAGGGAGCATGGGCCTGCCAACACCTTGGTTGCAGAATTCTGGCTTCCAGAACTGGAGAGAGTAAAGCCACCCAGTTTGTGGTAATTTGTTATAGCAGCCTAGGTAAACTAACTAGGTGGAAAGGTCTCTATCCTGGCATCTATTGCATTGAAGACGACTAATAATATAAATACACACATCGCTGGTAAAAGGGTAAGTTGAGTTAGTTCTGCTGAATATGTATTAAACCCTTAACATGCAACTATTTCTTGATCCAGCAATTCTACTTTAAGGAATTTATAAAAATAATCAGAGATAGGAACAAAAAATCAGCGACAAGGATAACCACCACCTGCTTTTACATCAGTAAAAAGAAAAGTAAAACACGAACACGCCACAGAGATTATAGCAGGTTTATTCATAATTGCCAAAACTTGGAAACAACCAAGACGTCCTTCAGTCAGTAATAAATAAATACATCCAGACACTGAAAAATTACTCAGTGCAAAAATGAAATGAGCTATCAAGCCATGAAAAGACATGGAGGAAACTTATATTACTAAGTGAAAGAAGCCAGTATAAAAAGTCTATGAACTATATGATTCCAAATATATGACAGTCTGGAAAACACAAAACAATGGATATCACTGTTTGCCAGGGGGTAGTAGGAATGGATGAGTGAAGAAAGGGAAGAACTGGTAGAGCACAGGGGATTTTCAGGACAGTAAAACTACTCTGTATAATACTGTAATGGCAGGTACACATCACTATCCATTTGTCCAAACCCACAGAATGAATGGACAACAGCAAGAGTGTCCCCTAAAGTAAACTGTGGACTTTGGGTGACACTGCAATGTCCACGTTGGTTCACCAGTTGTAAGCAATGTGCCTCTCTGGTGGAGGAATGTTGGCAGTGGGGGAGGTTGTGGCTGTGTGGGGACAGAAGGCATGTAAGAAATCTCTGTATCTTCCACTCAATTTTGCTACGAACCCAGTATCACTCTAAAAAATAGTCTATTTTTAAAAAAGAATGCCTTAAATAAGCAACAATAAAGGACTAATAAAATAAACTATAATCCAGCCAATCAATGGGATGTTTACAAACAACAAACTTAGAACAATCATCAATCAAGAGAGAACATGGAACATACAAAAATCCTCAACACATTCACACAACAGAGAGATGTTGTAGAAAGTCACCCTATTTAAAAACAAGATAGAAACAGATATAAAACCACTAAGGTGAACGACCTTATCAACAGTTAGCATTTCGGAACTCCTTCCTATATTAAGTACGAATCATACCTTTATAAAAGCAAGGAGTCTTTTGTTCTCCATTTTTAAAAAGCTAATCAGGAAAGTTGTAATCAGCCAAAATCAAAACAAAACTATCAGTGGAAGAAATAAAATATGGAAAGTTCAGATACTCTAACATGTATCTTCAGGCAAGTAAAGATTACTAAGAACACCCACTTTGTACTCTGATGGCTTTGAAGAATAAAGAGGAGGAAACAGGCTTAAAACATAGCAAGTAAGACCTGATGACACAGAAGTGAGAATGTTCTTACCAAAACCTGACAGAGTGCTGGAGTAAATTAGCAAGGATAGCAGGAGTCTCTCTTCTTCTCTGCTGATTATTAACAATGGGATGAATCATTTCCTTTCTTGAATTAAGTCTGAATCAATTACTCTTGAAGTATTTTCAAAATCTATCATCATCTAATATTATATCAAGATAGATTCAGATATATGCTGTAAGGAACATTCATGCCCAAGCAACACATATATGTGTGCATGGACTCAACACACATACACACACACACACACACACACACAGAGAGAGAGAGAGAGAGAGAGAGAGAGAGAACTTTATGGTTTGCAATTACATACGGAAAATGTTTAAAGGTATTAACATTTGCAAGTAATATTACCAATGGTCATTTTATGCAGTAACAAAGTCAGTGGCATGAATATTATCTTACTCTCAAAAAAAAAAAAAACAAAACAAAACAGTATATGGAATCGTTTTTAAAAGTTGAAAAAGGTAAGAAGTGAAAATAATGACAATGGCAAAAATAAGTGATGAGTTGGAAAAACTGAAAACCATTAGAATTTATAAATACATCCCAAAGCAGGCTGTTTAGAGGAAGGAGAACACAACAAACTAAAACACCATGGGCAAGTGCACCTGAGATTAGAAAGACAGACAATACAAGCACAAACTGAAAACGGGGTGTAAACATAGACAAGAAAGAGTTGTTTGCTTTTCTAAAAAAAATGAACTTTCAAAATTCTATGCAATTAGATTTTAAAATCCTGATTAAATATAAGTGACCAAAATTGACTTAAGAACATATGAAAGATTAAATAACAATGGAAGAAACTGAAATAGCTCTTCAAAATTATTTCCAATAAAGGCTCCAGACTCAGACCCTGGTAGCTTTGTGTGTGAGTTTATTCAAACACTCAAGGGGCAGATGTCTCATGTTGTGAAAACTTGCCTAGATTAAGACATTTGGAAGAAGTTGCAATACATTTTGAAAATAAATGCAATCTCAATACCAAAGTCTAATATTGTGAGGACTAAAAAGAAAAGCTAAAAGTCAAAACTACGTATGGACACACAGCAAAAATACTAAGATACGAAACACAATACTAGCATATCAAGTTACACCAAAGTGTAGAATCAAATAGACTTTATACCAGAAAACAGAAAACATGATTAGAAATATTATGAAAAAACATACAAAGATTATTAATAGGTCAAAGGAGAAAAATTATGTATCATAAAAACAAGAGATGATAAAAAGTATTTGATAAAATTTAATACTTCTTTAAAAAAGAATGAAACCCAAACTAGAAAGACATTCCTTAACCTGATTTAAAAAAATAATATTAAAGTAACAGCCAAGATAGCTATCATCATTATTAATCACTATTATCCAGAAAGTTGAAGTCAGTTCAATGTTACATAAAACAGAAATACACTGTACAGCAACTGGAAGGAAAGTAAAAATGTTATTATTGGCAGATAGTATTATGTTAATCTGGAAAGCACAGAAGATGTAACAGAGAAATGATAAGAACAAATAAAACATTTAGTATAACCATAAAGTTGAAAATAAACATCCAGAAATCCATAGCTTTTCTGTTTACCAGCAATTACCAGTTAATAAAAATAGATAATATTGGCCGGGTACGGGGGCTCTCGCCTGTAATCCCAGGTGAGGATTCATTCAATCAATTTATAGATTCATTGAATTCATTGATTCATCCTTTGGGAGGCCGAGGCAGGTGGATAACCTGAGGTCGAGAGTTCAAGACCAGCCTGACCCACATGGAGAAACCCCATCTCTACTAAAAATACAAAATTAGCCCAGCGTGGTGGTGCATGCCTATAATCCCAGCTACTTGGGAGGCTGAGGCAGGAGAATCGCTTGAACCTGGGAGGTGGACGTTGCGGTGAGCAGTGATGGCACCACTGCACTCCAGCCTGGGCAACAAGAGTGAAACTCTGTCTCAAAAAAAAAAAAAACAAAAAAAAAACAAAAAGGATAATATTTTTTGAACACATACTAACTGCCAGAAACAGTGTTAAGTCCTTACCATATCAACTCACTTACTTTTCATAACAACCCTATGAAGTAGATACCATTATTGTCCACCTTTTAAAGGTGAGAAAACCAAGACTTGGAAGAATTAAATATCCTGCCCGAAGTCTCACTGGTAGCCACAACAGAACCAGTAGGAGATTCTGGCAGTCTGAATGCAGAGTCCTCATGAGAAACCATTCTACCATACTGCTCCCAATTAAGCCAAAAGGTCATACAAGCTAAACTGCCAAGAATAAACATAGCCAAGAAACACATGCGACCCATGCAAAAACATGAAAAACTTTAAACTTTTACAATCACAGAAAAAAAAAAATCCTATTTGAATAGAGACATGTCATATTTCACAATAGGAAAATTGTACTTCATAAAAACGTCAATTCCCTTGAAAAATAATAGATTTAACACAATTCCAATCACAATCTACAGAGATAGCATTTATTTTTTGTTGATGCTGTGTTTTGCTTGGAGTGAGGCAGAGTTTAATGATGTGATTCTAAAGTTCATCTAGTAAAAATGTGAGTAGCCAGCCAAGAAATTGCACATAGATATAAAAATGTCCTCTAAGATGCTAGTCACTGGAATCTCCACCCTCGGGTCCACGCAGCATCTCTTCCTGACCATCAGCTTCCTAAGAGAGTTCTGCCTACACCTTTGGTGGCTCCTTAGTTTTAAGAAAAATGAAATACAAAAGAACCAACAAAACCTGAAACAAGGTATAGATAAAGACAAAAGAAAAGACGCTAAAATTTAAAACAGCTCATGTGTTAAAGTAATGAAATTATGTTTGACACCTACTCTTTGGCCTTCAAACTTTTTTTAAAGAGTCCTTATCATTAAAAGTTAAACAAAACAAAAAAGAACCAAAGAGAGATGGGGGTGCTGGAAAGAGGATGACAAATGTAAAAAACAAACCCTAATTTTACAGTATTATTTATTCTGTTGAAAATGTTTAATCTGGAAAAGCAAGGTTCAGGAATCATTCTGCATCTGTGTTAAAATAGGAGGGGAAGGCCTCCTCTTCTCTTTACTTAACACCTTGGGGTCCCACTTCAGGGCCACCCCCTTAGAGCAACACCTTGAATTCGTGCCTTTGGCAGTCCCTTCTCCACCACTTAGCACCAAATTATCTAGCATCTTGTCCTCTAATTATGTGCAAACAGGAAAGGAGAACCAGCAGGACCTGAGGCCGGCCTGTCTCCAGCCTCCCACAGACCACAGGCCCCGGGGGCCCAGCACCCAGAAAGACTTGATGATTAAGAGACTGCAATCCGGGGCTTTGATGGCCCCGGGCAAGTTTAGGGTTTCAAAAAAAGGGGGGAAACAGCCACATCAAAGAGGTGATGATTTTTTGACTCAGCTCCAGCGTTTTTAAATATTACGTTTCTAAATAAAGTAAATGGATACTCTAGAGAAATAGCTCAAGGAAGGTCACAGAGAGGAGCAACTACTTGAGACTTGATAAATCAAATAAACAATAGACTAAGCAAAGGAAAGCCCAGAGCACATTACAGACCCTCTTGCCTTTTTGTTTTACCATTAAGGAGCTGTTCTTATAAACAATGAGCCCATTCAAAAGGGGTTTAAAAAAAATCCCTCAAGGAAGCTTCTATCTCCTCCACCCAGAGAGCAGTTCTCCCTTTCCTACTGCCTGTGAAAGCCTGGCCTCCAGGAACACACTCTGCCTGAGCTGGGAAGGACACACCTTTGATCTAGAGTTCCAAGACAAAAAAATCCTGACTCAAATTACTCAGGAATTCTATTGGTAGCAAAAGGTGAGAGAAAGTGAAAAGCCTCCACATTAATTTGTTCTCAGGTGGTACGTTTTCTCCCATGCCCAGCAAGGAGCACAGGTTTTTGTGTTTTATAACTTTCATGTAGAACTATCCGAACATCCACATCCACCCAAGGCCTGGTTTCTGAATGCAGCTCCTTTTTAACTCGGTATTACCTGTGGGTTTCTCATGGTTTCCTGGATCTAAATCAAACAGGCAGTCAGCACAGCTCCCATCCCATCTTATTTTTGTTTCTTTAAAAAATAGCCCTTGATTATGAACTCTTCCAACATACAGAAGAGTACTAAAAAGGACACGCTAGTTATCAACGTTACAAACTCAGATTTAAGGAATGTTAGCATGTTTCCACATTTGCCTCAGATAACTTTAAAGAAAATAAAACAGATACCGCTAAAGCTCTCCTCCTCCGTCCCCTGAAAACATACTCTCGCCCTCTCCAGGAACACAAAAATAGCAAATAATTTAAGTCAGTATGTACATTTCCTGTGGATTTTTGCTTTTACTTTTTTGCTCATGACAATGGTATTGATTTTTGTATTTTAAAAATTCCTGAAGGACAGACAGTTCCTTGCCCTAATTCCCAGCCCATATCCATTTCCTACAGCAAACTGCTTGCAGAAAAACCTTTCAGCTCACACCAACTCTATTTGTCCCAGTATTGACCAACCTCATCATAGGTACACATACCACATCAAAATGAGGATAATAAGCTTATAGGATAATTAATTAATGAAACAGACTCATCCATATTTACATTAAGAAAGGACAGGACCAAACTTTAATGTGTGCAGTCTAGGAAGAGTCAGCACATTCTCAGTTAGGCAAGCTCCCAGGAGGCAGCACTTTTTGCTCTATCTGCTTTCGGCATTGTTGTCCCAAGGCGTTCAGGCCTACATCCAGCTTTTCCGGCTCTGCTTCCTGGACTTCATCCTTTCCCAATTACCATCAACAGTTCCAACTCAAGTCTCTTTTCTAAGTTTCTGAGCTTTATATCCAGTAACTTGGATGCCCTCCAACTTAACCTGACAAATTTAGGATCATCATTGTCTCTAAATCTGCTCTACTCCCGTCTGTCTTAGTGAACGGCATACCATCTACCCATGGAGCCCAAGCTAGAGAACCGGGTAGTAGCATCTTTGACTTTCCTCCTCCATCCCCACAGTCCTACTAAGCCCTGTCAATTTTGAACTAACATGTCTCTAAGGCATCAACTTCTCTCTTTCTTTCTTTTTTGGAGCCGGAGTCTCACTCTGTCACCCATGCTGAGTGCAGTGGCAGATTTCAGCTCACTGCAACCTCTGTCTCCCAGGTTCAAGCAATTCTCCTGCCTCAGTCTCCTGGGTAACTGGGATTACAGGCACCCACCACCACATCTGGCTAAGTTTTTTATTGTTAGTAGAGACAGGGTTTCACCACGTTGGTCAGGCTGGTCTCAAACTCCTGACCTCAAGTGATCCATCTACCTCGGCCTCCCAAAGTGCTGGGATTACAGGCATGAGCCACTGTGCCCGGCCTCTAATGCGTCAATTTATCTCACCCCCACTGCCACCAAAGGAGTCTAGAGTCTACATCATCACCAGTCTGCACTTGAGTTAATGAAGGAACCTCCTAATGGTCTCCTGTCTTCTGTGCTGCCCCCCTAACCTATTACACACACTACAGCTTGAGTCATATAACACCAGTACAAACCTATCTCCCATCCTTGAACATTGTCATGTCTGCCTTAAGGATAAAATGAAACAGGGCTTCTTAGACATTCATAAGCTAGACTCTATGTAGCCAGCTTCATCAAAACATACCACCTCCCACTTTCATTCCACAGTCCCAGTAAGGTGATTTCAATTGCCTGATACACAAGGTTCCCTTTCACCTCTGGAAAGTCTCCCCGACAACCCTGTTTGTCTGGAACATAACCTCCCTTTGTACCTGCCTCCTCACATCTGCTTTTACAGTGCTTTCTCTGATTCTTTTATAAGTTTCAGCTTGGATACCTCTTCTTCCAGGAAATGTCCCCAGATGCCCAGCTCCATTCCCAATGGTGCCAGTGCCCCCACTAGGTCTTCTCATATCCCTGCAGTGTTGCTCTATTGCGGCAATCATCACAATTTATTAGTATAGCTTATTTAATAATCAAGCTTTACCACCAGATCATCTATTCCCTAAGGGCAGAAATTAGTTGTTTAATTCACTCCCTCAGTACTTAGCACAGTATTGGCACATAGAACTTACATGAAAAATACTGAATACATGAATTAGTGGGTGGATGGACAGATGAGTAAGTATTCAATAAATCTGGTTTGCTATCTTCCTCCCCCAGGATAGAAGGGCCAAATGAGCAGACACAGTGTGTCAGTTTCTATGTGTCTTGGCTCTAACTAGAATGCTACAATTAAATGTAATTCCTTTTTTGATCATTTTTCATACATGACTTTGTTGCCAAGTTGTGCAAGTGGAATGTGTCCAATAAGGTAAACAACGTTAAACACAAAAATTAATGGGGAGAAAAGCAAAACAGCCTCTCCTATCCTCACTAATATCCAATAGTACACAAATAAATAAGGTGGATCCCCAAGATGCTTCAGAAGACAATGCTGGCTGTCTTCATTTACTCATGATTAAAGACATTTTCATAGTCCTACAGAATAGGAAATATCTTTTAAAGGGACCTACCTCTCAATGCAAGTACACCGTAAAACTCTTTTAGCAGAAAGTGGTAAGGAAACGTAGTTGGATTATCTAGGCTGGAGAATGTCAGTCAACTCTTTGAATTTCAACTATTAATTCTCACCAGTGTTAAATAAACTGCAGAAAATGTGGATGGGAGGGGCCAGCTTTACAGAAGACTAAATATTTGCTCTACCTACAAAGGAGTCCTGATTAACGTTTCATTGCAGATGTACCTCCCAAAAAAATCTTTTAAAAATCTACACGTAAATAGAACATCACAAAATATATTACACAAAAGCATCCTTCAGCATCCCCTTTTAAAGCATTAAAGATTAATTTATATAGAATTTTACAAAGGTCACCACCTTTGCTACTTAAGGTTCACACTATAGGTTTATCTTAGCTCCAGCTTATGAACCTGGTGAAGACAACCTGCTTCTGACACGAAGATTCCAAATTTTCTCTAAAATCTCTGTTGGTACACTTGACAAGAGATCATCTTCTAAGTTATTTCATGTCTCATTTCAGATGTTAAAAAATGCTGGACCTTTCTAATCAAGGGGGAAAGAAAAAGAAGGGAAGGAAAGCAGAAAGAAGAAAAGAAGAAAAATAAATGTATCTGAATATTGGTTGGCAGCATGTTTACTTATGGAACAAAATGGCAAAGAAGCCAGCAAGTAGTATTCTCAACAGAAGGGACATGGACAGGGAATTGACAATGTCATGTATACATCATGCGCTTTGTTTCTATTACTCCTGACGGCAACCCTTCAAAAAGTTTTGTCCTCTGGATTTTACAAATAAGGAAACTGATGCCTACAATGCAGCCCTGACTTAGGCCTTCCTGGCCCCTGATACTTAGGGCAGGACCTGAACTCACATCCGAGTCTGGCTGTCTACAGAACCCCCCATTACTGACTGCTTTTCTCTACCATATGTGACCCTTTTAACATCATCAAGTTTAATCAGCTTTTCCCAGGGACCCTAGAAAAATCAAGTCTTCACAACCTATCAATAGCTATCCAAGATCTATGCAGCTAAGAGTAATGACATAAAAATCACTCCATTTTTAGGCTTTATTTAATACACCAATACCAACCAATAGGCCTCACCTTGTGGATACCAAGATGCCCCAGCAGAAGTTATAGAGTTCTAATACTATGGTCCCTTTCTAGAGAAATGCAAGGATCTTAACTTGGGCATCCTCTTATTTTAATCCTCTGACTAACACAATCACAGTTAAAACAACTTGCTCTTAGACAGCAGGCAGAGTTGACCACTGGACAGCCTTGAAGCCGTATGTTCAAGCACACTCTGAATTCCTCTTCATTACATAACTTGAAAGCCAAATGAAATGTTGTGCTACTAGAGCACGGAGCCCTTACTCAGTACAGAGAAGGATGAGGGCCTTTATCACCTGAAATTCACCACTTTGCTATGTTCCAGTCAGCAGGAGGTACAGTTCGCTACTCACAGACCTAAAAGCAATGTCAGGCTTAGCTACCCCAGACAGGAGAGTCAGCGCCCGCTCATGCATTTAGACTGAAACAATGGTCTGGGCATCACAGCAGCCATGCAAATCCCTGAAAATTCAGTCCATGTTAACGCAAGGCTCTTGGAGCTCCACACAACCTTCAGGAAGCCCACGTTGATGTGTTTAAAGGGAACCAAAGATGGTGGATCAGACTGGAGGCAGGGAGCAAAGAATCATGATTTGGGTATATATAGATGTGGCTGCCCCACATAAATGGCCCAAGCATCTACTCTGCAAACCCATCTTAACCCAAAGCTAAACTGGAGCATTTTATTCCCTGAAGGGAGCAAAAATTATCCTAAATTCTTCCAGGTGTGGCTTAAGGTCATTTTTAGACCTACTCATTCATTCCACAAATATTTATTGAGCCCCTGCACTGTGGCAGCCCCTGTTCCAAGCACTGAGACACTATGTGAAGGAAACAGGACAGGCTCATGGTTCTTACGTTCTGCACAGACAGAAAGTAAACACGCAAATGTGCAAAAAATGGAATAACCGCATAGAATGATTGGTTCCTTAAAGGAAAAATGAAGGGAAATGTGATGGGAATTCCTGGGCAAGGGCAGGTTTGGAGCTTCAGAGAGGTAGTCAAGTGCCTGAGGCTGGACAGTGAGAAGGATCCAGGAGCACAAAGGAGAAAACACTCACCGTGAGGTGAGTTTTCCCAACTCCACTGCCTGCCTGAGGAGCTGTCCTGAGATCTCCGCTGCAGAGCCAATCCGGGGGCTGCTGAGCTCCGGGGATGTGGGAGGACTGCATGACTGTACTCACAGGCCGGGACAAGTCCTGTTTATTTTCCAAACATCCTCTACCTCATCTGAAGGTGGTTTGGCAAGACCTGGAATCAGGGCCTTCTAGGCAAATGGCTGTGACCTTCCTAAAGGTATCAAGACTGTAGAACTTCCCTGAAGGGATTAGTGTAGTATCTAAAATGTTTAAAAATCAGTACTTCCCTCTGGGGTGTAACTTTGATACTTCCTTGAGATGCACACACACACACACACACACACACACAGGCGGCACACAGAGATTAACTCTATTGCAGAAAAAAATAATGTTAGATGGTAGCACTTTAAAAACAACCAGATGAGACATAATTAATGGTGTCAAAAACGCATAACTTAAAATTCTCAAACTCTAAGAAAAAGTTTCTTTCTTTCTTTCTTTCTTTTATTTTTACTAAAAAGAAAAGACTTGGGACAATTTCACTGCCAACTAGAATGACAAAGCATTTTTCCCCCAAATTTATTATGATGATAGATAACAAATGGCATCTATAAAGCAGTCAGTCAATAACAGAAACAAAAGAAGAATACACTGGGAATACTAGGAACAGGGTTATAAAAATGCCAGTTAGACATGCAAGCAGCAGCAGGGCTTTGAAAATGCACAAAGCTGGATCCAAATGTTAGATGTGGTTTTAGCTACTCACCGCAAAGTTGGGTTACTAACATTTCTAAAATTTCTGAAAATGATTTTCAGGCCTCCAGCCTGCTTGGGAGCAGATGAAAAATTTCCATTGCTGATCCACAGACATTAGTATGCAAGGTAAATAACAGGCATCAGACAATATATCTATTTCTAATAAGTTTACAGAAAGCACATTAAAAGCCCATTAGAACTCTGATTTACCTCAATACACACAGGCAGAAAACCAGAGTACAGGCACACAAGCAGGACTCCCCCTCCAGTTCCACTGTCTCACCAAGCAGGTTATAGCCCCAGCCGGGGCAGACAGCTCCACCTCAACTGGTTTTGTTTTTGCAGTGAGTTTTTACATGCAATGGTTGTCATGCAAAAGTAGAAGAAGGGTGAACAAAAGACTATATATATATGCGTATATGCGTGTGTGCACACACGTGTGTCCTCTCCTTTCACCTCAGCCTAATAGCTGGACAACATGGTGAGCTCTTTGAGGACAGGAGTCATGTCCTATCAGTTTCATCCTGCGATGATGGGCTGAGGCCAAGGAGAAGATATTTAATAAAGATAAATATAAAGACCTACACCTGGCCAGGGGTGGTGGCTCACACCTGTAATCTCAGCACTCTGGGAGGCTGAGGCAGGTGGATCACATAAGGTCAGGAGTTCGAGACCAGCCTGGCCTACTTGGTGAAACCCCGTCTCTACTAAAAATACAAAAATTAGCCAGGCATGGTGGTGGGCACCTGTAATCTCAGTTACTAGGGAGGCTGAGGCAGGAGAATTGCTTGAATCCGGGAGGTGGAGGTTGCAGTGAGCCAAGATCACACCACTGCACTCCAGTCTGGACAACAAGATCAAAACTCTGTCTCAAAAAAGGACCTATACCTAAGGCCAAACAACTACTACTCAAGTCATTTTCAGCAAAGAATGGCAGAAATAAGACTTGGCAGCAGGTAGGAAAGAATACCTAGGATATCGCCTTCCATCACGAAGGTCACGGAGACTCAAACAGCTGTGAAAGCTGGCTTCCTAATTCCATCTATCCCATTAACAGGAGTAGTTTGCTCTACGGTGTATCCACCATGCCAAGCAGCCCACTTTGTCCTTTCCAAAGGGACCACACGTCCAGGCCCAGGTGAACAGTGAACACTCAAAGCCAACTCAGACAGAAAAAAGGAATGAAAGAAAGAGACTTTGACGCCTTATTCTTCAAATATTTATAAGTACCTGCAGAAGAAGAATTAGCATTAACTCACGTAGATGCAGAAAGCCAGAGAACCCTCCACTCCCTCCCATGTCCACTATTTTAAAGTGCTTTTGAAGGACACCAGGCAAGGAGGGGTCAGGCAGTGTTGAAGTGATAGGGAAGTAGATTTTTGCCCCACACAAGAAAGAGTGATAAATTATATCATTTTAAAAATAAAGCCAGCAAGAACAGTTTTCTTGTGTCTGAACAAATGCTTCTCATTTTGGACAGGCTGGTCCGGCAATTCCTGTTATGAGAGGAAGGTCAGCCTTCAAGTATTATCCTAGCTCCCTCGTGAATTCTTGGGCACTGTGGGCAAATCATGAGACAGAAGACTCTCCTTTAGTCAAAACTTTTCAGAGAAAGAAAAATAGACATTTATATGTGGATTGGTTAAACTTGAGCCTGTCCAAAAACACAGGACAGACTAAAATACATGAAAACCATTTCCAGAACAGAAGGCTACCTGGTGGACACACTCTAGGACTTAAACAATAAAATAATGTGCAATTTAGTTTTAAGTAGTATTAAAGATTCAGTACAGTAGTCCCCCCGCCCTTATCCTCCAGGGAGACATTTCAGTGGATGCCTGAAACCACAGATAGTCCCAAATCCTGTATACACTAAATTTTTTCTTATAAATATATACTTAAGATGAAGTTTAGTCTATCAATTAGGCACAGTAAGAGATTAACAATAACTAATAATAAAATAAAATAATTACAATATACTGTAATAAGTTATATGAATGTGATCTCTCTCTCTCTGTGTGTCTCTTTCTGAAAATATTTTCTTGTACTGCACTTATTTATGTTTGGACCATGATTGACCACGGGTAACTAAAACCTCAGAAATAGAAACCTTGGATAAGGAGAGACTATTGTAACAAATGTCCAAAACAGTGCTGGGCAATTGACAGAATCAGTCCATCAGGTAGCAACTGTTATTGCCACAGCTAAGGGACCAGTTAAGTACTTTATTTTAAGACCCAAAGCTAGTAGGTGGCCACAAATCATGATATAGAGTAACCCTCACATACACATAGACAGACACACTAGCACAAAGAAAGCAGAAGTCACTTTGGGGCTGTACTGTCATGTAAGGATGGGAATACATTCAAGAAATGTGTTGTTGGGCCGGGTGCGGTGGCTCAAGCCTGTAATCCCAGCACTTTGGGAGGCCGAGACGGGCGGATCACGAGGTCAGGAGATCGAGACCGTCCTGGCGAACACGGTGAAACCCCGTCTCTACTAAAAAATACAAAAAAGTAGCCGGGCGAGGTGGCGGGCGCCTGTAGTCCCAGCTACTCGGGAGGCTGAGGCAGGAGAATGGCGTAAACCCGGGAGGCAGAGCTTGCAGTGAGCTGAGATCCGGCCACTGTATCCCAGCCTGGGCGACAGAGCGAGACTCCGCCTCAAAAAAAAAAAAAAAAAAAAGAAATGTGTTGTTAGGCGATTTTGCTGTGAGAACATTATAGAGTGCACTTACACGGACCCACATGGTAGAGCCTACTACATACCTAGGCTGTATGGTATAGCCTGTTGCTCCTAGGATACAAACCTACACAGCATGTTACTATACTGAGTACTATAGGCAACTGTAACACAATGGTATTTGTGTATCTAAAGATAGTTAAACATAGGAAAAGTACAGTAAAAATACCGTATTGGCCGGGCGCCATGGCTCACACCTATAATCCCAGAACTTTGGGAAGCCGAGGCGGGGAGATCACGAGGTCAAGAGATCAAGATCATCCTGGCCAACATGGTGAAACCCCGCCTTTACTAAAAACACAAAAATCAGCTGGGCATGGTGGCACACGCCTGTAATCCCAGCTACTTGGGAAGCTGAGGCAGGAGAATCGCTTGAACCCAGGAGGCAGAGGTCGCAGTGAGCCAAAATCGTGCCGCTGCACTCCAGCCTGGAGACAGAGTGAGACTCCGTCTCATTTAAAAAAAAAAAAAAAAAAAAAAAAGGCCGGGCGTGGTGGCTCAAGCCTCAATCCCAGCACTTCGGGAGGCTGAGACAGGCGGATCATGAGGTCAGGAGATGGAGACCATCCTGACTAACACAGTGAAACCCCGTCTCTACTAAAAAACACAAAAACACTAGCCAAGTGAGGTGGCAGGCGCCTGTAGTCCCAGCTACTCGGAAAGCTGAGGCAGGAGAATGGCGTAAACCCGAAGGCAGAGCTTGCCGTGAGCTGAGATCTGGCCACTGCACTCCAGCCTGGGCGACAGAGCGAGACTCCGTCTCAAAAAAAAAAAAAAAAAAAAAAAAAAAAAAAAAAAAAAAATATGGTATTATAATCTTATGGGACAACTGTCACATATGCAATCCATTGTTGATCCATCATCTTCACGTGGCTCATGAATGCACTTTTTAAAAAACATTTAATATTTAAAACTGATGGTAAATCACAATTATAATTGAATTCCAAAGATACAGACATTGACCCATCTTTGGTCCATGTTCTCTCCAAAAATCTGACCTTACCTGAAATTCATAGAATCTGTCTCTGTCTCTCTCTCTGTCTCTCTCTCTGTCTCTCTCTCTCTCTCTCTCTCTCTCACACACACACACAAACACACACACGGCAAATCAGTGTCCTACACAGACTCGCCAAACATGCTTCCTGGTTCTAAAAACGTGAGACAGCAATTCTACTAAAACTAGTGATTAATGTCAGAGAAGTAGTGAGTATCAATTGTATTCATTTTATGTCAATGATCAGGTAGCATCATTAAGAATGAAGGCAAGGTTGTGGGTTTCATGTCCACAAAAGCTGTGTTCATAACTGCCATCTTGCACAAATAAATGACTAATGCTGCCCTCACAAGCATGCACATCACTGGGCTGATGGGCTGAGAGAGCAGCCAGGTGAATGCATAGTCTTCTGTCAGTGTCCTCCAGGCCCCCGGGCTGCCATCCCTAACCTAGGGCAGCCTCCTGTTCTTTCTGCTCTGTTAGAAGCTGCAGTGAGTGGACGGAGGTCCCACTGACGTCATCATAAAGCCACCATACCAACCTCAGGGGGCCCCCAACATCACTGTAAGTCCCACTCTTATGCACTCAGTATCTTTTCCCATTCCTCAAAAAGGTAATTCAAAATATTCACCATTCTTAAACCCAACTCTTCTATTCATATTAGCCTTCACAACCTCATGGTAAGAACTAGGGAAAGGAGGAGCTGACCACAGGAGGCATGAACATTCCCACCCCAGTCTTGAAGAACAGGTGCAAGGGGTCTCTGATTTCCTCCTTCTTACAAATCGTTTTATTTATTTGTTTTTTTACTTATTTTAAATTGACAGAAAAAAAGTGTGTATTTATTTAAACATGATGCTTAAAGTACACATACACACACATTGTGGAACAATTAACTCTGCTTAATTAGAAAGTGCATTACCTCACATAATTATCATTCTTGTGGTGAAAACGTTTAACATCCACTCTCAGCATTTTTCAAGAATACAATGTAGGGTCACTAACTACAGTCACCATGCTGTACAATAGATCTGTTGAACGTATTCCTCCGACCTAACTGTAATTTTGTATCCTTCAACCAACATCTCCCCAGTCCTGTCCCACAAGTGCCCCATCCTCTGGTTACCTACCACCATTCTACTCTCTAATTCCATGAGTTCAACTTTAATTTTACCTCCCACATATGAGTGAGAACACATGGTATTTTTTTGTATGTGCCTGGCTGATTTCACTTGACATAATGTCCTCCAGGGCCGTCCACACTGTCAAAAATGACAGGATTGCCTTCTTTTTAATGGCTGCATAGTATTCCACTGTGTATATAACACATTTTCTTTCTCCATTTGCCCATGGATATGGGTTGATTCTGTATCTTGCCCACTGTGGATAAGGCTGCAATGAACATGGCACTGCAGATTTCTCTTTAAAATACTGATTTGAGGCCGGACATGGTGGCCCATGCCTGTAATACCAACATTTTGAGAAGCCGAGACAGGTAGATCACTTGAGACCAGGAGTTTGAGACCAGCCTGGCCAACATGGTGAAACCCTATCTCTACTAAAGATACAAAAGTTAGCTGGTTGTGGTGGTACAAGCCTGTAATCCCAGCTACTTGGGATGCTGAGGCAGGAGAATCACTTGAACCCAAGAAGTGGAGGTTGCAATGAGATGAGATCGCACCACTGCACTCCAGCCTGGGGCAATACTCCATCTCAAAATATATATATTTATTGATTTAACCTGGCCTCCTTCTGTCTTCCACACTCCCCACATGTCTGCCACAGCCTCCTGATCACCTTCGTTGTCCCCACTCCAAGCCATTTTTCCCACTGGGGCCAAAGGGTATTTTTTAAAGCAGATGGTATCCCACTACTCTGCTCTTCCCACTCACATGAAGGCTGAAGCCCAGTTTCTAGCATCGCCTTCATGAGCCTCCACCAATAGGACTCATATGCCTTTCAACTCACATGCTCTACCTCCATCCTCCTATCCCCAAACCATGCCTATCCAACAAGCAACCTACCCTGATTGGTACCATTTGCCCAAACCACCAACGATGCTTATGCTTTAAGTATTTGCTTCTACAGCTTCCTCAACCTCCAATGCCTTTCTCCTTTGTCTTATTCTCCAGCCCCCAGTTCCCACGCCTGTCTGCCCCCTGCCATCACTATTGACATGTGAAGGATTTAACTCCTCACCTCTTCTGTGAGACTTTCCTTCATGCTCTATAGATATTGTTTATATTGTACTTAATAAGTGTACTGAATTTTGCTTGTTTACTTATCCAATTATAAATATCTTAACAGTAGGCCCCATATTTTGTTAATCTTCACAATCAAATAAAGTGCCTGGCACTTAGCACACCCTCAATAAGTGTTTGTTGACTATGGAAACACATCAGTAAAAATGATTCTTACACTTATAACTGCAAAGGAGTTCAGAAAACAGATGGTCCAGGGTTTTCTATATTTTATTTCCCTAAATTCTGTCCACAACCTCTTCTGAGCTTCATTCCATTGGAGTATGCTTAAGGAAAAAAGAAAAGTTCTTATTAGACAGAATTCCCCTGGACAGGGTCTACACGTGAAAAGTTCTATTGTATGCACGACTTCCCCGAGACACTCCTTTGGGAAAGAAAGGAAGTTCAAATTTCTCTGTACTTATTAGCATGGCTGTGGTGAATTCATATCTCCTCAGACAAAAGGCCAACCAAACGCTGCATGATTTAAAATTTGGAGAATAAACAAGTCATGTCTCTCAATTACTTTCAAAAGCTTTCAGGAGCAAGTTGTGGGTGTGCTTTCAAGTGTATGAAGTTGAGGCTTAAGAAACTACCAGAATTACACCTCAGACGGTAACACTTTTTATCTTCTAAGGGATGTATAGCCTGCTACGTGGGGTTCTTACAAGTGTTTGTGATTCTTTTTATAAGAATCCACCTTGGTGGATCACCTGAGGTCAGGAGTTCGAGACAAGCCTCGCCAACATGGCAAAACCTTGTTTCTAAACATATAAAAATTAGCTGGGCATGGTGGCACGTGCCATAGTCTCAGCTACTCAGGAGGCTAAGGCAGGAGAATCACTTGAACCCGGAAGGTGACATCATGCCACTGCCCTCCAGCCTGGGTGACAGAGTGAGACTCTGTCTGAAAAACAAAAAAAGAGTTCACAATATGAAATCGATATATTGGCTATACTGTAGATGAAGAAGCGGAAGCATGAAGTATTTAAATAACTCACTGATGTCTCAGAGTGGAGCAATTATAGAGCAGGGATCCAAAGCCATGTCTATTTGATTTCGAATTTGTTAAATTCCTGATATTTGGCAATTGGCTATTAGTTGTCATTCCTAACAGGTTGTGATAGTCAGGGTGATATTTATTAGTTGCATTAATTTTTAAGAATCAACGTTGGTCATAGACCTGAGATATCTGCATGACTATCGTAAATAAGGACAAGAGTCCCAAATGTTAGGGAAGGGGATTCCTCTTTGTTGCCTTTTTTTCCATCAGGCTGTATGCCCTTAGAAACAATGGGTGGTCCTTTGTTTTCTTCTATAAACCAAACAATCTATGATTATCTTTCTGCAGTTGTCCTAGTCAATTATCAGTATTACCTGAAGTTATTTTAAACAGCACTGTCAGGAGGTCTGGATAGCTGCTTTCTTTAAATTTAAACTCTATTGATGAACCAACATAAAGATATCAAAACAACTGGAGACTAATACTAATAAGCAGTAATTATATAATTGCAAAAAAAAATCCACCTCATACATACGCATCCTAGCAACATATCATATACAGAACTGAAACCACATCTTTCACATACCTTCTCTCTTTGATTTGGCCACAACCAGCATCATCTTAAGTCTGGCACCCATAAGTCATTAATTGACTAAGGTTACCCTAAAGTTAGGGTAACTTAAGGTCAAAGGTAAGAGCTCCAATATTCCTTTGGCCTTTTCCACCACTATTAAGTAACTCCCAGCAACAACAAACAAATAACAGCCTCAACCCACTCCTAATCCTTGTCCTTGGCACTGATAGATTTCAGAAGAAAAACTCACCAAACAACAGACACCACTCAAAAAACAGAGAGGGCAGCTGGTATGACTTAATAAGCATGCAGCCCAATGCAGAGAAGCTGGAGAATCGTACTTTTCCTGAGCCAATATAAGAGGTGTTTACATTAACCAAAGTACTCATCAATGTACGTACAACTTTCAATTCAAGAGAGATGAGACAAAAGTAAGACTAAATTGCTTCCAGAACATGTTAAAGTATAAAAGGTGAAAATACAGCAAACACCTGTTAGGTCTTGCCGACTGTTATTTCTCACATATTTTCTTATAAGTGACAGATTTTTTTAAACACTGCTAAAGATAAATGCAAAACGTAAACGCCAAAGCAAGTGTGCATTTGTATGGCTTTGATGTACGCCTGGGAAGAAAGTAACCTTGTGAGAATGAGACAGAAAAACAACTCAGACTGCTTCCCACAGCCAATATAATCACAATAAAGCCTGATAAGTTAGCTTAATACAATACCAGACAAAATTCTGAAGGGGTTGGGCACAGTGGCTCATGCCTGTAATCCCAGCACTTTGGGGGAGGCATAGGCTGGTGGATTACCTGAGGTCAGAAGTTCGAGACCAGCCTGACCAATATGGTGAAACTCCATCTCTACTAAAAATACAAAAAGTAGCCAGGCGTGGTGGTACATGCCTGTAGTCTCAGTTACTTGGGAAGCTGAGATGGGAGAACTGCTTGAACCTGGGAGGTGGAGGTTGTAGTAAGCCAAGATCGTGCTACTGCACCCCAGCCTAGGCAACAGAGTGAGATTCCATCTAAAAATAAAAAATAAAAAATAAAAAAATTCTAAAAGGATACTTTTAATCATGACATCTTTCAGAGAATACTTAAGCAACATCTAGGTATCCACCACACAGGTTTAACACATGTTAATATTTTGTTACATTTGCTTAAAATCTCTTCTCTTTAAGGAAATAAGATGACACAGATAGAGCTGAACCCTCTCCATCCTGTTCCCTTTCCATTCTCCCCAGAGGTAACCAATATTGCAGAAATGATTATATCAATGCATGTTTTTATATTTTCACTTCATACATACGAATTCAATAAGTAATATAATTCTACAAAGGTGTTCCTCAAGTTCAGCTAGAAGAAAAAGTCAAATAGAAGCCAAGAGCCATTTGGAAAGGAAGAACAATAAGAGATAATGTGCACTATCGGATAAAATGTACTCTATGTATAACATCTGAAAGTATGGTACAACAAAATAATAGGCTGATCATAGAACAAAATTTTACAGTAAAAGAACCTAAAATATATATTAAGGCAGTAACCAATACAAGTATCACTTCAAATCAGTGATGGAAAAACTGGTAAACAATTATCTACCCCCAAAGAACTAAAAAAGTTTTTAAAAAAGAGACTTCAACAGACACTTCAGAAAAGAAGATATCCAAACAGCCAATAAATACCTTAAAAAGATACTTGAGTCCCTCAGTCATCAGAGACAAATGAAAACCACAACTGCATAGTCCAAAAAAGGGCTACAATGAAATGTAAATGACGAGTTGAGTTGAGGAGTGCAGCACACCAACATGGCACGTGTACACATATGTAACAAACCTGCATGTTGTGTACATGTACCCTAGAACGTAAAGTATAATAATAATAATACAAAAAAGAAAAAAGAAAATCACTGCCCAGGAACATAAAAGGGAAACAAATGGAAGACCCTGAACTTAACGGCTGAGTGGAGCAGAGCTGCCCGCAAACTGGAACTGCTGCTTCTGGACATCAGAAAGAGACCAATGAATTTCTGTTTCTTTTAAGCCACTTGTGACGGTTAATTTTATGTGTCAACTTGACTGAACCATAGGATGTCCAGATAGCTGGCACCACATTATTTCTGGGAGTGTCCGTGTGGGTGTTTCTGGAAGAGATTAGCATCTGAATCAGTAGATTGAGGAAAGAAGGTCTGCTCTCACCAGTGCAAGCAGGAATCATCCAATCTATTGAGGGCCTGCATAGAATGAAAAAGTGGCAGAAGGGAAAACTCGCTATCTTTTTGAGCAGGGGCATCCTTCTTCTGCATCAGAACCCTGGAGCATCTGAACTCAGAGTTCTTGGGTCTAAAGACTGTGGGACTTACACCAGTGGTCCCCTGGTCTGTGAGGTCTCAGCCTCAGACTGAGAGTTACACCACCAGCGGCTCTGGTTTTCAGCCTTTGGACACAGACTAAATCACACCACTGGCTTTTCTGGGTGTTCAGCTTGCAGACAGCATATTGGGGGACTTCTAGTCCTCATAATCAAGTGAGCTAACCCCCACAATAAATCTCCTCTTCTATGGCTTTATACAAAAAAAAAAAAAGAAAAGAAAAATATAGAAAATACCAAGTGCTGACAAGAATGAGAAGCAATTCTGTACAACCCCTTGGGAAGAGTATTTAGGCAGTGTCCACTAAAGCTGATATATGCACACCCTAGGAGACAAGACTTCCACTCCTAGGTTTATGCCCAATAGAAATGTGTATTCAGATCCACCAAAAGACAGTTACCTGACAGCCAATGTTCCTGAGAGCCAAACCCTGGAAGCCACCCAAATGCCCATCAGCGGTAGCATGGATAAACAGAGCAAGTGTTTCTTTCTTGATCTGGGCTCTGTTTACATGGTGTGTTCATTTTGGGAAAATTCATCAAGCTGCTCACTTATGCTATGTGACTTTTTAATCTGTGTATTGTATTTCAATTAAAAAGTTTAAAAAGCAAGGTGAGGTTTTCACCTATCCTACCTTCTTTTAAAATATTTCACTAATGTTGATACGTGTTTCTGAAAATGAGCACTCACATAAACAGCTGATGTAAATATAAGTTGCTGTGTTTCTTGGAGCTAATTGGGTAAGATGTAGTCAAAGCACACAGATTTTTTTGGAAGGATTTTCATCACATCATTATTCACAATTGAAAAAAAAAAATGTGCACGTCCAATGATAGGGGATTGAATGAGTAAATTCATAGCCACTAAAGCCAAGTTGGAGAAGAGTGGTTCATGACACAGAAAATGATCCTAGTATATAGTTACCTGAACAGAGAGAAAGACTGAAAATATATCAAAGTGTTAACCTTTATTTTCCAAGTGGTGAGATTCTAGGCCAGGTTCGTGTTTTTCTTTTATGCATTTCTTAATTTCCCAATGAGCAAGTATTCCTTCCATAAAAATAAAAACTCAGCCAAACACCGTGGCTCACGCCTGTAATCACAGCACTTTGGGAGGCCGAAGTGGGTAGATCACCTAGGGTCAGGAGTTTGATACCAGCCCGGCCAATGTGGCGAAACCCCGCCTCTACTAAAAAATATAAAAATTAGCCAGGCATGATGGCGCATGTCTGTAATCCCAGCTACTCGGGAGGCTGAGGCAGGAGAATCACTTGAACCTGGGAGGCAGAGGTTGCAGTGAGCCAAGATCACGCCACTGCACTCCAGCCTAGGCGACACAGGGAGACTCCGTCTCAAAAACTAAATAGATAAATAAAAATAAAAATAAAAATAAAAACACATTTAAGACAGAGGAGAGCAGGGAATAGCATGGATGAGTCTAAGGTCTCAGGCTGGAGTGAGCAGGCCATGTGGACTTCGGTGAAGTTAGAGGCATCCTGCATCCCTGGGGCTCCTTTAGGCTCCATTTTTACTGGAACTCTTTCTAAAGTGAATTATTTTAATAATTTCTATATAATAAACCATCTAATCTTCGTGAGATGATGCAGCATCTTCTCCAAGTGTCCCTGTGAAAGCTTAGTGCCCTTGCTTCTGCTGCATCTGAATGCTGCTGCCTAACTTTTCAATAACAACGCTCCCCAGTTCCTGCCTGTAAATGCCATTCTGAAAGAATAAATTACAAATATGGGTTACTTGAGAGGTTCAGTGTTTAGGGGTCTGGTAATCAAAGTTTATTGTACTCTTGGTTTTGTTTCTTTTTTCCACTCCAAGAAGTTTAATGCAACTAAATTAGCATCAAAGAAATTTGCAAAAGCTCTAAGTGAAGCCATGATGAAATATAACTACATAAAACCAGATGCCAAACAGAAAACTATGCAAAGCACTCTATGAGGATGTTCAAGAGGTTTGAAAGAGGGCCACGATCTGGGAGGAGTTAGTCACACAAGAGTCCAAAATGTTCCTTCTGGCTGCCACACACATCTTCTTCCAGGAAGATGAGTATAGGAAGCCTGGTGGGTAATGAATAATACCAGGTCTAAATCAAGAAAACATACATTTCAGATTTCAAAGGATCAACTGCTGTTGTGACAGCAAATTATAATTATCAGCAGTTCAGACAAAATTGGGCAAAATCTCCCTGAACTTATACCTGAAACTGGTATCTGTAGAATACCCTTCAAAATACTTGCAATTTTTTTTTTTATTTTTATTTTAGAGATAGGCTCTCACTCTGCTGCCCAGGCTGGAGTGCAATGGCATGATCATAGCTCACTGCAGCCTTGACCTCCTGGTTCAAGCGATCCTCCCACCTCAGCCTCCTAAATAACTGGGACTACAGGCAGGTGCCACCATGCCCAGCTAACTTTTTAATAATTTTTTTGTAGAGACAGGGTCTTTTTTAAAAAATTTATTTATATAAGATATATTTTATTCCACATTTCACATAGGAATACCAGTAATAAAATATCTTTTAGTTATTTCCCCAAAAAAGATGAATGGTCATTCCCAGGTCAATGTACTTAAAAATGGGTCCTGTCACTGACCCCAGGACATACAACGTTTGGGACTTGGAAGACTAAGGTGGTTCTATTAGGCTAGCAGAGGCCTGGGTATTCTTTTTTATTATTATTATTATACTTTAAGTTCTAGGGTACATGTGCACAACATGCAGGTTTGTTACATATGAATACATGTGCCATGTTGGTGTGCTGCACCCATTAACTCGTCATTTACATTAGGTATATCTCCTAATGCTATCCCTCCCCAGCCCTCCCCACAATAGGCCCCAGTGTGTGATGTTCCCCTTCCTGTGTCCAAGTGATCTCATTGCTCAATTCCCACCTATGAGTGAGAACATGCGGTATTTGGTTTTCTGTTCTTGCGATAGTTTGCCGAGAATGATGGTTTCCAGCTGCATCCATGTCCCTACAAAGGACACGAACTCATCCTTTTTTATGGCTGCATAGTATTCCATGGTGTATATGTGCATTTTCTTCATCCAGCCTGTCACTGATGGACATTTGGGTTGATTCTAAGTCTTTGCTATTGTGAATAGTGCTGCAATAAACATACGTGTGCATGTGTCTTTATAGCAGCATGACTTATAATCCTTTGGGTATATCCCCAGTAGTGGGATGGCTGGGTCGAGACAGGGTCTTGCTATGTTGCCCATGCTGGCCTCAAACTCCTGGCCTCAAGCAGTCCTCCTTCCTTGGCCTCCTAACGTGCTGGGATTACAGGTGTGGCCCACCACACCTGGTCTCTGGAATAGTATTTGACTAAACAATGTGATGGTACATTTTGGCCTAAACAAAATCTTCGGTGGCTTTTAACCCAAGATGGACCCATACATGTGATGTACACAGCTTAATTTAAAATTCTGAATTTCCTATTCTAAACTTAAATTATATTAACTCATTCCTCTCCAGCTCCCCTTATTTATGGGATATCTTTCCTCTCATTTTACATTCTGCAAAATTCCTGTGGAAATTGGAGCCCGTGTCATAGAGACTTGAATATCAAGAATATGAAGGGAGAGAGAGAGCTCTTTAAATCACATGACCCAAGTCCTTCATTTTCACAGATAAAGTGATGCGCAGGCAGGATCTTTTGAATTCTTAATGTGCAACCAACTACAAAGTTAGCTAGGCTACAACTATGTAATCACATCATGTTGTATATGAGAAAGACTCAGCTCCTCGTTTCCTATCACTGAGGGGTTCTCTCTCTCTCTCTTTTTTTTTGAGACAGAGTCTCGCTCTTACAGATCATCATTCCTCCAAAGAGAATTCTAATCATTCAACCAAAATTTTCCAAGAGAAAGTTAGAGCTCCAAATACTCCCTGTAAAGGAGAGCCTCTGGCAAATGCTGGGTCATATATCTCTTTAAGAATCTGAAATAAAAAAAGGGAATAGGCCCATGTCCATAAAGTGCTATGTAAAATAATTCCAAAGGGGTTCCCCCATTCTCAGATGCCTCTCCACAAGGTCAAGGGTTCTGGGATTACTGGTGAAGATGCCCTGCTGTCGAAGATGGTTCATTTCCCTTAGATCTTATTGGGCTTCAAGTGGTTGTCACTGTGGTCAATGGTATTTGTTTACAGAGGCAGGAGCTATGCTTTCCTAGACCTTGAAAACTGACATTATCACCACAAGAGAGAATTTCTATAAAAATTTTACTCTTTTTTTTAAGCACATATAATCCTTCACTTCTATTCAAAAATGAAAGCCCCCTCCCTCCACAAGTTAAAATAAGGTACAAAGTTATGCTAGCATTTATCTGTAAGAATTATACTTGTATTATTAGTATATCCAAGTATTATAAAGTTTCTATATTTGATAGAGACTCACTTTCTCCCCACCACCAACCTCCCGGCCCCCAGAGCAGTGCAAATACCACGGATCTAGTCTGGAACAGTGACTCAGCAGTATTTCGTAGCCTGGTCCCAGCTAATATTATCACTTCTTTATTAAGAAAGGGTTTTTCTCTTCTACACCTCACTTGCAACTCTGAACTTTTTGAAAAAGCAGTAAACAAAAATAAAATACGCTTTTTTAAAATCATATCTTTTTTTCTTTTTTCTCATGAAGAAAAGGGGAGTGACAAGAGATTTGCAAATTGTCTTCTTATCCCTCTCTCTCTTTACAATCTGTTGTTGTTGAAGAGAATCAGGGCAGATACTTTGCAGATATCCAGATGAAGGCCTAGTAATAGGTACATGTAGGACCATGTTTCCTCTTCAATCTAGAAAAACCAACAAACTACCTTGGGTTAAACCAACACTAGTCAGTGGGAAGAACAAGCAACAAGAGAAATTTTTCTTCTGTAACACTGCACCAGCCTGTTTAATCCTTGGATTCCCCAATATTCAACCAATATGTATGCTGACATGGGTGTGTGTGAATACACATGTAGACAGACAACTGAGAGATTTATGAGCATCTTTTTTTTTGTTTTGTTTTCCTGAGTCATCCAGTTTTCTGGGCCAAACAGATGGGTAAAAATATTCTAATTTTGTGTGAAGCCGATCAAAGAAAGTGCTTTGAATTTATGTGAAAAAGTTTCCCATTAAGATGGTAGCTGTTTTTTCTAGCATGATTCTTTTTAATTACGGAAAAGAGCCAAAAGGCTTTGTCAGAGGGCACATGTTTTCTATAAATCAAAATGTAAATAAATGTGAGATTATTTCACTGGGCATACATATGGTTTTTGCTAAGTAAACTCTATTTATAAAACATTGTTAGCCTACACAGGAACTGCTGTCAACGTTTATAGGAAAGAAACTTTTCTACTGCTCTCAAACTTGCCAGGATTTGAAAACAAGCCTAGAAACATTAGTATTTTAGGAAAGATTGAATTTAAACTTAATGTGAAATGGACCACTGTATGTTTTCTGGTTTTCAAATGCTTGGAAGAAATCTTCAATTATATAGCTTCATATTTTACCAGAAAATGTTTAAAACTGATGGAAGTTCCATTATTTCAATCATGCCATTGTTCTAATCTTTCTAGAAGTTCTCTTTGGGTTATAGGTAGGGGTCTCAGATTAGTTTTCTTATCATTGCCACTAAAACAAAAAATATTCTGTGAAAGGGGAGTCTTCGACATTAATTAAAGCCTAGTATTCATAATTGCCACACCATCTCCCCGAAAGGTTCATTTGCACCATCTCTTCTCTTAATTATACTCATCCTTGACCATAAACACATTTATCAGTTCTGCTCAGAGCAGTCCTCAAAATGAATCTGCTGTGAAAGGAATTAGCCATAAGCAAGCATGAAGCAAGAGTCCTTGACAACCAACAGCAAACCAATAAGGTAATAGTAACCTTAATAATAATTTACGTTCTCCATTTTCCATTCAACTTTTATTTCTTGAGCTGCAGTGCCTTCCAAAACAGAATTTTTTCCGATGCTTTTGCAATCAATCCCTACTCTAGGTGGATATAAGCCAATGGTTACAGTCGTGAGCAGTTCCCGAAAGAGACATCTCGCTCTATCTCTCTCCCTCTTGCTTTTTATTTTTTCCTTTCAAGTTGCATCTCTCCCAATTGTAAGATTGTCATCTCTTGGCATGAAATGCATTTGTTTTTATTTTTAAAGATAAATACGCACACAGAAATGACTCATCCTCTTGAATGACAAGGGGAAAATATTAGGTAGTTCCACAAAAATAACTCAAAGGATTTTAAAATCCACGTAAGAAACTCTTGAATTTCCAAGTTAATAAAACACTTAAATATATTTTAGGATTATCTAACATGTAATTATCTGTATATGACTAAACTGCTTTGGAAACGATGTAAAATATTTCACTCCCAAATATTTTTCCCAATTTGTGTGTCAAATTCCAAAAAATTAACCCAATTTATAAAGAAGACTCCATTTCTTTGCAATATATCTAAAAGGGAAAGGTTGCTTATAAAATGTAACCATGGTTCCAATAAGCTTAAAAAATAGTCATAGATAAAGAAAAACAAAACTATTTTCTGTATCATTCATTTTTCTAATTTTGTGGATTGAGAGCTAGCAACCCTAACAGACACTAATGAATTTGAAATTATAAGGAAAGGCCGAGTTCTCCAGAACTTCTGCTCCTAATCAATCACCAGAGATCAGTGACATCATTAGCGCCTTTGATCACAGCTCCTCTTTCAAGCTCAGATGGGATGGATTGATCCTTGCTGGCACAGAGAATGGAGAAACACCTAGGAATACAATTCACCGTGAAACATGAGAGGTCATCAGCATCTCTTCCCTTCCTTCAAGAGGAACAGAGAGCACATTCCAGAGCAGCCCAACACCAAACAATAGAGCCACCTCATTAAATCCAAACCTAATTCCCGTCTCATCTTCCTAGGATTCCTAAAGCACTTTAAGAGAGGAAGGGATAATAAGCTACTTTTCTTTCAAAGAACCTAGGTTACGAGCCTTTCAGTGTGTTCTTCCTTACCCAACACACCTACCCGGGGCTGGCCCCAAATCCCCTCACCATGTGGGGAGGGAAAGAATCTGTGGATTTTGTTCTCCCATTTTCCCCATTACGATGCATTTAAACAAAGCAGGACTTCTCCTTCTACTTCCGAATTTTACATAATGAAACAAGTAGTATTTGAGAAATAAAATTTTACTTAATAAAACTGCCAGTTACTCTACATTGGCCAAGAAGAAAGTCCTTGAATATAATGTTAACCGCTACAATTTCAAAATACTTGCATTGCAGTCACTCAGCATGTTCTCCTCTGAAATGGTCACTTTGGGAATGAAAAGTTTTAATTGACCTTTTCTACATTTGTTCCATGGTTGTTTTCTCCCCCTCCCTATTTGTAATAGCAGTCTAATTGAGCTTCGTGACTGGTGGTGAAATGTAGTTTATTATCTCCCTCATCAGGTGATCAATGATTTCATTAATAAGACAGATAACAAAACTGTCATATCATCGACACTGTTATGAAAGATGATCCTAGCTTCCCGCTCCATTTTCCAAGGTCTGGGGTTCTCTGTGGCAGCTCTGAGTCCATTCAATATTTTCCACAGACAGAGAAAAGTGAAAATCCATTTTGAAACCAATTTCAATTAGGATCCAGAAGCTGTTATCACAGGTGTCGCAGAATGGGCCCGTAAGTGGAAATGTCGCCTATCCATTCTGAAATGAAACCTTATCAGGGGCTACAAAGATGGCTGGGGACAGCCTATCTGTAAATTACTTTTCGTCCTGTGTTAACTCAACCTTAGTTCTGTCATATGGAATTCTTTCCATCCACTAGTAATAATCTAATGACTAACTAGACACAGCACCCAAACGGCTTCCAGCCAGGCAGGGCTGTCCCCAGAAACCCTTAAACATGGGTACAAATGCAAACACACTCTGGCCTGCAGGCAAGCAAAGGGACAGGCATGCTTTAAATGATAGAACTAAAAGTTTATTATGGGAAATAAAAGAAGCCCGTCTCCACCCATTGCATTCCTGGTGATTTTTCAATTGCAAACTCCAAGGCCCTGTTATTTCATTAATGCAGCACCCAAGTAGTGAGGCTTTTCTCTCACATCTTTCAGTCTCCTTTTAGCAAATTATCCCATGACGGCAGATTTATTCAGTCAAAGACCTCGGACTTTGAGAGGCAACAAAAGAATCAAGAGACTTTCTGGTCCACCTGCCTGGCGAATGATGAGGCAGGGAAAAGTCTCCCCCAGAGAAACCAATCAAACCATTGTGTGGCACAGTCAGACCTTTTCAACTGTCAAGCCAGAGAGCAGGGAAAGAGATGAAAGAACGCGGGATGAAGCTACCATTTACGGAACCATGTGGGAATGGTCTCCTAAGATTTAATAATTGGGATGGAACTCAACTTTCTACAACTAAAGAAAAAAAAAGAGAAAGGAAGAAAGGGACCAGGAAGAGGAAAGAGTCGAAGAAAGGGAAAAAAGAGCAGGCAAGAAAAAAAAAAAATAGACTAAATTGCACTAGGAATAACTTAATATAAAAACTCTGTCTACCTGACACAAAGTCCAATCTATATAAGTAAAGGAGAAAGGGGAAAGATGTTTCCAAAAAACAAAAAGATACAAAGAAAAAAATAGCAAAGCATTTGGTATTTTCCCTCTAAGTTATAGCTGCATTAAGTGTTCAGATTCTAATTTTCTCACATAATTAATTTAAAGTAACAAAAACAATAACAAAAAGCCCTTTAACATGGCTGTCTTGTAGTTTTAAACATAAAACGGAATTTTAAATTGGCCTAAAATGTACATTCACTGGATGCTAAAAAAAAAAAAAAAGATTCAAAATAGCAGATGCTCTAGGTTATAGATTTCTGAACAGTTTTCAAAAAGATTTTCGTTCTACTACAAATTCAACATAAGATATTTAAATAGAAAAAAAAACTAACACTAAGTTTTGCTAACAGGACCCAAAAGAAACATTTTTTTTTTAAATGTGAAATAAACACAGCATCAAGCAGCTACTGAAGTTCCTATGCTTTCTGTCATTACTGGGGACTCATATCACATGCGTTACTGAGCTGAGTTTAAAGCACACGTATTGGTCAAAATTTGGGGGAGGTGCTGGAACTGTTCTGTGTCTCAATGGTGGTGGTAGCTATGTGAACTTACTGATTTTCAAAGCTCATAGAACTGCACACCACAAAGAGTGAATTTTATTGTATGCACATTTTACCCAATAATAAACTAAAGCAGACATATCTGGAAACTTTTCTACGTAAACAAGATAACAAGGAGTTTTTTGCTTTTACCATCACCCAGTCTCCCCAAAGCTGCCTGGAAAAGCAAGCCTTCCTCGACCTTGAGGGTCAGAGCAGGAGGTAGTGATAGGCCACCAACTACCTCTCCAGAGGGAGATTTTCTTCCCATAATCACCGTTTTGCCCCTTAGGCATCCACTATTTAGTGGTTGTTTCTGATTCTGAGCAGCTTGTTTCTGGAAATTTGAAATATTCACACCCCATGATCACAAGTAATCAAAGGCAACCCAGAAACATCCCATCCAAACAAAACATCATGCTGTGACTTTTTTTTGCTCTTAAATTTGAAAAATGGGAGTGATATTTATTCCTGGTTTATCTGATATGTATTTATCCCAGGAATTGTTCTTTTTGAGGAGAAATCCAATAGCTAAAATCCCAACTTGTGCCAATTTCAGGACCAGTGATTTAAGATATTGTTCCCTAACTCTAGACTGTCAAGCTAGACCCTGATAACCAACCTCATGTAAGGATTTCCTATTAGCCAATCCTTCTAATTATCTCAATCAGATTAAAGCTGAACCATTTAGAGAATACTAACAAATGATATTATGCTGAAAAGAGTGAGATGAAAAGCATCAATAAATTTAATCCTGGCAAATAATACCCACAAGAGTCATATTACTATTACTATCAATAGCTAATATGTTTGGGTACTCTCTGTGCCAGAGTCAGAGAGGTTAAGTACTTAGCCCACGATCACACAGCAATTATGTGGTAGGGATAGGGCTCAAACCCTGGCTTAACTGCACAACACTACTGCTGTGTTACACATGCCCCCTGCCCTCCTGTCTCAAAGTGTTGTGATTTACAGGCTTATTCAGTATCTGCTGAGGCCCTCTCAGCAAAAACACTGAATGTGAGCAGGGAAGGGGTAAGGTAGAAAACCCAGGTGCTACTCTCAAGAAGTTTAAGTAAAATGTAAAACTTGAGTGCTATGAAGGAAGGGACAAGATAAACTGGTGGAGTATGAAGGATCTTTAGAGCATTGAAAGTATTTTGCAGGATACTGCAGTAGTGGATATGTGACATACGTTTGTCAAAACCCATAGAACTGTACAACAGAGTGAGCCCCAATGTGAATGATGGAAAGTTAATAACAGTGCATCAATATCAGTTCATCAGTTGTAACAAATGTACCACATTAATGTAAAATGTTAATAACAGGGGAAAGTATATATGAGGGGGTATATGAGAACTCTATCTTCTGCTCAATTTTTCTGTAAACCTAAAACCTCTCTAAAACACAAAGTCTATTACTTAAAATAATAATAATTTTAAAAATAAAAAAAATCTAGTGTTATTAGTTCCCCAAAGGACACAAGACCTTATGAGGAGAAAAAGAGACTGGGGACGTATTCACATTTGAGACTTTAAACATGCATTGGTGTTAGCAAAACACTTCTATGGAGGAACACATGGACAAAAGGCCAAGAGCCCTTGAATTTAACTAAAGCATAGGTTATGGGATGGGATAGTAGCATATCTACTTCTGAACATATCAGATTGGACTGTCAGACTGGGGCCAGATTTTAGAAGATACCTAAATGTTAAGTCAAAGACTGAACTTTATTCTACAAGTAGATGGGAGTCACTGGAGCTTTCAGAGCAGGGGTGTGGCATAAGCAGAACTGTAATAAGCCTAATTTGACAGAAGCAAGTCCCATGTATGACAAGAATGGACATGAAAGCCAAGGTGATTAGACAGAAGGCCATTTTAATCATCTAAGCATGAGGTGTGAGGGTTTTCACCACACAGTACAGTAGGTTGGCCTGAAGAGACACACGAGCAAGTAATTACAGAGGAAAATCTAATAGGACCTCAAAACCGGTAGGACATGGGAGCAGGAGAGAAGGGGGGGTCAAAGGTGATGGTGCGGTTTCAAGCCTGGCTGACCACAGGAAAGGTGATATACTTAGCCAAAATAAAGAACACAGTGGTAACCAGAGTACAGGACATGTGAGTTTGGAGCTCAAGAGAGCTGGGGCTCTTATTAGAATCAGAATATTTGTCTTCCGTTAGTTTGTTTATAAACATAAAAACTCTTTATAAAAAATAAAATCTAATTTGAATACAGCACAAACCACCAGTTCAACCCAGGAAAATAATCAAGAAAAAAGGATATATATATGCTGCTTCTAATGCAATAGCATATAATCAGTACAACACTAGCTTTTGAGGTTGAGGAAACCGAAATAAATATTCCCAAGATTATCTTCCCTATTTTCCAATTTAAGAAGGCATTTAGAAGGAAGTTTACAGAAACTTTGTTTTTTTAATCCATCCCTCCTTAAGATGTGCAAACTTGGTCACATTTGGGATTTGTGAAACATCTTGAACTATTTTTCAGACATCTGAGTCCAGCAAATTCACCATTACTTTTGCCAAACATGTTTCCCTTAATTTGAAAACTGATGTGTATGTTCAAGACAACACAATCTTTCTGTTTTGGATTCATAATGTTTAACTCACCAGCATGCTTTGTCCTAATAGCAATGGCTAACGTTTGCAGAGTCCTTCCTATATGTTTATGACATGGCAACCTGTGAAGTGTGAAGTAGGTCTTACTATTATCTTGCTAAACTGATGAGGAAACTGGAACGCTGAAAAGTTAATCTGCCCACACTCACATGGCTACTCCTTCATGTTGTCAGAACTCCAATCAAGCTTTCAGATCCCAGAACCTGTGTGTGCTACGAATGAACATCCTATAATCTGAAATCCATTTTATCTGAACATCCTTTCCACTTATCTGTCACGTGCCAGGAAATGGGATGTGGCAAAGAAAAGGGGTTGGACCTCTATAGAAACAAGAAACTAAAAACTCACAACCTATGGTCTTTATGGCGTGAACTGCCTGCCCATTTCAGAGCAGAACTGGCACATATACTCTTACCATTAAAAAAAGTCAAGGAGACAAGAGCTCATGGTGAGGAATAGCAGATGAATTTCAAACTTCCAACAAAACTCAAAGCCATCTTACTCCCAGCTAGAAGACCAACAGACATCACAACCATTGGTTGGTGCAAAAGTAATTGCAGTTTTTGTCATTACTTTTAAAGGCAAAAACCGCAATTACTTTTGCACCAACCTAATAACACCCATGCAACGGACAGTTTAAAAGCAAATCGCAAGGCCAAGAAGTAACCAAAAGTTAATGCAAAGAAGAAAAAAAAAAAGCATCTCCTTAGGAATTTGCAGACCATAACACTTTCCCCTTACAAACCTTGAAGAAAATAATTTTTTAAGCAAAGAACCAAATTCTTCTTTTTGAAAGAATCAAAGTGAACAGGGAACTTCCTTTGCATCATTAATCTATCAACTTTGGTTTCACATTGCATCAGCGTTAGGATAATAATTTCTGCTTTCTATCACTTTAAAGTATGTTTCCAGTAACTATCAGATCTGATAAAAGATCCCCAAGACCACGGCCTACATACGTTTATCATTAGTTTCTTTTTTAAAGCTGAGTTGTAGATTAATAAAAACTATCGAATTACTCCTTTAAAACAAAATCATGGGCCAAAAATGAGGCAAAACACTTCAAATTGAAAAGTCAGTATTTGTAAATCAATGAAAAAAAACTGTGTAAGAGAATGAGAATATGTAGAACATTGGAAGATTTACATTAAAAAACTCTTATTATTTAGAAAACACAACATGTAGCTTATGAAGTAATGAATCTATACCAAAAAGAGATTATTAAGTATTAAGCCATTTTACTTACAGTCTTCACACATTAATGGACTTGGACATTTTAAAGTCAACAATCACACCTAAGATCCGCATGCATACTTTCTATGGGAAAGCCACCATGTGAAATGCCACAAATGATCACTTAAATCACAACTGTACTTAAATAATTCAGAAAACTAAATGCCATCTCCTTTGTTATTTACACTTCAAATATAACACTAAAATTTAAAATCAAACCATGGGCACATTAAACTATGGGTACACTGTACTTCCTGCATAAGGGTTACTGAAGGCTTTATATGTTGATATAGGTTCTTAAATGTTACAAAAATCAAGTTTGGCTTGCTTTTTTTTGTCATACAAGTTCTACAACACAGTTTTTCACTTGCATTATTTTAAATTTCAGTGTAAAGTGGCAAATACTTCTTTAAAAAGCTGTTCAAGTTTTCTGAACTATACCTTTGGGTTGTGGGTCTGCGTATGTTTAAACAAAACTCCATATGAATGTTATTCCAGGAGCAGATACTCCGTTGAGAAAAGTACGAAAACAGATCTGTAAGGACACGCAGTGGAATGTGAGTGGTTTGGCTGGGAAGCTCACAATGAAGAACAAATTGCACCACAGAATGGCTGGAAAAGTTAATTAAGGCAACCTCACCAATAACTCAGCCAGTAACAAAACTTTTTGTTCATTTGTGTGACTTTAGTCATGAAATGGTGGATAGGAAAGAAAATGCAGGTATCACATTCATTTGGTTTTTGAAACTGAACTCTTTTTTTTTTTTTTTTTTTTTTTTTTTTTTTTTTTTTTTTTTTGAGACAGAGTCTGGCTCTGTCACCCAGGCTGGAGTGCAGTGGCGCGATCTTGGCTCACTGTAAGCTCCACCTCCCGGGTTCACGCCATTCTCCTGCCTCAGCCTCCTGAGTGGCTGTGACTACAGGCACCCGCCACCACGCCCAGCTAATTTTTTATATTTCTAGTAGAGACAGGTTTCACCGTGTTAACCAGGATGGTCTCGATCTCCTGACCTGGTGATCTGCCTGCCTCGGCCTCCCAAAGTGCTGGGATTACAGGTGTGAGCCACCGCACCTGGCTGAAACTGAACTCATTTTTAATTGTTCAGTTACAAATGGATATAGTTCAGGGCTTTGTAAAGGAAACACAAGAACCCTTCTGGAAACAGTAGCAATCAGTACTACCTGTTACAGCATCCACATGATTCTGTTTTCCTTTCTACGAATAGCCTCAGTGCAGGGGTCCAAGCATTTATGAAATATTTATAGAGAAAAATAGAAAAGATAGGAAGAGGGACAGAGGGACAGACGGATGGACAGAAGGATGGAGGGCCACGGCGATGTCAGCCACCAGTCAGCACACAAATAGTGTCCCAACTTGGAAAGCCTGCACCCCACGAACTCTAAATCCAGACAGGGGCAGGTCCAAAGCCCACACACCAGTCCCTGTGATCAAGACTGAGTGCAGAGGCAGCAGGTGACCAGGCTGCAGAAGAAAGGGCCTCTGCGCTTCCAGCAATCCATGCCCCTCAGCATAATCCTGGGACTGTAAAGAGGCGCTGAACTAGTTAGATGAAAACTGTAGAGGACTCTGTAAAAAAGACCATGGTAATTATTAGCATCACATACACAAAGCAAAAGGTTTATTGTCCTTTCTTTTACTTGTTCCTCTCTTTAAATTTGTTTTCCAAGAGTCTGCCTGTCGGCTTGCAATCCATATTTAAAAACACCACGTCCATTTTTCTTTTATTTGATTTTTGTTCCAAAATATAAAACACTAAATCTCTTAGAAGAAACAGGAACATTGAAAAACTGATCAGAGTTCGCCGGATTTCCAGGACAGCTATCATTTAGGCATGCTCCCTGCAAGTTTGACCAATGAGTGTCTGCCCCCAAACAGGACAGGATTCATACACATTTAGGAGAAAATGTGGGCTCAAGGGCACAAACTGATCAGGGCAGGAAGCCAGTGGAGTGGGGTTGAGGAAACAGGTGATTATTTAACACTGTAGCACTAACATTTGTAAATCATGACTGCTCCTTCTCTGGCTAGTTTTATCTCGTAGCTTCCTGGCTGTTGTGGGGCTGGTCAGGTTAGTTCTGTTCCCAATCACCCTCAACAGAATCATGAGGGAAACCCGAGGTCCAAGAGCAACTCAAGACAAATGCAGCTGCAGTGGAAAACCTCCTGAGAATGTGTCTAGGTGTGGGAGTGGCACAAACAACAGTATCTTCATAAGACTGAGACTCTGTGGCCATGCAGGTGAGATTCATAAACACGAGAGGCGCTTCTGCAGGCTCCATGCAGCGCAGCAACATCTTCTGCCATGCACTTGTTCTTGCCTGTTCTCACATTCACACACATGCATGCCCATAGTTACCCCTACCACACACACCCACACACCTACACACTCACGCATACACTTGCCCACACTCACACATATCCTCACACACTCACACCCCGTACACACGCACACTCACTCACACCCTGACACACAGGCATGTACACTCACACAAACTATAAAGATAACCAAAAGCTGATGTTCCTGAAGCCAAATACGTAGGAAGCATTTATTCCTACAGAATTACCATAAAAATTACCAAATAACCAACACTGCATATACTGATTCTATTTCTAAAATAATAAATTTGCCTAAATTTTACCAATTCCAGAAAAAAGAAACCAAGGTAACATATTTTTAAGGAGAAATGCCTTCTATAACCACATTGGATGAAAAATGCCATATTATGGCTCAGTTAAAATAAGCACCAGTCTTGACTTTAAATACCATCAATAAAGGAGGAAATACTTTCACATATATGTAAATTCATTATTTTAACTAAGACATAAACACATCTCCCTAAGGATCAATTTAAAACGATTTAAGGATCAATTTAAAACAATTTAAAACTGAAGTCATTTTAAAACTGAAGTCATTTGCCAGTAGTTTTAAGAGCCAGCTCCTGCCCTACCCAGTGCAGCCAGCAATGCACACTCACGAAACTGGGTGAAGAAGTGCAGGTGAGAAGCACAGGCTCTCAGCAGACAAGGAGGGGCCCAGAGAGAAGTGGTCAGGCTGCTTGGAAGTATCTGTCCTTAGAGTCTAACGTTCTGGACTGGAGTTATCTTCCAAAGGAGATTCTGACTCTCCAAGTGGACGTAAAAACATGTAAATCAATCTAGTAAAACCTGTCTTGGAATATAGAAAATATAAGAATAGCAGGTTGGCTCATACAAATCAGTGTGCCCAGATACGCAGTGTCCAGGAACTAGGAGAACGGGCCAGCTCATTCTTCCTAAAGGCCCAAGGAGAAGCAGAGAAATTCAGCGAGGCCAGGAATGGCTATGAAATCTACAAGAAGGAAAGGCATTAGTGGCCCACAATGGAGAAACAGCAGGGACAGGAAGTGAAGGTTACCATTAACGTATTCAGTCTGTTTGTACCAGGGAGGCTCTGGAATTTATTTTCAACACTCCATGCTTGAACTGAAATGCCTCTCAACATTTTGCTTAAAATTTAAAAATACAGAATACAGGAACAGTGGCTCTGTGTTATCTCTGAACACAAATAAGTACATTAAATTTTTATAAGCTAACAACAAAACCTGCATCTCAGATACTAACATTACCTTGAGGTTCAATCATTAACACTTCTTAAAATCCTTTAAAGTAGACTACTTAAAGTTGGGGCTGGGGGAGACTCCTGTCCTGTCACTAATTTTGACAAGACAACTTTTGTGTCTTTTGTACTAATTATTCCGAGTAGTATAGATGATCCATATGCAACACAAAGCATTTTGAACTCTTGCCAGACTCGTCAAGATGATTTCCAAAATGCCAAAACAGGAACTTCTGATAATAAATAACCTATCACATTTACATCTCAAATTAGAAAGTTTGGAAGTCAACGTGTAGGTTGAGTGCCAAAAGAGAGATTACTAAATTCCATGTCCCCCACGCCGCCCCCCCCACCCCCGCCCCATTTGCTTTCTTTAGCCTCTCCTAGAACAAACACTGGTCCAGGTGCAAACGCTCAATTCACAAGGAATGCAGAGAACACAGAAATGACTCCAGGCTGGGCTGCTGGTAATCCCTGTGCTGCTCACCATTAGAAGTGGTGCTGGAGGCAACGGCTTTCTCGCTCACATCTGTTCGAGTGGAGCACTTCACTATGGAATTCTCAACTTTTTTCTTTTCAGTGGTCGTGGAGCTATGGGACTGGGCCTCCATGATGTCTTCTCATTACTTCAGCTCTCTTCGACCAAAAATGCCCTAAAGAAAACAACAGAGCCATCAACTTTCCAAAACAGTGGAAATAAAAAAAAAAAAAAAAACTTTCAAAAGTCCACTTCACCTGTCATCTGAGAAAAGCCTAGAGCTTTAGGAAATTCAAAATGTAGATGACACTTCACAGGTTTTCTGGCAAAAATGTCTCAAAGTTTAACAAACCAGTGAAACTCTACACATGCAAAAAAAGAGAACTGAGGGAAATGCCCATAATGTGGTACTTTTCCCAAATCCCTACTGAGCATTTGGTATCAAATAGTCTAAAAATCTCAATTTGCAACTGTGTCTATCATGTGAAACAAGTGTCATATTACTTTTTAAAGCCACATCTGCAAATGTCTCTTCAGGTGGCCAGCTTTACAGGAAGGGGCATTTGAACAACTTCCAAAGCAGGGGAAGGTTAATTATTAATTAGATTTTTTAAAGAGAGTCTGACAATTTCTAACATCGAAGGCCTACTCTAAATTCTGAATCAGAGGATAATTCAGGCCAAGCAGTTCAGTGATTTTTGCCTCTTTCATAAAGATATCTGAATTGCAATATACCTCTTAATCCTAATTCATTCAGGTAAGCTATACTCTTTAACCTCCTTAAAGCATGAGAATATTTCAGTTCATTTAAGTCACATTTTTAAGACAAAGGTAATAGAACAACATGCTCTTGATTCCACATGGAAAAGTTGAAAGGTCTTTGCAAAGACTGGGCTCACTTAGGAAACATTAAAAGTCAGCTAAAGGCAGGTTCAGTAGGTCTGTCTTTCACTGGCTTCATTCATGTGATAATCGCCCTAACTCATCATTCATCAATTTTCACTCTGCTTCATGTTCCTTTATGCAGTCATGTTCTACACCTACAAAGAATACAATAAAAAAGGAAAAGGAGCCTCTCTAGCATGTTTTCTTCATGTTATCTAGATTGCAACTTTCGTAGAAGGCATTTCTTTGGTCTGGCCACCTTGCTTATTTTTCTACATTTAGTAGATGTCGACATCGTCAATCACAGCAGCGGTGAGTGAAATGAAATAAGTAACTGCTTGATCAACTAAAAAAGTTAAAATACAAGGTAAAATATTTTCAGTCTACTTTAACACATATTTGCAAGGGAACTGCAAGCTCTTCATTGCATAATAAATTCCTCCTTGATCTGGAATTCAAGTAACTAGAATGTTTAAGAACCAGAGGCCACATGGCACACTGTAACACCAGCTCTTCCACTCACTTCCATCTCTTTTCTGAGATTATCCAGTGTCATTCATTGTAAAACACACAAGTTATTTAAGAACAGCTTTGTAGAATAAAAAAGAAAAAAGAAGCACTAAGTTAAATTTACATATCAATTGTAAGATCCACTCCAAATTCAGAGACACCCCTCAAAGGGCACTGACAAAGTCTTATACAACAGAAAAGGGGGCTTGAGATCTCCCTTCTGAGTGCAGCCAACGTGTGTGAGTCCCAAGGGCAGGGCTACCTGCATGGCGCTCCCCGGAGGCTAGCTGGACAGTGCACAACGGCCAACAACCTGTTGCTGAGCCTCAGTGATCTCATCCGTCAAATGACAGAATCAGGCAGTGAGATCTGACCTTTACTTTGGGCAGGGGGAACACATCTTCTTTAAGAACCTGTTAAAAGTTAAAGAGCTTCTCCCCAGAAAATACCCTTAAACTCAAAAGTACACATTTAATTTCTAAGGGATCACCGACCTTCAAAGCTTTTCCAAGAATCTGGATAGAGAAACCTTAAAGGAGAAATCTTTGATGGTCCCTTCTAGCTCTAACAATCTCAGAATAATTACTTTTTATAATGGTCCTTCAAAATTGATTTAAATATCATCTTTAAAGTATGCCACAAGAATAATCCAATACAATCGGCATCGTTTCTCACTTGGTACAAGAACTATTTGTATCAGCGTTTCTACAGTGCTTGCTAAGCATTCAGATTCCTGCAATGCATTTGCCTTGGAGGGTAGCACCCAGGAACCTCAATTTTAGCAAGCATCACTAATTGTCAGATTCACTAAAGTTTGTTTTTGTTGTTGTTGTTGTTGTTGTTGTTGTTTTGAGACAGAGTCTCACTCTGTTGCCCAGGCTGGAGTGCAATGGCCTGATCTCAGCTCACTGCAACCTCTGCCTCCCAGGTTCAAGCGATTCTCCTGCCTCAGCCTCCCAAGTAGCTAGGATTACAGGCGCCTGCCACCATGCCCAGCTAATTTTTTGCATCTTTAGTAGAGATGGGGTTCGTCATGTTGGCCAGGCTGGTCTCAAACTCCTGAACTGAGGTGATCCACCAGCCTCGGACTCCCAAAGTGCTAGGAGTACAGGCGTGAGCCTTGAACAACTGTTCTACACGTTTATTTTTGCTCACTGCTGTATACCCAGTGAAGTATATACTCATTGAAGTCTTTGCTGACTGGATGAACTAATGAATGAACTGCACCTTAGAATCCTGAATTCCAACACCCTACACAAACCTATCCTAGCACCCATCACAATGATGATAAACTCTTCTTCATCTGGAAAAGTCTGTGCTGAACATCCACCTCCCCTTTCCATACTGTAAGCTCCATGAGGACAAGGTTTCTACTTTCCCAGCAGTTAGGTCACATAAGAATGTTTACTGAGTACATAAATGATCGCATCAATGACCCTGTGACTTACAGGACTCTGCAGTGTCTTGAATTTCAATCACCACTGGTTTAGCTACATACATTTTCTTTTCATATTCAGTGTTTCATTGAAAACTGGCAAATTCTATAAAAACTAAAACCTTTAGCAGAAATATTTAATTGATCCAAACACTCCATTCTTAGCCATTCGGGATAAACAAGCATTTACTATAATTGTTCCCTTCGACACACACATAACAGTTTTATTGGCTGTATTTGAGTAAAGAGTCTACAATGTTAAAACGGTACACTGAAACATGCAAATGGACCAGAAAAACCCATTAAGAGATGGGATTCCTAGTAAGAACTAAGCATTTCCTTAGCAGAGGGTGCTAATTAATAGGAATCAGGAGACAAGTTCCCAAAATTCCTTGACAAACTTGGTTTTTGTGGAGTTGTTGGTTTTTCCCCCAAGGCAAAGGACTTTCTTTTAACAAAGCAATAAAACCCTCCCAATGCTCATCACCATAGAGAGAGGCTCAAGTGAGAAGACGTAAAGCTCCAGGCACTGACTGAAATCACACTAATTAATGGTCTTAAAGAATACTAATTCCTACCCCCGTCTGAAATGGGTTTTTTAAAAATAGGCCCGTGGTCACTCAACAATCTACCCCCTTCTTCTATTTTGACAACTTATTTTTGGATCTCATTAGTTAGTAACTAATTATTTAAAAGTGTGGTTTATGCTTGGAACTGGGCTATAAAGATGGCAACGTGCCAAATCAGACATCTGCTTCCTGTACATTCCTATAAATTATATCAGCTTATTTTACAACTTTGTCCCTGTCAGTTATAAAGGAGAAAGTTTAACATTCTAGACGCCCACACCTCATCAAACTGTGGGTGAAGAGTCACTGAGCGGCAAAAGGTGGCCGCTTTGAGTTGTGGTGATGGAATTTTCAGGGAACAGTAAGAGGAGCTTGGAAAGTCAGTCCTGAGCTGGTCCATTGAAGCATTCGGGATCGAAGTGGCCAGTAGAAATTCCTCACGGAATCTCGAAACACCACTAGGACAGTAGCTCCACGACACTTGTAAAATCTAGAATTTTAAAAATAATGACGTATAATTTATTTAGAACTTAAGCATCAAGAGAAAACTTTAAGTTCTGCTTCACTTCAGACTTTTCCCTGAGGAAAACACGCCACTGTGTTTCAGATGTGAATGAAATGATACTTTTCCCCCCGATATAGTTTCTTTGCTTAGGACTCCACACTATTCTCCTTCAATCCCTTTCACCACTGAAACATTACATGCAAGATTTGCTGGCACGCCCCTTGACTTTTCATGCTTAAGGGGAAAAATGTTTGTAGCTGATGTTTGAGTCCCAGCAGCTGAGAGAGAGCGCGCGAGAGAAAAGCAACCAAGGAAAATTGCTCTAATGGTATATCCCTCCTAAAGCTTGAAGTTTCATAAGTAAAAGGAGAGATAAACATTCCTTCCTGAAAGCAAACAGTCAAGGCTTTTTCCCACTCAGCTATCCCTGAACCTTTTGTAATTTCCCCGAGGCCTAAACCCAGGACACAATTAATTTCAGACCCTATTTTAAATCTAATCCGTCTCCTAGTTGCAACCTGACTGCAGGTGGGTCTTTTCTTTCTAAATTATAAATCTGAACCTGCGTCAACCTCTTACAACACAAGGCATTTAAAGCTTCCTGGAGCCACTGACCTGGTGATGCTGTAATGCAGGTCTGCTTTTGAAAGCAAGCAAGAGAACAGAGAGCGCGCAAGAGAACCGCAACCTTTACCACGTTGGCGAATTCTTGCCGGGACCTACATATTACACAGCACTTGCACACAAACGCCTCAAGTCGTCCTCTTTAGAGTCGTCACTTACATCTGCAAGGGGCGGGGGACCAGGGGAACCGCAAACAAACTTTCATCGTTACAAAGGCGAGTCCCCATTGATTATGGTAATTGTTTTGCTCAGGTTGTAAGGGTATGGCCAATTTTGTTTGAAAGCTCGCTCGCTCTCTGCGCTTTCCTGTCGAGCTCCCTTCAGGTTCTGGTTTCTTCCAGTGGTGGCAAGGGATGTTTTTCACGCCTTTCACCACTTTTGCCCGCGCCCGCGACCCCTTCCCGAGGTACCGGGCCGCGGCGGCGGCGCAGAGGGTTCATTAGTGGGCGCGCCGGGCCCGCGCAGCGCCGTCTGCAGCCGCGTAGCCGCATCCATCATCATTACATCAGCGCGGGGAAGTCCACGCCGAGTTCTCCCGGCCCCGGCGCGCCACAGTCCGCGCGCCAGCAAACAGAACATGCTGGATTGCTCAGAGATGGTTCTGGGTGTCTGGGGGCAGAAGGGGTGCTCCCAGACCCGGCTTTGATCAGCATTCCTGAAGCGGCCTTTTAGGAGACAATGCATCTCCGCCAGCCAGGCCGCGGGAAAGGGAAAAAATGCCGAGGGCTGGGGGCGAAGTGGGGGTGCGGAGGTGAGCTCCAGCGCCAGCAGCGCCTGGCAGTCTCCCTCCAGTGCAGAAGTCGCCCGTATCAAGGCGTTGTCAGACTGGTCACCCTGCTCCTCGGAATACTCACGGGCATTTGCAAACTCTACAGTTAGCGCAGCCACATTTCCAGCAAACACTGGCAGGGGCCGTCCCTGGTTGCGTTCAGAAGGCTCTTTTAACTGGCTGAATTCAGGGAGCTGCAACCTTCCAGGTACTTTGCAATGCAACCACCCTGAGTGTGGCATTATAATAAAACATTGGGGATCCCTTGAAAAGCCTTCACAAAACCAATAGGCGTGTGCTTTGCTCACAAAACGTCGAATTCACCTTCTATGAACCTGGCCCCCAATGTGTTTTTCTTCATTAGCTGCCACACATAGATTCAAATGCTGTGAATGGTTAAGACACAGACACATCGCCTCATTGTCTTGAGCTCAGGGAGGCCCTGAGTGGAGTCCCAATGTTCAACCTTAACAACCAGAGGCTTTCTGTAGTAAATAGAAAGTATGAAAAGTCACAATTGTGGCAACATGTGAAAAAATTAACTTTTCTCCTTGCAAGTCTCTGCAGTGAAACCTCCAACCCTCATGGGAGCAAGATTCCTTTATCGTTCAGACACTTATTATGTTTTAAAAGAAAGCACCCATGCCAAAGCCAACGTTAAAAATGATGTTTGACGTAAATGAAACAACTTTCTAATGTAGGGTGAAGTGGAACAGCATCCTTCAATCATGATAGTGCATCCTTCCTCAACAGCAGACCACTTCATTTATTTCCCTAACCCAGTCGGTTTATTTTTAAGTTGCCTAAACTCGGGCAAAAACTCTCTTCGCTTTTTTTTCTTAGTGTATTTCAAGATTTAAAACAACTAAGTTAAAAGCCTGTTTAATGATAACCCGATCTGTTTCTGATAGTTTAAAACAGCTACTGGCAATGAGAGATCAGAAACAGAAGACATTCCAGGCGAGGCAGTGCTATTAACAGCACCATGGCTTAGCCTTAAGTGAGAAATTATTCTGTATAGTTTAGGGAACTATTGCTCCAGTGGAAGAAGGCTTCCCTCCAGAGAAATAACATTTATTTACACTTGCCTGTATTTTCATAAGCTGAATAATCTCCTTGATTTGCTGTTTTAAATATCCAGAAGAAAGCAGCTTTGTCATAAGGATTTTTGAGGCAACCTACCCTGTAGCACTGAAGAGTGACATTGCTCTCATACTTGTATTACTAGTATATCAACCGCTACTTGAAGATGCTACTCCTGGATTAACCATCCAGGTAAAACTCCTATTAAAGACATGTACCTCCCTGTGGCTATTTAATAACCCATTTCTCAAAAATAAATAAATCCTTTAGAAAGAGATTTTTTTTTTTTCAAAATCAAGAAGTACAAACTAATGTTGATTTTAACTTTTTGATCAATTCTGGAAGTGAGAAATAGTCGAGTTTCAATGAGCAATATGCAGGGAATTTTAAACATTTCAGTGGATTTCATGTATTCATGCACCATAGAAAACCTCTTATAGGTTTTTAATGTGGTTGATGTTTCCTTGTGTTCAAAATACCTTCTGAGGGTAAAATCAATTAGATATGCATAACCTTTGTGACACCCTAGCAGTTCCCAGGATTCCTAAGGCTTCATTTCCTCTCCCTTCCCTGTCTGTGTTGCCTTCCTTTTTCTGCAAGGGGGGGCGGGGGGGAGAAGAAAAAAAAAAGGCCCAACTTCATAAGTTCTTAATGAAATCTTCATTAATTTTTAAACATTTTTTCATGTATAGTTATTTTACCTTTATATATGATTATTTTTCCATAATCAGGAAAGCCTAGAGCCTTAACTCCAAATAAGAAAGCTTCTGTCTGTCTGCTTTGCCATTTGATAGCTCAGGGTTCCCCAAATCCACTGCCTAGTGTCTTCAATCTTTCTTTCCTACATTTCTGATGCTGCTAATCGTAGATAAGCAGTATTCATGACAGACATCCCCAAATGGAATTACTCTAAGGGGAACTAAATTACTCTACGGGGAAATAATTGCCTGGCTATGGATTAAGTGACTTTGGTTTTAGTAAATTAACACTATCTAAACTCTTAAGAAATCCATATATTTAACTTCAACCACTGAAAAGCTTATTCAACATGAAAATAATCATTGCTATTGCAGTTGAAATCACAAATGACATTTCTGTGAGCCAGTTTTACTTTTCTGCCATTTGTATTTAAAAGAAAAAATCATCAGCTACTCTTTCTCTGTTACCAGAAGTACTTGATGAGAAACACTTGAGGGGAGTATGAGGTCTCTGTCTAATACCTGTTACCATTTCTGAGTTCTGTAAAACTATGAGTCCCATGTGCCTTGGTTAGGCACTGCAGGAAGCAGCATGCATAGCAGGTGCCATTGAAGAGTGAGCAATAATGTGGAGCATATTGGCACCCCCACTTTCTATGGGTTAGCTGGATACAGGCAATCCTCAGACAGAGAAGGAGATCTGGAAGTCAGTTATCAGTCTATAGATCAGCTAAGCTCATGAAACTGTATTCCTCTTAAATCCACATGTATCACAAAAATATCATGACTGATCAAATGTGCCCCTTGTCTCTCTTCACTAAGGCTTATAGGAATTAGAAGTTTTCACACATTTTCAGAAGAAAAAACTTTAATTATTCTTATAGAACTTGGATAGCTTTCGTTTCTTAGAATCATGTGTGTCTTCACAGTAAGGCTTAAGGGAGTATAAGGGAGTAGAGTGTATGTTCTGTGAATAGTAATTTACTTTTAAACCATCATAAATATTAGACCAATAACCTGTTGCATGTTAAAATCATCTATAGCTATCCCAAAGGTATTTAACGTATTTTTTGTGAAGTACTACTTACCATATTTTATCCTTCCAACTTTTAAACTTTTGATTCTTGATTCTTAATTGCAGATTTAAAAGCAACATTTTCAGAATTTAAGCATTTGTAATTAAGGCTTATCCAGTAAAAATTACCCCATGGTCCACTTACCCTATAAACTTTGCTTGTTCACAGACAGAATTCTTTAGCTGTCTTATTTTTCCACCTTGCATGTACAAAACTGCCAATGTAACCTACACCAAACTACACACCCTCTCAATGAAACTCTCTGATATGGAATTTCATTGTAGTATCCACAGTTCAAACAGCAGACACTGTCCTGAAGTAGCATGGCCTGCTCCACATGTCTGGCCACTGGATTCCAGGTTTCCATACATCAGAATCATTAAGGCTTCATTCTTAAGCTGCTGGATGAAATTTCTCTACACACTGCTAACTTTATTCAGACTGAATCATTCTTTTTAAAAATATCACAAAATGAAATCAATAACAGGGCTTAACTGTCTCAGTCCTTCATTACTGCAATTTGAAACTTATCTTTCATCTAAATGGTGAGTTTTCAGGCTCTTTTTGTAAAAATCAATAGTTTGTAATGTAAAGCACTCTGGAGCTTCCTAGGCATTTCATGCAATCTTCAAAAAAAAAAAAAAAGTTAAAGTAGCAAAAGCTAAAAATTTCCACATGAAAATAAGCAATATAATATCACACTACATTCTGAAGTTACTCCAATAAAGATTTAAGTAAAAGTGCACTTATGTCCCATTACTTATTTTAATTTTGTAGCATAAAGATTATAGAAGTACACAATCAAATCTTGGGGTCAAAATGTACTCCTGTGCCACCCTCCCCCACCGCCTAGCCCCCTCCCCTCTTAAGAAAAGAAAGAAAAGAAAAGTCCCTCTAGCTGTTTCAGGCCAGCAGTCAATCCAATTTACTGCAGGTACAATTTATATGTACAGTGCATGCCACAACAAAACCACAGTATGATGCCAACACGGCCCTTAAGAAAGTTTTCCCCTAAATCTCTGGAAAGGAGCTTTAAAAGAAAGCAAGGATTACAGTCAGCTAGAAGGTAGGGAGGGGACTTACCTCAAACCCAGCCAAGCGGAAATCAGAGCAGTAATTCTACAAGTCAACAGAGTACACTTTCAAAGCTATAATGGTGTGAAGAAGTGCTGGGCAGCATGGCCTGAAGGCAGCACTAATACACTGATGACTAATGGCTGGGCCTGGGCAGACAATGAATTTGGGGCTTGAACACTAACAGAAACCATGCAGTACTTTGACAAATGGGCTTTCACAATTTCATTCATTGAATAACCTTTAAGCACAAAATTGGCTAGGGTTCTCTTGGGAATTATATGACATGTTGTTGGACAATGATGTAAGTATTTTCCTTTTTAATTATGACTCCTATGCAAAATGCAAAAGTGCCATATATGAGGGTACAACTATAGATACCACAGATGCAGATGTGGAGCTCAACACAATATTGCCTTTCAGGAGGGGGCTGAAATGTTCCAAAGCCACCTTATTAACTATGTAATGGCTTTTTCATTCAGCTTCTTTAGAAGGCCATAGATTTTCTGAGACATTTTGTCGGGTTGAAATATATACACACAGAACAAAAAACACTTTCACATTTAAAAAAACCGAAAGACAATCACAGAGGTAATGAGTAGTGAAGAAATTTGGCACTCAAAGATAGTGCATTTAGAATTACAAGTGGAAAAAGTCTCTCATTTTCAGGGGCTAGGCAAAAGAAAAGTGCCATGAAACAATTGAGACACCATGTAAAGTTTGCGATCAAATGCACTTCCAAACACATTTAACATCCAATTTCTTTCAAACAGCTCTCCTCCCTCTCCCTGGAGTGACTGGCCTTTCGATTTAAAAATAATAATTTTGGCAATTTTTAAAAAGAGAATGAAATATCTAAAGTGTCTCTAAATTAACAAGTACCACTTACTCCAGACAGCATTGCCTTTAGCAGCTCCTAAAAACTTAAGAAAAGGATCTTAAAACAGGAAGCTTAGTGAGCTCATAAAACTGTTGCTGGAGCCAGGAACACGTAGCATATTTAATCTGCAAACTGTGAGAGTCTACAGTGATTTCAGCAAGATCTGAGGCATGCCCTCAAGGTTTGCTGGGATCTGGGATTAGGGGGTTGATAAGAACCTCCACTGCCCATGGACATGTTTTTCTTCTGCAGTTAAACACAAATGCATAGAGACGTTTGACTGCTGCTTGGCGTTACTGCTCAAGTTATATAAAAGCTTTGCAGCTCCTTTTGCTGTCAATATATCAAAGTTTAAAAAAAATCATCAAAGTGTGAAATTTCATTTAAAGTCTTCGCCAGTCTACAGCTCTATTTCACAGGCCCATCAAATAAAAGTAAAGATGAAAAATATACTGAAAGTACTTGAAAAAGTTTGCAGCAGTACCCCTGCCCTGTTGTTGTTTATTCTGTCTCCCTTTATTTGCTTTGAAACCAGAAACAGATCAATTTTCATCCAGAAAAATGACAACGTGAAGGGAAGGGCAGCATCTTCTCCTAGGCTTTAATGAAAAGACAACCTGAAGTCATTATTAGAGCGGAACCTTTTGTTTAACAAACGTGCGTGTGTGTGTGTGTGTGTGTGTGTGTGTGTGTGTCCTCTAAAGTCATTTCAGCATTTTAATTGCCTCTCATGATATAAGTTGGCAGAAAATTTACTGAATCTTCCAAAACAAATCAGACCGACCTCAGAATATGAATGCCAGCAAAACTAAAACCTCCTTCAAAGAATTCTTTAGCTGGGGATTTACAACAATTGCATAAAGAAGAAAAGTCTGACTTTTAAGATAATCTACTATAGTCTAAAAGCATTAACATTCCATTACTAAGGTTTTCTTGAGGATTTCATGACTCATTGATTCACTTTTCCTTCAAGACTGGTTTTTCTTAGTACATTACTGTCTCCATGTAAGTGAGTGCATGCAACAATGATCATTAAATTGTTTCCTTTCATAAGCTCCCAAACTCTATCCTCAAAAAAAGGAGGGGGAGAAGAGGTCTCAGTAAGCAGGACACCTTACATAGAAGGAAAGACCTCTAAATGGCTAAGCACAGAGGAAGTCTGAAATGCTTACAGCATGCAGGTAATTAAGGAAACTTCACTGGCCAAGAAACAAAGGAAAAGTCCAACTTTTAGCTTTGCACATCAAATTGATAAATTAACAATTCTTTCATTAAATAAGTAATGAAATAACTCAACAGAGCCATTTTTCATCAGTATTGAGTTTTCTCATTTCTGTCTATAGTCCTTTGCCAATTAGATATACAATAGAAATGTGTTTATATCAAGGTTCAATCAAGGAACACAAGCATATTAAAGGCACTGGGAATTGGTAGGCATCTGAGTTGGACCTACCAGCCTATTAACAATAATGCAATCTATATCTTTTAAAGTGTTTCTGCTTGTGTGAAATTTCACTAGACACCTCTTACATTGGACTCATTCATGCATCTGAAACCAAAGCTTCCCTAGGCTGACTTTAAGAATTACATACCCTGAAAGGGTCTCCCCTTAGGCGGGGAGTTTCTAATTAAATAGCTTTTAGTATAAAATAAACTCTCTACTCTGTATAAGCATGCTATTACAACTAATTTAAATGTTATTTCATGTTTGTTTTAGGTTTGAATATAGTCTAACTGGCCAAAGTGTTTGTGTACCAGGTTGTTAAGACCAATATTTCCTAACATAAACAAATTCTTTAGATACTTCACAGAGTTTACATTGTTAAAACCAGTCCCGGCAGCTTTAATATATCCCCTCAACTGAAATGCTGTTCTGCTTTAGAAAAATGAAGAGATTTTGAGGCTATTGCGCTATTTTAAAACATAGCATTTTCCTCCTTCAAAATAATCTTGACACATGTAATTAAGAAACTGTCAGACTACTATTAATTTTTAATCTAAAACCTAAATGAAATAATTACAGGAATCAATCAATAAGGCACCTATTCAAAATTACCGAGCAATTACATAAATACTCAAAATTAATACTTTAGGTCAATTCTTGTAGATTTCGGTCTATAATATGCTAAGACATCAAACAACACAAAAAGTGTAGCATGGGGAGGATGAATGGTTCCTGCCTTAAACAGACTGAAAAGAGCTCATTTCAGACGGCCAGGGTGCAGGCCCCCCACCAGTCATGCCCAACGCGCTCAAGCTGAAACTCTTTTATTTTTAAAAGTTAATTTATTTCCACCAGACACATATTTCAGGGATCTAAAAAAACGGTCTCATCCAAATTCTATACAAAAATCACATTTAAGAGGAAAAGGCCTAATTACTCTAATTTTCAGCGAAGTGTATATACTGTGCTCTGGAAAGTCTAACTGGGGAGAAGAAGGAGGAGAGGAAAAGGGGAGCAGGAGGTATTTTTTAGAACTAATAATACTAGCCCGGCTAATGGCACTGCCATGTATTTGCACAGCGGCCGGCCCTCCATACCTTTGGCTAAAGGGTTCTTTGACTTGGAGACGCAGACAGTCCATCATTTCAAACTGAAGTGGCAGCTGGAAAATGTGGAACAGCTGGCAAAGAGCTGGGAGAAAATGTTTTACATAAATATATGTACATATAAACTGGCAGAGGGCCATGAGCACTGTACCCAAGGCCAGAATCTACCCGGCAGTCTGCACTGGGGAGATGAGAACTTGGGGGCAGGAGGAGCAGCGGTGGAGGAAGCCTCCTTAATCCTCTTTCCACGCGGGGTCAGGAAGGGAAGCCTGGGGTGCAGCGCCTCTCGGGGGACAGCATCTTACAGAAGGAGGTGCAATCGGGGACAGGAGTAGAAGTTCAGGAAAGGATAAAAGGCCGGGTGTGGAGTGGAGCGTCCGCTTCGGGCAATCTGCTTAAAAGTCGCTTCACAAACTCTCCAAGTTCGGGGTCAATATTTACACCCTCTCTGCCTTATCCCGCCCATTTTCCCGCTGCTACTCAAGAAAGTAACTGTCCCCTGCTGCTCTGGGTAAACGCGGCACCTTAAATGATTATTGCATGGACCACGGTTACTTTATTGTGTGTCTGTGCGCGGTGCCCCTGGAAAGGAAAAGAAATAAAAGAGAATCCCAAATCATATACAGATGGTACAACTTTCACTTTTCCTCTATGACGACGGAGGCGCGCCTCTCTCCATCCGCTCACACCACACCCCCGCCCTCCGAAGCGAAGCCCCGGCTGGAGAAGCCCCGCGGCGGCGGTCCCCGCGCGCAACCACTTCGCCGCCCGCCTCCTTCCGCCCATCCCGAGCGCCGTGCGCGCCCGAAGCCCGAGCCGTAGAGCGCCACCGCGCAGAGGAAGGAGCCGGGCGCGTGCGGGGCTCGCGGAGTTCTTCTGAATCCTTTGGGTGGGGGTGGAGGTGAGGAGCGCCGTCGCCACTGCAGCAAACTTCGTCCCCCCTCCAGGAGGTGAAATTCTCCAGTCCGTCTCCGGCCGGCCCGCGGATCGGACTCTTGGAAAAGGACCTTCCAGGAGGAGGGAGCGAATGCAAGCCTTGCTCGGCGGCTCCCTAAATGTGGGCGCCTTTTGACAGCCATTTTCACTCCATCCAGTCCCCCCGCTGGGGACCACCTCTGGCCCCGGAAGCAAGGGCGCGGCCGCAGGAGCGGGCTGCGGGGCCCGCGAAACAAAGAACTTCGAGCGGGACGTACCTGCGGCAGCAGCGGCTGTCAAGTCCCCGAACTTCCCATAGACCCGCGGACGGGACGCAAGCGGGCGGCTCCGGGCTCCGCGCGGCCGCAGGCGGCTCCGGCTACCGCGAGCGGCCGGGCTGGGCGCCGGGTGCGCCCGCCGCGGGCATGGTGCGGCGCGGGCGGCCGCGGGGCGCGCGGGGAAGGCTGGAGAGCGGCGCGGGCGAGTGGGAGCGGCGGGTGTGCGCGAGTGCGAGTGTGCGAGCGCGCCGGTGGCGCTGCCCCTGCCCGCTCCCTCCCGCTCGTGCAACTCCGGCATCAGTTTCGGAGATCGTGTAATCCGATCCCTTCTGACTCACAGGCCCTGAGTGACAGTTCTGATTTGGTTCAACCGCGGGAGGGAGGGGAAAGAGAAAGAAAGAAACCCCCAGCCGTACGCCTCTCCTGGCATCCAATCGACTTTCTGGAAAAAGGTCCCATCCCGGCCTGGAACCCCGTGCTGGGTGGAGAAGGCCCCCGCCCCGACCCTGCGCCGCCTGCGCTACTCACGGGGTGGAAAAGTTGTCCCTCGGCTCCGCGCTCCCCTCCCGCGCGCTCCCTCCTTCCCTCCTCTCCTCCTCTTCCTCCTCCTCCCCGCGCTCCTCCTCCCCCAAGTTTTAACAGATGTTGCCGGACTCTCCTCGCTGCCTCGCACTCCCTCTTCCTCCGCCCCCTCCCCCGCCCCGTCCCTTTTCTTTCAGCCACTCTCCGGCTCGGAGGGGACGCGCTGAGCAGTAGGACGCCTGCCGCCGCAGGGGGCGAAGTTGGGAAAACTTGGAGTGCGGCTCGCCTTACTTTTGCTTTCTCGCTCCTTCCAGGCCGCGCCGGGGGCCCGCGCTTCTCCCGCCTGCCGGGTCCCCAAGCCCGGAGTGGGTCCCAGCTGCGTGACGGGCGGCGGCGGCTGGGAGGCGGCGCGTCGCGGGCCGGGGTCGGGGGCTGGGGGGTAGCCCGGCCGCCGCGAGCCACGCGCGCGCTCCCTCCCCGCCCTCCGCCGCCTCCGCCTCCTCCTCCTCCTCCTCCGCCGCCGCCGCCGCCGCCGCCGCCCCTCCCGGGTCTTCACACAGACACATTCATGTCTGCTCCTCCTCTTCCCCCTCCTTGACCCTGCGCCCGCCAGGCGCGCCGAAGCCCCACCCACCCGGCGAGGGGAAGGGGGCCCGGGCGTGATGTCACCCGCGCCCTCCCTCTCCGCACCGCCAGGACGCCCCCCAAACGCGCGCCCTGACACCCGGGCTGCGTCCTGTCTGCTCCCATCTTCTCCCACCCAGCCTCTCTTTTCTCACTCTCGCTGTGGGGCTAGACTCCCCTCCATTAAGGCTTCTCTGATTACCACTGCCCCCCTACCCCTGGCTCCCCATCTACTTGTTTTACATTTTCCCCAAGCCAGCCCCGAAACTCCCTCTCTCGCGGGATGATGCCTTTGGAAGTTCAGGGTTTTTCTTTCCACCGGACTCGTCTGCCCTCGGGGCTAAATCCGCGAAGTGAGGAGGAGCTCGCACCACACAGCCTGCTGTCCCTATGGGCCACTTTATAAAAGACACAAAAACAAAGACCCCGGGCTTGGAGCCTGGACTCTAACGTGCCGCTTTTCCTTGAGCTTCAAAGTGTCTCTGTCCCTGCTTCATTTTCAGAGGCCCATACTAGTAAAAGTTGTTTGGCCTCCTTCCTCGACCAGCCAGTCCACGTTCTTCTGCGTCCTTTCAATATATCCAGCCTGGACCTGTAACTTAAAAAAGGAGTTCTCAGGGAAAAACACAGGAAGAAAAAGAAAGAAAGCCCCTGTGACATTACAACATCCCTTCTTTCTGGGTAAGCCGGGTCCACCCACCCAGCCAGCCAGAGGTGCCCCGGAGCTCCCAGTGGCTTGTGTCGCCGCCAAGTGTCTTGACTGAAGGAAGAGAGTGGGTGGATGAATGATGAGCTATTAGGATTTGAAGAGCATTTTGAGATTCAAATGCTTAACTGAAGAATCTTTTAACAAAATTGAGGGTGGTATTCACTGTTTGTTTCTTGGGACTCCTTTCTTGTCACAATGACATGACAATTGCAGAGAGAGACTTAAGGTTTTATGGTGCAAGTGGTGGAGGTAAGGTGGGGCTAAAGGCCCTAGTTAGCCATTTGTTTTAAGATTTCCCTAGACCTCACCGCTCAGGAAAAAACAACACACCACTGACTCATCGCAGAGAACACGAGTCTCAGAAGCCCTGTGGCAGCCCCATCTCCTCGCTCAGTAACTGTCCTCAAGCCTGGGAGGATTCTCTAAGCCTCCATAGGCTCTGAGCCCGTCTGGGGGATAGTGTTAGGGGTGCCTGGTCGCGTACCTCCCAGGATGGCTGAGGGTTTCCAATGAGAAATACATGGAAAAGTATAGAGGGATACAAGTGTGTAAGAATTATACTTTTACAATCGAAGAGAATTGCAAGCCACTCTTTCCTTTATATACTCCCAGCATCAGTTATACAATTGTTTTTAGTATTCATGTACTGCTTCTGCCTCAATCACATGAATACAAATAGTACATCCTGATAGCCTACTCTGTTCACCCAATGGCAAAAAATAAATTAAAAGGACAGCCAATAAATCAACAAATAAACTAGATATTTTGACTCTTACTTCAAACAGTCTTCTAGCACATTTTGAATCACGAAGATCTTGATTTTTCAGTTCTTAAAAGACAAGAACAAAGCAAAAGCAGCAAATCTTTCCCCCTGTGCCCGTCACAATAGCTAAACAAAAAAGAGGAAGAGTAATGCTGTGTCTCCTATGTGTCCAACTCTGCTTTAATGGTAAGCCCATACATATAAGTAGGCACATTTTTGCAGAAACAGTGGAGGGGAAAAAAACCCCAGTTTGCCTGAGTGCGGGTTAAATAATGTCGCAATGCAGTGACTTTCTCTCTGTGTTAACACCAGACGCTGTTCAAATGAAATCTTACGTGGAATCCCAAAATATAAAAGAGTTATTATGGTTGAAGTTGGAGTGAGGTCTCAGACTGCAGTCCCCCTAAGCCTTTCTCTCTTTTCTGCAGTGGCTCCTGAGACATCTGTAAAAACCCAAAGACACCCAGAAACACAGTGCTAGAACCTTTGTTGTAGTGATACACAGCACTTAGAGACTTACAGGATTCTGTACACTGCCCTTCCTTGATGTCTGAAATTCTATCATAGATTGACTTATTGCCATCTCTCATCAGTTCTCTTTTCAAATGCAAATTCCTAAGAAATTTAAATATAGTAAGTACTCAGAATAATTAAGCTTTTAAGACAGACTTTCTTTTTTGTTGTTGCAACAGTGAAGTAGGAGAGACTTGAAGATACCTGCATTTGTTTTCTAGGGCCATGGTAACAAAGTGCCAAAAACCGGATGGCTTAAAGAAGCGACATGTGTTGTCCTATAGTTTCTAGAGGCTTGAAGTGCAAAAGTATGGTGTCATGCAGGGCCACACTCCCTCTGAAACCTGGAAGGGAAATTTCTCCCTTGCCTCTTACTGGCTTCTGGTGTTGGCTATCAATCTGGGTGTCCCACGGCTTGTAGCTTCTTCCTTTCAGTCTCTACCTCTGTCCTCATATGGCATTCTCCTTTTGTCTCTGGCTTCTCTTCTTATAAAAGCACGAGTCATATTCTGTTAGAGGCCCACCCTACTCCAGAATGACCTCATCTTAACTAATTACATCTGCAACAAGCCTGTTTCCAAGTAAGATCATATTCTGAGGTTCCTAGGGTTAGAACTTCAACATTTCCTTCTGGGGGACATAATTCAACTCCTAACAACACTGCAAAACATAGTGGGAGGGGAATGAAAGATACGCAAGGGAGGGAACAAAGGATGAACCTGGAAACAAACTTCACGTGCTCCTCTGATCCCTACCATGGGCCGATGTTATATGAATACTTTTCTCCCCTCACTTACCATGGCAGTTCTTCTATCTCCCTGCACAGTAGCACCCAGTTAATTATTGGAAAATTCCAGGAGGATAGTTCATGTGTACTGATAAACTTCTAGTTGCGTGGGACAAAATTCCACCTCCAATTCGACTTAAGTTAAACTTAGGTGGGACTAGATGGCTGTTTTTATTGACGAAAAAGTCCAGAAACATGTAGGTGTGCTTTAGGCAAAATAGAATCTAGGGGCTCCAATAATGTCTACTGGGTTCTGTTTTCATCTTTCAGCTCCACTTTATTCACACTTCATACAAAGTTTCTTTAGGCAACCGAGGAAAGTGGTCGGAGGCAGCTGCATTTTCATAATCAATCTGAGAGTTTGCATTCCCGGAAAATAATGACCTTTCCCAAACAGGAAGGAAAGAAATGATCCGATATTCCTCTTGGCCAGGCTCACCTCTCTAGGTTTCCTCATGCCCACTCTGCTTTCCTGGGTCCTGGTGGTTCTGCGTGTTCTGCACACACTTTGCCAGCCAGCCTGCATGTAAGGAAAGTACTAGGGAACAAAGGTAGATCCCTGGCCACATGAATCTCTCAGGAGTGCCTTAGGAAAGGAAACACTGTAGTGCAGAGTGGTTGGGCCTGAGCCTCCCCACGCTGACTGGCCAGCTGCCAGGAAAGAGAATACTTTTAAGTGCATCGCACGCGGGGCCCTTCTTGGGATCTCTCACTCAGCACCCGCGTTAACTTGTTCTTCCATCTTCCTGGAACACTGGGATTATAAATGTAACCCAGATGTCTGCTGTGTCCCTCTTCACCTTGGAGATGTAGCTATAATTGTCTTGGACCTCCGCCAATCCCACAAGTTGGGAAGATCTAAAACCCTCTCTTTGGATTTCTGCAAATTTCAGAGCCCCTGTGGATGCTGTGTGACATTGACTCATACCCTATACTCAGATCCTTGCCTGCTCTTCTGGAAACTCGCTCACAGTGGGCATGAGGTGAGCATGGTGGATTTTACCGATCATTTAGGCAGCCTAGAGGTGATTTTCTGTATCCTGCTTTTTCTAAATAAAATAATTTTCTCTCAGTTGTCTCAAACCAAGCACTTTAGTAACCAGTGTTTTCTTGAGGTCGCTCCTTCCTTCCCTAGGAACTTATTCATGTGACCTGGTGGTTTCACCTGTCTCTTCTATCCCTCTGAGGCCTCTCCACTATCTTCGTGACCATCTCTTATCCACCTGGCAGCAATGTTCTGCCTTTCTTTGAGTTTTCTTAAAGGTGGGTAACAAGCAGTGGTCTGTAGGGCAAATGTCGTCTGCCAGCGCGTGTTATTTGATATGCACCAGTAAATTTTGCATGCCTTCAGATGAAGCCTGTACTCCTCATTTGGCCACAGTTGCTACCACTCCCTGCAGCCTTATACTTGCAGCGTCACTTGTTTACATAACTTGCCTCACTCCTGGAAACATGGGTTTGCTACCTTTGCCCTAAATAATCCACTTGCATAAACTGCAGGTTTTACCAAATCTTTCCATAAACAGCCTATAAAGGAGAGGATGTGACATCAAACACATCGCAGCAAATAGCTCCCACATTCCCCACTAGAATGTCTGTCCTTTGTCCTTCTCTAGTCAGGCCCCCGTTGGGATATTTTTATTTACACTGTCCTTTTATTCAGTGTCCAACCCCACTGACTTCCCTTAGGCAGAGCAATTCATATCTGTCCTGCCAAACCTTGTGTTCTGAGAGATTCCAGCATGCAGAAAAACAAAGAGCCCTCCAGTTAGCAGGACCCGTCTTCCTTAGAAGGTGGTTTAGAGCATCTTGTACTAGTTGATCTTGTCTTTTAAGTTCCACCCCTAGCCACCTTGTCCCCACACCTAGAAGCTTGTGAATGTATTTTTTCCAAAAACTATAAGGAATTCTTATGAGGAATTTTGGTGAATACAACCCCCTCTTTTGTTACAAAAGAAATGGAGAAATGGAGGCCACCCACCTGGGAATATAATGAAGAGTTTGGGATATTTCAAGGAAAGACAAGAAGCAGTGGTCATGAGCTTGGGAACCACAGTACCCCTGGGAAGAGGGCACTCCCCAACCTCGGTGTGATTCAGAGGAGGAGCTCTGAGATCAGAGGGAGAGGATAACATCAATGATAACAGGAAAAAATGATCACCTTCCAGGAAAAACTACAGCAAAGTCAGCCAAGACCAGGTGAACTGGTAAAGAGCTTACAGTGTCCATGAGAGAACTTTAGTGAACACCAAAGAGAATCCTAGCAAGGAAAAGGAAGGATGTAGTATCTCAGAGGCACAGGATTCCAGTAGCCTATAACTGAGGGCCAGTGATGGTTTCTATACCTTTGTTACTGTAGCACCCCTTTCATGGTCCAGCATAACTAGGAAAAGAAACACAAGTTATACAGAGAAGTTGGTAGGTGGGAGTTTGTCTATCTCTCTACCTGTAGCTCTCTCTTTGTCCATTGTGTGTAGCATATGGGTCTGCTTTTTATGATACTGACTAGTAGCCTCACTTCTTTGGGGCTTTAATATTGATCAGATGTATATAAAATAGAACGGACCTGGATTTAAATCATTTCTCCATCATTACTAGCTTTGTAACTTTGTTAAATCAATTCACTCAGTTTGTCCATCTGTGAATTGGAGATAGCAATATTCATCTCACAGAGTTATTGTGATTTAAAAAGAAAGTGAGATGGTGTAAATAAAGGAGTAGACCTACTATCCTGATCAGTAGATGCTAAAGAAAGCAAATTTCTTCTTTCCCCCTACTTTTTTTAAACCAACTGAGCCCCATGTTAACATTCACAATGTTTTCACACTCAGTAAGTAGGATGCTTGAGATGTGGAGATTTATGTCTGTGCTCTGCCTCACCTGTGAAAGTGTGATTGATTTTGACTAGTTCTTTTGTTGTTGTTGTTGTTTGAGACAGAGTCTTGCTGTGTTGCCCAGGCTGGAGTGTAGTGGTGCAATCTCCGCTCACTGAAACTTCCACCTCCCGAGTTCAAGCAATTTTCCTGCCTCAGCCTCCTGAGTAGCTGGGATTACAGGCACGTGCCACCACACCCAGCTAATTTTTATATTTTTAGTAGAGATGGGGTTTCATGTTGGCCAGGCTGGACTCGAACTTCTGACCTCAGGTGATCCACCCACCTCGGCCTCCCAAAGTGCTGGGATTACAGGCGTAAGCCACTGCACCCAGCGGATTTTGACTAGTTATTTCTACTGAAATATACAAAGTCACCAGATTATTTTAGTAGACTATTTCTCACAGAGGGTTCTTGGGAGTCCAGTTTCTCCCCCAAAAGAAATTAGTTTCTTATGAATACCATCCAGAGAAACCCATGTTCCACTTCTTTTTATCTGAAATAACAATGAAAAAAAATTTATTCTGCTAACTTCTTAAGCTCTACCAAAATTAGATATGTTTTAGAACATAAGGATACAAGGTTACATGTATTATCTTTCTATAGAGCACATTTCAAACATAGGCACGCCAACCAGCACTTTTGTATGAAGTTTGTAAGTAAAATCAAAGTTGAGCCTGAAATACAAATTTATTGCAGCCTTCGTTGCTTGTTAACTTGAATTAATAGTGCCTGAGCAACTACAGTCAGACTTCATCTACACATGAAAAATGAAGTGGAGAATTGAGTAAATTATCTTTATATGGGCCAGGCAATTAAGACCAAAAAGCAGTTAGTTAGCCTGGATTATCCAGATTCTGGCCTTATCAGAAGGCTGCATCAGAAAGTCAGAATAAAACACCTTAAAAAAAAGTAAAATAATCACAGTGTTGATTGGAAAGGTGCTGGGTAGATAGCCATCAAAGTTAGTCTCCCAAAGAAGGATCCCAGCCATGAAGAATTCATTCAAGCTTGCCCAAATAAGAGAGACTTGGGCAGTAATTAAACTGCATATTTCTCAAACCCAAAGAGAAGGCTTTCACTTGGACAAGGCACTTTTTACAATAGATCTTCTATTAAAGACAAGGTTTTAGGGGTTTTTAGAGACTTTTAAAAATATTGCCAATTGTACCATGTTCTGGAGCAGGAATGGGCAAGGAGACCTGTGTTTCCCAAGGGAAATGACTCACGTCCCAGAATCATAAATTCAGCTCCAGCTTGCTTTCCAGGAGCCTTCACAAAAGGCTCTACTGGTTTATGCTGGACTGGGCCTTCCCATTCTTACCCAACTCGCAGAAGATCTCAGTGATGGCGATAGTGGAAGGAAAGTATTTAGTCCATCCACTTGCTGTCAAGTCAGTATGGAAGCTCCCTGGCCATTAAGATTCAGCTCAGTGTTGACAACAAAGTCTGTAATCACAGTATTACAGTACAGCCTGTAATCACAGAATCACAGTAAGTTTTACGTTTGCCAGTTCTCAGTCGTGTATTTTTCGGCAAATGACAAAACCATTCTGAGCTGCAGTTTCCTCACAGGTAAAATGGAATTTTCAGATATACCTTCTCACGCCTGTAATCCCAGGCTTACTTTGGGAGTCTGAGGTGGGTGGATCATGAGGTCAGGAGATTGAGACCATCCTGGCTAACATGGTGAAACCCTGTCTCTACTAAAAATACAAAAAATTAGCCAGGCTTGGTGGCAAGCACCTGTAGTCCCAGCTACTGGGGAGGCTGAGGCAGGAGAAGTGCTTGAACCTGGGAGGTAGAGGTTGCAGTGAGCTGAGATCACACTACTGCACTCCAGCTTGGGTGACAGAGCAAGACTCTGTCAAAAAAAGGTACCTTATTAGATAATTAAATAAAATAATACTTATTCTATGCCAAGCACATAGGCACTCAACTTGATTTCATCACCCCTTATTTTAAAGATACTTAAAGTAGTTCCAGGATAGGATCTCGACAAACATTTGTTAAATGAAAGAAAGAAAAAAAAAAAAAAAAGAAAAAAAAAAACGGAAGCCATGAAGGGAGACAGCCCAAAAGGAAATGAAGCTAAATATTCTTCTCAAATAGGAACTGGAGGGCTCTGTGGCATGCAGGTCACCTCAGAGATCCAGAAAGATTGCTCTCAAGTTTGGGTTGAATTGCTTTGGGCAGAGACCCACTGCAGGAAACTCTGAAAAGACCACTGTGCTAGGCACCCTCCTCTCACTCTCAGCAACTCCCTTACCAACTTCCACCTCATGTGGTTCTGCAGTTGTCCATTCAAACACATGATAACGTGCTGCTGTGGATTTCATAAACTCTAAATCCCTGGGATCCATGTGTCAGGAGTAGAAGAGCTATTCCATGCCCATTACCCTTGACAGGGGAATGGGCACTCATGCTGCCAGGCCCAGATATCTCTCCAGCCCTGACATGTTCATAGGATTCAGCCAAACCCACCTCCTGATCCCAGACACTGCTTTTCAATCTTCCCAGTTTTAACTCTTTCCCAATGTACTTTGTATGCAGGAATGATGTGAGGGAATAAACTCATATGTGAAAGTTTTTTTGTTCTCATTTATTTACATATTAGCAATTGTATTCTTTCTTTCTACTGGACAAGGATGTCTCTGAGCACTGCATATGCCCTCCTAAGAGGGCAAGAATGACTGGTCATATCATGGAGCTATACTGCTTTTAAAAGAGCAGAACTGTACGTATAGCAGAAATAAAAACAAAAACCAAAAAACACTACGTTGGACTCATGACTTGCAACCAAAGGAATATCCAAGGTTGTGTTTCTCTCTCTAAATAATATCTTTATGGCAGTCCCAAAACTGTTGAAGCTATTATCTTCAATCGTTGGTAAATGTTTAGTCCTTGGGAGTTAAAGGCTCATTGGATAATATATATATATATATTTTTTTTTTTGAGGGACGATATCCTTTCTGCTGGGACTCTCTGACAAAAGTTTGTGAAATCGTTGACGCCTTCTGAGAATGGGTTTATATGCACTGCAGTCTTTTATGTGCCAGCACCCTGAGCAAGGTAAGGCAGTCCGTAATCACAGCCTTTGAACATCGTGGTTCCATTAGGCCGGTTGTACAGGAGCAGGCCTAATGTCCGGCTTTTCAAAGTTTAGAAATAGATGCAGTTCTTTTGTGTTGCTTTGAGGCAGATGTTGGCAAGGTGTTTAGACGCAGGAGGAAGAAGGGAAAGGATGAACATTTGAAGCATTTTAAACTGCTTTCTGCAACCACTGATGTTCTTCCTACAGCCCCCAGTTGTGTGTGCCAGGGACTGGTTGTAGCTTGTAACCCACATCTCCTAGGACTGATGTGGTGATCAGTGTGGGTTTCCAGGCTACCTGATGATTAAGAACTTCTAACCATGACACTGTACAGTCATCGTCTAGTGTGTTGAGAGACTGCAATTCTTCCGCAGCTGTAAACGTCCTGAGATCTCAGGGGGATCAAAGCAAACAAAGTTCCAGAAAGGAAGAATGCAAAATATTCCATTTATTTTCCGGCCCACCACCAGGCGTCTGCTTCTTATTCTGCTTCCGTGTAAGTTTGTGGTGCATGGTCCAGTACTTCATTCTATGACTGGTTGACTTGAAACCTCATGTGTGAGGAGGGAATTAGCAATCACTGATCCTGAAATGGGCCGAAGTTGCAGTACCCTTCTATTGCACTATGCTTCCACCCATTCCTGCTGCTCAGTTCTTTCTTCAGGGAAGGTAGATGTAGCATCTGGTCAGGAGCCCTAGCTCCGGCTCCTTGGACAAGGAGTTTCTCTTTGCAAGCTATTCTACGGTCACGCCAACTCCATCTAAATTGCGTGAGCAACACAGTGGCAATGCAGAATAGAATGAACTTGTCCTAGGTAGAATAACAATGCTGCTTTTGAGCCTCCCTATCTGATCCATCAGATAGAATAGACCAGGATCTCTGATAGAAATATGTACCACAAAGAAATACAATGGGTGTTTGTTTCAGTGTTTGGATCCGTATGTCAATGGATGGAACACTCTGGAAAAGGGATTCAATATTTTTATTATCAATTACAAGTACATTTTTAACTAAAAATATAAACTCATAGCAGCATACCTTTGAGTCCTTTCCTAAAGACCCCCATATCTCAAATTGGTGATAAACCAGAGAACTATAAAAGTTTATACAGTTTTTCCCTCAATGCATCCCTGGAAATCTTCTTGAGAAGCAAATCATCATAAAGTTGCTTATATTTTCCTATAGGGACTGTGCCATAATCAGGATGGAGATACTGATGAAGAATCTGGACTAAAATAAATCATAAATATGGCCACCGATCTACCATAAATGCAACGCCATAACTGCTATAAACCTCAGCGATTACTTAACATTTTAAAATTATGTTCTAAATCACAGAGGCCTATCATTTTATTACTATCAGGGACCTTAGGGATTATCTTGTCCAGTCCACAATTTGGAGATAAGAAAATTTAAATCAAAGATGATTAAGTGATTTGCTTAATTTACTTAACAGCAGAGCCAGAAAAGGGCTGTGGCTCCATCTTTCCCCTCTGCTGAGTTCTTCCTTGGCAATCCTCCACAAGTTAAATAGGTACATGCTGATAAGAAAAGGGTGAGAATGTGCATATAGTAGATGGAAAAATTGTTTCATCATATGTGACCACATGTTAATATTTCTATTATAATAAAATATTATTTTGAGATCATTTAATAATTCTGTCATCTTTTTTTTTTTACTTTTTTATTTTTTATTTTTACTTATTTATTTATTTATATTTTTGAGATAGGATCTCACTCTGTCACCCAGGCTGGTGTGCAGTGGTATGATCACAGCTCACTGCAGCCTCAGCCTCCCTAAGTTCGGGTGGTCCTCTTACCTCAGTTTTTGTGTTTTTAGTAGAGATGGATTTTCACCATGTTGCCTAGGCTGGTCTCCAAGTTCTGGGCTCAAGAGATCCACTCACCTCAGCCTTCCAAAGTGGCTGGGATTGATTACAGGCATGAGCCACTGCGCCTGGCCTTATCCTCGAAATTTAGGAGACTATTTTAAGGGCCAAAAGAATTCCTTTTTCTCCTTCTTAATAAACTTTTCTAAGCAATCATAGACTCTCAAAAACATTCCATTAGTACAGGAGTCTTTTACAAACTTTTTATGTAAAAGGCCACAAAGCAAATATTTTAGACTTTTCAGGCCACACAGTATCTACACGAACTATTCCGCTCTGCCATTGTATCACAAAAGCAGTCATAGAGCATACATGAAAGAATGGGCGGGGCCGTGTTCCTGTAAATCTCTACCCATGGACACTACAATTTGAATTTCATACAGTTTTCATAATTTTTATATGTCACAAAATGCTATTCCTCATCTGATTTTTTTCCCTCAATCATTAAAAAATATAGAAACCATCCCAAGCTTGCCACCTTGCAAAAACAGGTGGAAGGTCATATTTGGTCTGTGGATTTGTTAACCTGTCTTAGCGGGAAGAAAAGGGGTTAGAGGTTCAACCTGGAAAGATTTAGTTTCAAATTTTGTTCATGCCTTGAGGTTGTGACTTAACTTTTCTATCTTAATTTGTCCACCTGTAAATGCAGGAGATGCTATCTATTTCATAGGGTGCTTGTGAGACCGAGTGAGCTGACACTCACAGAGGGCCCAGTATAGACCCTGAGACTAACAGATCTTTAAACATTAGTTATCTTCCCTCCCTTTTCCTCTTCCTAACCCTCGTACAAGTACATATACACATGCACACACACACACACACACACACACACACACACACTTTTTGCTTTTAAAAAAGTTACTGGCTGGGCATGGTGGCTCACACCTGTAATCCCAGCACTTTGGGAGGCTGAGTTCGGCAGATCACTTGACGCCAGGAGTTCGAGATCACCCTGGGCAACATGATAAAACCTCAACTCTACAAAAAATACAAAAAATTATCCAGGCATGGTGTTGCATACATATAGTCCCAGCTACTCAGGAGCTTGAGGTGGGAGTATTGCTTGAGCCCAGAAGGTCAAGGCTTCAGTGAGCCAAGATCACACCAAGCACTTCATCCTGGGTGACAGAGCAAGACTCTGTCTCAAAAAAAAAAAAAAATTACTCTCTTTTCTTCTTATCTCTTTTCTTTTTCCCTTTCTAAGTTACCCACTGTGGCACTGAAGTATGTGAAGGCTTACCCAAGCCTTGGGTTGTGATGGTTGGACAATCAGTTTTCTTTGTTATATGGACCATTTGTTTTCCCTTTGCTATTTTTCACTCCTTAAAAGAAAAAACAAAAACCATACCAACAAACCACAAACAAGAAACCTCACATCTTTAGGAGTCCAAATGTAGGAAGCAACAGATATGAGGACTTGGGTGATTAAGGCAAGAAGAAAACTTTGATCAACTCATCTTGCTTCCAGGTAGATGGACTTCAGTTTGCTGACCAAGTCAGAGTCTAGAACCTTCCACAGCTGTCACAGGGAGTCATCACCAAGCTTAGATGTGTGGCCCAGCACTTGTTGCCATTTCTCAGGCCTTGACTCAGGGCCCAATCCAACTGACCTCCAACCAGCCAGAGCCATGTCCCCCATGACCAATTATCCCCTCATTGCTGGAGCCTTGGGAAATTCCCACCAATGCACAGCCTGGTGTGTGGCTAATACCAAAGTGCTCCAATCTTCCTCTGAGTCACCAACAACTCTAAAGAGAGAGACAGGAAGTGTCAAAAGGGAAGCTGGATGGATTTGTATGGAAGAAAAGGCGGGAGGTGGGGGGCTGCCATTTTCCTTGACATAAAGGCGGGGGGGGGGGGGGAGTTGGGAAAGGGTAAGTGAATAGGAACATACCACGGACACTTACCTCTGTAATCAGACCTCTAAATACCCATTAGAAAAGTTGCCTACATTCTTCCTATCTTCTTCAGTCATTGCCACAGGGAACAGACTGGGACCCCTCTAGTCAGGAAGTACGAAGCAGCATGGCGGGGCACTAGGGATTCATGAGTTGGTGCAACCACGATTTCGGTTCCCAAAGAGCTTGTGCTAACAACGAAGGGACAGGCAACACACAAGAAAACAAAAGTGACCATGCCCTTAGTAAGTACTGTCCTGGGGCAGCACTGGGCCTTATGAGCTCCTAAGAGGGCCTCCGATCCAGCAGCCCCCAACCTTTTTGGCACCAGGGACTGGTTTCATGGAAGACAATTTTTCCACAGGCTGGGGAGTGGTATTGGGGGGATTATTTTGGAATGAAACTTTCCACCTCAGATCATCAGGCATTAGATTCTCATAAGGAGCACACAACCTAGATCCCTTGCAAACACAGTTCACAATAGGGTTCTTGTTACAGTGAGAATCTAATGCTGCTGCTGATCTGACAGGAGGCAGAGCTCAGGCAGTAATGCTCTAATGCTCGCTTGCCGCTCACCTCCTGCTGTGCAACTGGAGTGGAGGGAATTGGGTGGTAGTTGGGGACCCCCCTGCTCTAGTCTAGTCTATGGTTGACAGGGAAAGAAATAACAGTCAGAGGAAATGACACACACCCTAGGCTAAGGGAAGAATAAGGAGGGCAGAGAGAGAAGAAAGAGGGAGAAGGAGAGAAGAGCTAGCATTTGGGGGTTCCTCTTACATGCCAGGCATCATTTCTGGATGTTTATGTGTATGGCCTCAATTATGACGTAGTTACTATGATGATCCCCTTTTACATGATGGAACAGAGAGGTGAGGTTACCTGCTCAGTGTTACACAGCTAATAGAATTCAAATCAGGCTCCAGAGCCTCCACTCCTAACCACTACACAGAGAAAACAGCAAGAGAATATGGCATGTTCAGAAGTAATGGCAAGTTATCTAGTGTGATTGAATGGAACCACACTTGTGAAACAGATGCATCAAAAAATGAACACACTTTGACAATTCCTCAAAAAACTAAAAATGGAACTATCATTTGCAATCTGATTACTGGGTGTATACCCAAAGGAATATAAATCATTCTACCATAAAGACACATGCACACTGCAGCACTATTCACAATAGCAAAGATGTGGAATCAATCTAAATGCCCATCAAGAATAGACTGGGTAAGGAAAAGGTGGTACATATACACACTGAATAAATACTATGCAGTCATAAAAAAGAATGAGATCACGTCTTTTGGGAGAACATGGACGGAGCTGGAGGCCATTATTCTTAGTAAACTAATGCGGGAACAGCAAACCAAATACTGTATGGTCTAATTCATAGGTGGGAGCTAAACAATGAGAACCAATGGACACATAGAGGGGAACAACAGACACTGAGGCCTACTTGAGAGTGTTGGGTGGGAGGAGGAGGAGGAGCAGAAAAAATAGCCTCACTAGGCTTAGTACCTGGGTAATGAAATAATCTGTACACCAAACTCCATGACACAAATTTACCTATATAAATAACAACCTGTACAAGTACCCCTGAACCTAAAATAAAAGTTAAAAAAAAAATGAACACATTTAACATGCAGTGCAGAGAAAGACTCCTCAACACTATTCTTACTACTGTACACACAAAAAGTGATCACTGGAGCAAGCTGGATAGAATTTGAGTCACCTCTATGATGCTTGCTGGGAAAGCTACATTTTCTTTATATTATGTAATTATTTCAAAAAAAGTAAAAGAATTAAAGAAGATACTAATATAAAATTTATATGAAAGTTCTAAATAATATCTTTTCAACATTTTTGGTGAAACACTTGGGCTTGCTTCCACTAACATAACTTTTATATAACAGATTTTAGGCTTCAAGTGGTTACAAGGAACTTCCAATTAAGAATTTTTAATGCCATCTTTTAAAAGTCTTGATAGTCACCGTCAATGGGAAATTTCATGCACAGAGACAGGCAATAAAACATTTACAATGTTTTATTTTGCGACCATTCAGAATGGTACAAAAGTTGAAATTATTAAAATGTCTAAAAGCTCTTTTTCTTTCATTGACAAAGGTAGAAACGAGAAAGGATTTCCAAAGCAATCACAGTCTTAAATAGGGCATTTCAAGATAATGGTGGAGCTTGTATTAGCAAGATCCACGTGCAATGTTAGGGCAGACGCCTTGTAGCTAGCTGCGCTACGACTAAAAGGACATGCCATCCACAACCAGACAGATGTATTAAATTATGTGAAGAAAGAGGAGTTTCCTGCTCCACAACTTTTCAGCATCTTGGGAGGCTCACTGTGCCCTGGTACATCTGGAATACGAGCTTCACCAGCATCTCCAGAAGCACCTTGTTCACAGTGCACAGTGGCTTGCTCCATGGCTGCTGCTGGGGCAGACATCCAAGCCTGGTGTTGTGCTCAGCGCATCTGCAGCAGAGCAGCAGACATTAGTTGGGGCTCCCCATTCCTGCTCCTGGAATTGGGATACGCCCTTAGACCTGCTGTGCCACCCTTTGAGAAGCCCTGTACAAGGCTACTCCCAGCCTGAGGCTACCAGCTTGGCTGCCCCAGGGCTGAACGAATCAATTTCTGATGGCACATCTGTAACTCATTCATGGCTCACCAATTGGGAAATTCTGAATTAAATATTTCTTAAGCATGAAGTCTCTGGAGCCAGACTGCTTAGGTTTGAATCCCAGTTTCTCCTCTTCCCAGCTCTGTGTCTTTTGGGTAGTTTAACTAAAATTTCTGTTTCCTGGCTTTCTCATCTGTAAGGTCCTAGGCCTTTGTTTACAGTAATTGACTTTTCACATGAAGTGCTTTTGACTTGTCCTCAGTACTCAATAAACATGAGCCATGATTGTTACGCTAAGATCCTTGAGTTGAACATCACTTAGTGACTGAATTTAGATAAAGGTTTAATTGTTGAGACCTTTACCCTCCAAGTCTTTTTTATCTTTTATTCTCAATCACTTAATATTCTTTTTTTTTTTTTTTTTTTTGAGATGGAATTTTGCTCTTGTTGCCTAGGTTGGAGTGCAGTGGCACAATCTCGGCTCACTGCAACCTCTACCTCCTGGATTCAGGTGATTCTCTGGCCTCAGCCTCCTGAGTAGCTGGGATTACAGCTATGCACCAACATGCCTGGGTTATTTTGTGTTTTTAGTAGAGACAAGGTTTCTCCATGTTGGTCAGGCTGGTCTCAAACTCCCAACGCCAGGTGATCCACCCACCTTGGCCTCCCAAAGTGCTGGGATTACAGGCATGAGCCACTGCTCCCCGCCCCAATCACTTAATATTCATTTATTTATACATTAATTTAGCTAACATTTATTATGGCACCTATAAAATGCCAGCTCTGGGCTGTGTTCCTGCATTCATGGAGCTTGCATTGGAATAGGAAAGAAAATATCAAACAAATAAATATAAATATGGATACTGAATGTGATAAACGTGCTATTAGGGAAAATGCAGGACACTACAAGATAATTAAACAAGATCACTAAATTATTTAGTTCTGTTTCAAAGGTGGTAGAAAATTGCACTTCAAGCAGGGGACATGTAAACGGAGGCATGTGCTGAGTAGGAGTTGTCAAAAATGTGGGCAGGAGCTGGGAATGAACTCTAAGGCTGAGGAAATAACATGCACAAGCCCTTCAGGCACGAAGAAACTTGGTATATTTGAGAAACAGAGAAACCAGTGGGCTAAACATCATGAGTATTTGTGTGTAGACAGGAGCAGGCTCAGGGTCTGAGAAATAAGGAGTGGTCAGATCTTATAAGGCCCTTATGGCTGATCTCAGGGAAGTGCATTTTTAACCTAGGGTTTTGAAGGTTTTTGAGTAGAGTAGAAAGATGATGCACACCATGGTGCATGTGGAATAAACTGGAAGGCAAAGGAAGCTGAGAGCCAATTAGGTGCTATTTTCAGTAACCCCAGGTAAGAGATGACAGTGATTTAAACCAGGTGGTGGCAGTGGAAAAACAGCTAGGTAGATGGATGACGATATATTTGGTAAGTAGATTGATATGATCTGGTTAAAAATGGGATGTGGAGGCAAGATGAGGAAGGGTAAGATAATTTTGATTTTCAATTGTCTGTTGAGCTAATAGCTAGATGATGGTGCCATTGTACTGGGATTTGAGAAGAAAAATGAAGAGTTTAAGTTTGAACATGCGTTGAAGTATTTGTGAGACAGTTATGTGAAGAAGTGTCTGGAGAGGCAATTGACTATATCTATAAAATAGTAGATTACATTTTTTTAAGGCAAAGGGGAGTCACTGACATGTAGTTGTTATTTAAAACCAATGGACTGTACGCGGTGGCTCACGCCTGTAATTCCAGTGCTTTGGGAGGCCGAGGCAGGTCGGTCACCTGAGGTCAGGAGTTCAAGACAAGCCTGACCAACATGGTGAAACCCTGTCTTTGCTAAAAATACAAAATTAGCCAGGCGTGGTGGCGCATGCGTGTAATCCCAGCTACTTGGGAGGCTGAGGCAGGAGAATCACTTGAACCCAGGAGGCGGAGGTTGCAATGAGCCGAGATTACGCCACTGCACTCCAGCCTGGGCAACAAGAGCACAACTCCGTTTCAGAAAAAAAAAAAAAAAGCCAGTGGAATAGAGGATATTGCCTTGGGCACGAATGTAGGGTGAAAACCAACATGACCTAGTTCACAGCCTAAAGTCCAGCATGTGGGCTGAATGCAGGTGAAGGAGGCCACGGCGAAAGAGTGGCCAAAAATATAGAAGAAAATCCTGTCTTTATAGGTTGGCCAACGTGATGACACAAGAGTGAGGAAAAGAGAGTATTTCAAAAGGATTGACTGGCCGACTAGGTTGAATGCTGCTGAGAGAGCAAGTGGGAGAGCATTTAAATGTGTCATAGATTGAGCAATAGATGTCATCAGTGACTTTAGCCAGAACATTATATGGCCTACAAAGCCTGAAATGTTTGTTATCTGACTCTTTACAAAAAAGTTGGCTGATCCTTCATCTGTAGTGAGTGATTTTTCTAAATGCCAGATATAATTCAATAATTTCTCATTGCTCTTAAATAAAATCCAAAATTTTTCCTGTAATGAAACCTAGATCCTGGGTTCATACTCGTCTCATTTGACCTGCCCACACTGCCCCTTCCATTTTTCCATCTGTTCTTTGTGTTTCTCTCTGTCTATCAATCCCTCTCTTGCACTTTTTTTTTTTTCATCTTTGTACATAGGATTCTTTCTGTTTGGAATGCTGTTTTTTTCTTCCCCATTCTCTATCTTCCCTTCACCCCACTGTTAATGTCACACTACAAAATTTTGGTTTTCTTTCAGATAGAAAAATAAATGTATTTTCCTTAAAAATGATTTTCCTGATCCTCTCCATCTAATTTGGTCATCCTGTTACACTCTCTCATAGCATTGTCAGCCTTATGATTGTTTTAAACAGCTTTATTAAAATATAATTTGCATTCCATGAAATTTATCCATTGTAGGTATACAATTTAATAATGTTTAGTAGATTTATAGTTGTACAGCCATCATTACAATCCTATTTTAGACAATTTCCATTACCTAAAAGAAAAATCCCTCATGTCTGCATGCATCAATTCCTGCTCCTGCCTTCAGTCTTCGAGATTGCTAATATGCTTTCTATCTAAGTTTGCCTTTTAGGGACATTTCACATACACAGAATCACATAATATGTAGTCTTTTACATCTGGTTTTGTTTACTTAAATAATGTTTTTGTGGTGCATTTATGTGTAGCATATTTATTCCTCTTCATTGCTGAATAGCATTTCATTGTATAGATGCCCTACATTTTGTTTATCTACTCATCAATTGATAGGCATTTGGCTTGTTTTCAGTTTTTGGTGATGATGAATAATGCTGCGATGGACAGTCATATAAGTGGCTTTGTGTGGACATATGTCTTAATTTCTTTTGGATAGGTTCCTAGTAGTAAAATAGCAGGGTTGTATGGTGAGTTATGTTTCACCTTTTTTTTTTTTTTTTTTTTTTTTTTTGAGACGGAGTCTTGCTCTGTCGCCCAGGCTGGAGTGCAGTGGCCGGATCTCAGCTCACTGCAAGCTCCGCCTCTCGGGTTTACGCCATTCTCCTGCCTCAGCCTCCGGAATAGCTGGGACTACAGGCGCCCGCCACCTCGCCCGGCTAGTTTTATTTTTGTATTTTTTAGTAGAGATGGGGTTTCACCGTGTTAGCCAGGATGGTCTCGATCTCCTGACCTCGTGATCTGCCCGTCTCGGCCTCCCAAAGTGCTGGGATTACAGGCTTGAGCCACCGCGCCCGGCCATGTTTCACCTTTTAAGAAACTGATGAACTGTTTTCCAAAGTGGCCATACCATTCTGCATTATGACTGACAATACCTAAAGGTTCCAGTTTCTCCATATTCTCACCAACACTTGGTGTTCACTGCCTTTTTGTTTATAGTTATTCTAGTCAGTGTGTAGTGGTATCCCGTTGTGACTTTAACTTTTGTTTCCCTGTGAGTAATGACTTTGAGCATCTTTTTACGTGTTTGTTAGCCATTTTCATATCTTCTTAGTGAAATTTCTTTTAAAATATTATGCCTACTTTTTTTTTTTGAGACGGAGCCTCTCTCTGTCGCCCAGGCTGGAGTGCAGTGGTGCAATCTCGGCTCACTGCAAGCTCCGCCTCCCGGGTTCACGCCATTCTCCTGCCTTCTATTTTTAATGCTTTTTAAAAATCTTTTTGTGTTGTAAGAGTTCTTTACATATTCCGGACACAAGTAATTTATAAGATATCTGATTTGCAAATATTGTCTCCCAGTTAGCCTTGTCTTTTTTATCAGGTGAAGCACAAAAGTTTTTAATGTTGATGAAGTCCAATTTATCAGCTTTTTCTTTTTATGGATCATGTGTTGGTTTCTTACCTAATAATTCTCACTCATCCCAAGATATTGAAAATTTCTCCCTTCACTTGTTCCAGAAGTTCTATATTTTTAGCTCTTAGATTTAAGTTTATAATCAATTTTGAGTTAATTTCTGCATATGATGTGAGGTGAGGGTCTAAGCTTATCATTCTGTATGTGGATATCCGAACACTGCCGTACCAATTGTTGAAAAGACGATCCTTTTCCTTTCTAGTTGTCTTTGCATCTTTGTTGGGCACAGGTTGACTATAAATACCAGGATGTATTTCTGGACTCTCAAGTCTGTTGCATTCATCCATGTGCCTATCCCACATTAACACCATACTGTATTTCTTACTGTGGCTTTAGAGTAAGTTTTGAAATTTTGTAGTATGAGGCTTCCAAATTTGCTTTTTTCCCCCAAAATTGTTTTGCCTACCCTAGATCTTTTGTTTTTCATGTAAATTTTAGAATCAGTTTGCTAATGTCTACAGAAACACCAATGGGAATTTTGATAAGGGTTATCTTCAATTTAAAGATCAATTTCCAAAAGCTGTTATATTATTTTTGAGTCTTCCAGTCCATGAATATGTAATTTATCTCCATTGATTTAGATCTCCTTTAATTTTCCTTTGCAGTGTTTTGTAGATTTTAGTTCACATGTCTTGCACATTACTTGTTTAACCTAGCCCTAAATATTTTATTCTTTTTGATGCTCTTTTGAATTCAATTTTTAAAATTTTATTTTAAGATTTGTCTTTGCTAGTAAGTAGAAATACCATTGATTGATATATTGATCTTGTATCCTGAACCTTGCTAAAATAGTTAATTAGTTCTAGTGGTTTTAGTATTTTCTACATACAAAATTATGTCATCTGCAACTAAAAGAGTTTTACTTCTCCAATCTAGATACCAATAATTTTTTTTTTCTTTTTCTTTCTTTTTTTTTCTTCCCTATTGCACTGGCTCACTGGTACGATGTTGAATGATAGCAGCAAAAGCAGGCCCCTGATATTAGGTGGAAATCATTCAGTTTTTTTTTTTTTTTTTTTTGAGACGGAGTCTCACCCTGTTGCCCAAGCTGGAGTGCAGTGGCACCATCTTGGTTCAGTGCAAGCTCCACCTCCCGGGTTCATGCCATCCTCCTGCCTCAGCCTCTCAAGTAGCTGGAACTACAGGCGCCCGCTACCACGCCCGGCTAATTTTTTTGTATTTTTGGTAGAGACGGGGTTTCACCGTGTTAGCCAGGATGGTCTCCATCTCCTGACCTCATGATCTGCCCGCCTCGGCCTCGCAAAGTGCTGGGATTACAGGCGTGAGCCACCACGCCCGGCCCATTCAGTCTTTTACTGTTAAAAATGATGTTAGATGTGGATATTTCACAGATTCCCTTTGTCAGAATCTATAAATCTATTCTTAGTTTGTTGAGTGTTTTTTTTTTTTAAAGTCATGAATGGATACTGAGTTTGTCAAATGCTTTTTGTATACCTATTAAGATAATTTTTGTTTTTATCATTTAGTCCATTACTATGGTATATTATATTTATTGCTTTTTGTATATTAAGTAAATCTTGTATTTCTGAGATAAAAGCCACTTGGTCATGGTGTAGAATTCTTTTTGTATGTTGCTGGATTTGGTTTGGTGAATTTTGTTAAAGAATTTTCTATGTTCATGAGGAATATTGAACTATATAATTTTCTTTTCTCGTGATGTCCTTGTCTATGGCACTCTGTAATTCTTTACACTCTGAATTTTATACACACACACATGCACACACATGCTATATATGCCATGTATAACCCAATCATAATGTGATTAATGTGCATCTCTCCAACTAGACTGCAAGCTCCATGAGGTCAGAGATGTTGTCTGTCTTGTACATTTCTGTGTATAATACACACTGAAGTCATAAAAACAGTTAGGATATCCAGGGCACCATTATTTTATATTTTGATTTAAACATTAAACAAATATTGCCACCTCTGTGACCAGCATTTTTGCATACTTTGCTCTTATTTAGTTCTGGTCAATATACTGCAATCAAGTAGGTTTGTTATTGATGTTAAATGTTAATGAAGGAGTATACAGATACATCTGTCTAATCTTTGTATTGGCTCTTCATTTCATACTCTGAAGGTGATTTTGAATCCAGAATCTGTTGCCTTCCATGAGTTACTGTATTCTCTTCAAATTGTGTTAAAATGCCTTCTTGGTTTTCCTATATATGATTAAGATGTCACCATAACTCTCTTCTTCCATTTGGGTTACAATAACAAAATAGCATAGCCTGAGTGGCTTATGCAGAACAGAAATTTATTTCTCCAGCTCTGGAGGCTGAGAAGTCCAAGAGTGAGGTTCCACAATGACTTCTTGATTGACAAATGGCCATCTTTTCACTGTAACCTCACATGATAGAATGGGTGAGGGAGGTCCCTTAGGCCTGTTTTATAAGGGCGTGAATCCCATTCACAAGATCTGTGCGCTCCTGACCTAATCACCCCACAAAGGCACTACTTCTCAAATCATACCCTGGGGATTAGGATTTCAACATATGAATTTTGGGGGGACACAAACTTTTGGTCCATAGCATTATCTTTCCTGACTGGCACACAGACAATATGCTTGGGTTTTCTTTCTTCTGTTTCATTTTTTCAGAATGCAGAAATTGTCTGAACTAGTTTGTTGTTTACTCTTTTATGTGCTCTGTCTCTGAGCTGATGGGCTCCATGGCAGATCTCCACCACCTTGGTCACCTGTTAACATTACAGATTGTCCAAGCAGTCAAATTACCCTAAACTTGTTCATCTTCTAGTTCCAAGCTTAGCTAAGGAACGATTTTGTTGTTTTTAGCATGCTTTCAAATATTCAACTCAATCTGAGCTTTGACCATTGCTACATTATTCTTATAAATAAATGCTACTATTTTTGTGTCTGTGAAGTAGAATAAAGAAGGCAGTTCATAAGCCTGTCAACCACGCTCTGACAACCAACAAATATAAACATCTAATGGGTTGCTTTTTTTCATCAATAAATGGTAGCATTATCTTTAGGGCTTAGAACTCTTTGTGTTTTAAGTGGCATTTTATAGAGAAGTGCTTAAGAATGTAGTTGCTCCTAGTTAAGCTCTAGCTATAAGTCAGTTTCTTAATCTGTAAAAAAAATTGACAACAATTATCATTTATTCTTTTGCTGTTAAGACTGAATAATATAACTTACATAAAGCACTAGTACTGTGCCTGACACATAGTAAGTTCACAATATATTGTTTTGTTATTATAATTACTGAACATGGTATTAGCAATTCCGTCTCCCTTTGTGGGGATTTCTGCGTGATAGAAAATTATCTGTGACCCCTCACACAAGTAGTGAGGGTTTGAGATCATGTGTTTTTTGATAAAACACAGATGACCTCAGATTTTCCTGCAGTCATAATCTCTGATAATTAGCATTACCCACCAAAAGAAGACATTTAGGATCCAAATCAGTAACATATATATTGCCTTCCCCTTTGCTTTTGACTCAAAATAGCTTGGATCCAAGTAACAAAATTTATTTTTTTTAAATAAATCTGTAGGTATCTATCTTCTACTCATTGCTTTATTGTGTATTAAGGCAAAGCAGCTTTGTCTGTGGCATGTACAGCATTGTATGCCTCTGCTGTGGTAGCTTTTCAGGTCTATAGTTTGGCTCTGTGTATGTACAAAAGGACTAGGAAATTTGTCATGAGAAAATGCTGACTCAAAATGCCTGTATCCCCAAAGAAAATGTTTATCAGGAAGATCATTGTAGATACTTGGAAGGGAGTAAAGAAATTATAGAATTCAATTTTGTAGCAAATCGCACTGGCTAGAGCATCTCTAGAGCATATGATAATTTCTGCAGGGTGAGAAACGACATATATAGTGAACATCTACGTACCATTTGACACTTTCTACAAATAATCTCACTAGCAGAATCAAGTCCACGAATGTTCACAAATCTGTTGGAATTCCCACTGCTTCTTACACGCGTTGTACTTTATTTAAACAGAAGTAAGAGTCCATTTATTATTTTACGCATTCAGCTGTCAAAATATTGAATAACTTATACTTATCTGGTAAGATGCCCATAATACATATGAAAGATATTATATTTTTAAAAGAGTATATGTGTATACTATGTGTGTGTATAAGTATATACCTATGCAGAAATAGGAAAAGTTAGGAAGAATCTGTACTAAACAATTGCCTCTTGTCGATAGAATTTTGATGATCAAGGTGTGAGAATGTTCATTTTATTTATTACATAACTAACAAAACAAGTGGTATGTCTGATTTACATGTTTAAAAGTTTAACTACAATGTAGTGAATGAAGGACCAGGGACAAGAGTAAAAACAAGAAGGGCAAGAAGATGTATCTCAACGAAAGGTGATGTTGGCTTGTACCAGAGTGAAATGAAGTGAAAATGGCAACAAAAGAATGAATTTTGAGTACATTTTGCATGTAGAGATGGCGATCTCAATATTCCTGATAGAGAGGGGGCAGGGTGAGAGGGAAAGAATGAAATAAAGGATGACTCCTGGTTTTTGGCTTGAGAAACTGGGTAGTTGGTGGTGCTATTTATGTATTCACAATCCATACGTTCAGGCAACTACAAGGTGTGCAGCATGGCTAGAGTATACTATCTGTGTTAGTCCATTCTTGCATTGCTATAAAGAAATACCTGAGACTGGGTAATTCATAAAGAAAAGAAATTTAATTGGCCTACAGTTCTGCAGGCTTTACAGGAAGCATGGTGTTGGCATCTGCTCGGCTTCTAGGGAGGCGTCAGGAAGCTGACAATCATAGCAGAAGGCAAAGGTGGAGGAGGCATGTCACATGGTGAGAGCAGGAACAAGACACACACACACAGAGAGAGAGAGAGAGAGAGATTGAGCGGGGGGTGGTGCGGGGAGGTGCCACACATTGTAAATGATCAGATCTCATGAGAACTCACTAATTGTTAAGTCAGCAAGAAACCATGAGGCATCTGCCCCCATAATCCAAATACCGCTCACCAGGCCTCACCTCCAGCATGGGGGAGTACATTTCAACACGAGATCTGGGCAGGCTCAGATATCCAAACCAGATCACTCCTCATCCATCCATCCATCCTCAGCTATCCACTGAGCATTCACTGGATGCCAAGCCAGGGCTCCGGATTCGGGAATGACAAACCAGAGTCCCATTCTCATGAAATTTAGTTGGGGGAGTTAGACAAGAAGTAAACAAGGAAAGATTTCATAAGCCACACTATATATTTTATATGAATGTAATAATTATATTAGGCCTTACTAATATACTCAGTACATTAATTTGTGTAGTGGTTATACTAGATCTTACTATTCAGCAAGCCATAGACTGGAGGATGAGGCAGTGCCTGATTATAGGTGCCCTGAAAAGAGGATTGGCTTTGATAAAGTATTCTTTAAAGATAGAGATTTAAGTGAATTGAAAAGTGAGTTGAAGTCTGGGTTGATCCTGGCATCATAAGGAACAGTCTTTGTTTTCTTTCCTTCCTTTCCTTTCCCTCCCTCCCTCCCTCCCTCCTTCCCTCCCTCCCTCCCTCCCTCCTTCCCTCCTTCCTTCCTTCCTTCCTTCCTTCCTTCCTTCCTTCCTTCCTTCCTTCCTTCCTTCCTTCCTTCCTTCCTTCTTTCCTTCCTTCCTTCCTTCCTTCCCTCTTTCACAGGGTCTCACTCTGTCAGCCAGGCTGGAGTGCAGAGGTGTAAACATGGGTCACTGCAGTCTCAACCTTCTAGGCTCAAGCGATGCTCCCACCTCAGGCTCCCAAGTAGCTGGGACCACAGGCACACGCCACCACAGCCACCTAATTTTTTAATTTTGTAAAGATGGGGTATCACCATGCTGCCCAGGCTTGTCTCAAACACCTGGGCTCAAGCCATCCTCCTGCCCTGGCCTCCCAATGTACTGGGAGGTTACAGGCATGAGCTATTGCATTTGACCAGTCTTCGTTTTCTAACTAGTCACTAAGTGAATTCAGAATTTCTGGGGCAGACTGTCTCACTGGTTCAGCATGTTTAAGAGTTACTTTATGGATCTGTAAATAATGACAGTGCAACATTTTAAATAATTAATTTAAAGAAACTCACACTTTGGAAATGGTCCTTATTTATCAGCCCGAATACCTTTTTGTTGTTTTATCCATTCCTAAGAATTTTGAAGATACTTTCCTAACATGACTTTTTAAGTTATTAATGCTACATACATTTTATTTACCTTTATACCTAAGAGGGATTCCATTTTCTCTGCATTTCCTACTGACTGGCAGAAGATAGAACCCAGTGTTTCTCCCCAGACAGAGCAGTGCCTTGCAAGGCAAACCAGAATATCTGCACCTTTTTTTTTTTTTCCAAATGATTAATACCACAGGATGTGGTCTTTGGCAAGAGCTATGGAGCTAGACTAAGGAGTGTTCTTCAGGTCCCTGGGCCTGTAATTATCCGAGGCATACATGCCAGATGGGCCACGTGCCATCACCATGGTGACCCATGGCAAAGGCATCTCTCTCCTGGCAACTTGAGAACAGCAGATCCAGCATAGCTGGTCTTGTGTACACCTTCTGTGTGCTTACTGTAGATAAAAATGAGAGAAGCAAAGGCTCTTTCCTGGCTATGACAAGAGCTCAAAGGGAGTTACTGCCACTTTCATGTCATTACCATAACAAGAAACTGCCTCCCCCTTGCCAGTGACAAGTTTATGTGCCTATGTTAACTAAAAGGGAGAGCTGTGATATTTCTTATGTGGAAGGGTTGAAAGACACTGTGAGTCAATGTGTATATTCTTGCACCTTTTGATTTTTCAAGAAATCATAAACATCTTCTTGTCTTTTTTTGTGGGGGGGGTGGGGAAGGAGGCTCACTCTGTTTCCCAGGCTGGAGTGCAGGGGTGTGATCTTGGTTCACGGCAGCCTCGTCCTCCCAGGTTCAAGCAATTCTCCTGCCTCAGCCTCTCGAGTAGCTAGGATTATAGGAGCGTGCCACCACGCCCTGCTAATTTTTCGTATTTTCAGTAGACATGGGGTTTCACCATGTTGGCAGGCTGGTCTCTTACTTCTGACCTCAAGTGATCCGCCCGCCTCCGTCTCCCAAAGTGCTGGGATTACAGGCATGAGCCACCGTGCCTCAGCAGATCTCATGCCTTTTGAAATTCCCCCAACTGTATGCTGCACAGGCTGCAAGTGTCTGATGGGTTAGATCAGAGTCTTTTTTGTCCTATATATCAGGATAGTTTTCTGCTATAAAAGATACAACAACAACAACAAAAACAGCAATGACCACAACAAAACAGAATAGCTGAATAAAATGATTTGTAGAGGTTATAGCTAACTTACCTACCTAGAAATCTGGAGATAAAAAATTCTGAAATCACTTACTCCGGCAGCTCAGCAATGTGAGGCTGCTGGGTTTGCTTCACTCTGATTGTGTTGGCTGTCTCCTCATGGTCATGAGATGGGCTATCCAGGCATCCAGCAGCACTTCCCTACCCAACAATGTCCAAAAGCAGGAAAGCAGGCATGAAGGGCCCTGTCTCAGAAGCCTATCAGGAGACTTTCTGGTATGTCCATTGGCCAGGCGTGGGCCACATGACACCCACCTCCTGAGGCAGAGGGCACTGGAGTTACCATGAATGCCAGTTACAGCTCAAACCCTGAGAACACTGACACCTGATACAGCAATACAATCAGAGTTCTTTTGGCAAAGAAAGAAAGGCATCTAGGAGTGTCTGCTGGCTCCTGAGAAAGGACAGTCATTGAAAGCTTGTTCTTTGCTTGTTTCTTGCTGCAGGCGGGACATCCTATTAGCTTTCTATTAGCTAATAGAAATTAGCTAATATTAGCTTTCTCTTTCTCCCTAAAATTCTAAATCACCAGATTCTCTGATGACCTGTATTTTTTCTCATTTTCACTCACATATGCCAGTAAGAACACATAAACATAAAAACCTAACAGCCTTTCAAACAGCAAATTCTGCAGTGCTAAGTTTTGTGCATTTATAGGTAAAACAGCCTCTCACCCTCTAATTATTTCATCCAAGCATTTCTTTATTAAGATCTTTATTACACTCCTACTGTGTGTTAGATGTGTTCTCTGTCTTGCAGTAGCACACAGTGTAATGAGACATACCGTAACTACGTGCCCGCCTGGTAGTTTTCTTCCATGTAATTTGAAGTGTCATAAAAACAAAGTTCAATGCAACAAATTTTACTCAGATAAAGGAAAGAAAAAGAACTAAACTAGGGAAATTGGCCACTAGGGTCTAGGGTGGAGAGAGAGAGGGTGTGCGAGTGAGTGCAAGAGGAGAGTGAGAAAGGTGGAGGAAGGGGGAATCGAAAGAGAAAGATAATGTAAGAAAGGTGTGAGGAGTTTTCATTTTTATTTCAGATAGGAAAGGACCATTTCTCTCAACCATTTTGGACTTGAGGACTTCTGAGTTTAATTATTAATAAAATCTGGGGAACTTGACTTATGTATGTTCTCTTATTCTCTTTTTGGGAAGTCCATTTTATGGACTGAATATTTGTGCTTTTCCAAAATTCATATGTTGAAGCTCTAACCTCAATATGATGGTATTTGGAGGAGGGAATTTTGAGAGGTGATTATACTTAAGGAGATCCTGAGGGTGGGACAAGTGTCCTCTCTCTGCCACGTGAGGACACAGTGAGAAGGTGGTTGTCCACCAGCCAGGAAGTGGGCCCTTAGGAGGAAGTGAATTGGCCGGCACCTTGGTCTTGGACTTGCCAGCCTCCAGAACTATGAAAAATAAATGTCTGTTGTTTAAGCCACCCAGTCTATGGTATTTTGTTATAACAGCCTGAGCTGACTAAGACATCCATATCCTCTCAGATTCCATTTGCCAGGAAATAAACCGTGGTTTTCTTTAGGGAATGGGATGGGATGAGATAGGGGTGAAGGTGGTCCCCTGGCTGTGCCTAGATGGAAGGATCCCAAGGTTCTCAGCCACTATGCATTTGCCAAGTGCTCTGTTTTCAGCAGGGATCTCAGCTCCACTGTCCCTCTCAGGGAATTTGCAGAACAACTGGTTTCATGCCAAGTTAATGCCCCAAGAGCTACATCACTTAGCCTTTTGTCTGCTGTGTCTTTTCCTGCTCACTTTACCCTTGTAAGTTAATACCTTTTAAATATTTCTTTTCTCACGTTTTAGTGAGATTTTAGGAGAAACAGAAGTTAAATGTATGTGATCAGTCTGCCATTTTAAACAAGTTAGTCTAATTTTCTCACCTAATATTCTCTTTCTTAAACTTTAGTATTCAAGTCATAGTAGCATCTGAAAATGAGTGGAAAACTTTCACTAGTTTATTATTCTTAGGCACAATATGTATAATACTGAGAATATTAAGAACTATCTTTTTCTTAAAGATTTATTACAGATGGTTCAAACCGTCTAGGCCTGATGCTTTTAGCAGGGAGAGTAAAGATTTTGCTTCAGTGATTTTATCTTTCCTTCCTTCTACTTTTGTAACTTCTTTTTTTTTCTTTTTTTTCTTTTTTTTTGATAATTGATTCTGGGTAATTATCCCATTAGTCATTTCAGAGAACTGCCTTTTAATTTGTTAAACTACATCTGGGTTTTTTTTTTTTTTTCCAATTTCATAAAATTTTACTTGTATCTTCATTATTTGTTCCTTTTGCTTTCTTTGGGCTTACCCTGTTCTTTTTCTAGCTTCCTGAGCTGAGCACATAGCTCATTTATTTTCATATTTCCTGTTTTTTCACATACATGTATGTTAGGATAGAATTTTCCCTCTCAATGCTGCTTTTTATTTTGAGACAGATTCTCACTCTGTCACCCAGGCTGGAGTACAGTGGTGTGATCTCAGCTCACTGCAGCCTCCACCTCCTGGATTCAAGCAATACTTCTGCCTCAGCCTCCTGAGTAGCTGAGACTATAGGCACGCACCACCATGTCTGCCTAATTTTTTTTTTTTTCTTTTTTGTATTTTTAGTACAGACAGGGTTTCACTATGTTGGTCAGGCTGGTCTTGAACTCCTGACCTCAAGTGATCTTCCTGCCTTGGCCTCCCAAAGTTTTGGGATTACAGGTGTAAATCACCATGCCCGGCCTCAATGTTGCTTTAGAACATTGTTCAAGATTTGCTTAGTAGCACTTGGATTGCAGTTAGTTCTAAATATTTTGTAATTTTGATTGTGATTTTCTCTTTAATTAATGTCTTTTTAAAAAGTTTGTTTTTGGTTTACAGAGTATTTTTTCCTCTTTTTAGTTGTTGATATCTAATTCAATTGTTTTCAGTAAAAAAAAACCTTATACATGAACATTAATTTCTTGGAATTCATGAGTTTTCTTTTGTGGCTTAATAATTGGTCAGTTTTTATGTATGTTTTCTAAAGAACCGAATGTTCTCTTTTTCAGGAGTAGAGTTTCTAATCACATGTTCCAAATTGATTATAATCTTACTAATTTTTTGTCTTCTTTATCTATCGTGCTCTGAAAGAGATATCCTGAAATCTTCCCCATTACTTCTAAATTTATTAACTCCTTTCATAATCCTTTATGTACTTTGAGATTCTGTTTTTAAGTGCATTCAATTTCTCAATTATTGGTTCTTCTTGGAAATTTGTTTCTTTTTATATCATTTTATAGTATGTCTCTTTATCTGTGTTAGACTTCTCATCTTATTCTATTTTTTCCAGTATCTGTACAAATATTTTTTTCACTAGTTTCCTTTTGGTATGTATTTTTCCAGTATGTCTTTTGCCATCTTATTATTTTTGAATTTGTATTTGTGTTTAGTGTTTCATGTAAGGAACATAGAAACATATTTGGCTTTTGTTTTTGTTTTTCCAAGACAACTAAATAGTGTGTCTTCGATGGGTGGGTTTAATTTATTCATATTCATTATGATTATTGATGTGTTCAGACTTATTTCTGCTATCTTATTTTGTATTTTTATTCATATTTTCCCTTTGCTTCTGTTTCTTTTCCTGCTTTTGTGATTAATACTTTTTTTTTACTTTTCTCACCTTGCTAATTTCAAAGTTGAGTTATAGATTGTCTTTCTATTTTTAGTATTTATCTTTTAATTTTTACCACAAACATTTAACGTTCTAGGAAGACTCATGTCTTTAATTCTGATAAATTCTAAGCGATTTCCCCCTATTAAGTTCTGCCTCACTGCCATTTCCCTTATCATATACTTCTGAAATTCCTCTCAGGTGAGTGATGGAGTCTCTTAAGGCTAACTTTAGCTGCAGCCATGTATCTACCCTTCTATCCCATCCCATCCCATCCCATCCTACCCATCCCATCCCATCCCATCCCATTCTATCCTATTCTGCTTCCTTCGGTATAGATTTACCTGAGAACAACTCCCCTATGACGTTCTTGCTTCAAAGAAGCTCTGCTTCTAAAACCCACTGGTTAAGTAATTTGCTCAAAGTCACACAATAGTGAAGGAGTGCACCACTCCCTCAACTATGTCACTGCAGCACCCACTGCAAAGGGGCTGTTAAAAGCAACTCTCTCCTCTCCACCATCCAAGTGCTTCTTCTGGCAGCCCTCAGTGGATGGCTGTCTCCAGCTTCCATTCTCACTGGACTGCTGAATCCTGATGGTCTGTAGGCCTTGGCTTGGCATGCACAGCTGGTCTCCTTCCCAGGCCCCCTTCAGCTGCTCCTGGGGAATGTCCCAGCCTTGGAGTCTGGGTGAAGTCCACATGGGGAGCGTGGGAGTCTGGTTTTCCTCCATCTTCTTTTCAGCTTCTTGTCCTGGCACAGAAGTTCTACCCTCCTTCCTCTAAGGCCTTCTCTTTTTGGTTCTTAATAGCCTTTTCTTCTCCTAAAAACCTTCCTCTTGCATATCAAAAACTTGGGCTTTCAAAAGTATTGTTTCTGATCTGGGATCAAGAACTTATTTTGGAAATTAGCACCCAACACTGACTCTTTCTTTCTCTCTGGATTTCAACTGTCCTTATTCTCCTTCAGGTTCTATGGGAGCTGAACAAGGAAGAGAAGAAAAGTACAGACATTTGTATTTCAAGATGCCTTCCTGTCATAGCATTTAGAATACACTGGCAAACAGCCTGGCATAAAGTATGCATGCTGTGCATGTTATCAGTATGCTTTTAAAATTATTCAGTGATTTTCAGCAGCAGCATTTGCTGGTGATGCAGGTTTTATTACCACAGATTTCTTCTTTGTCTGGTGAGGTCTGACCTCCTCAAAGCTAACTGCTCTATAGCCCTAATCTCTTTCCCTACATAGATATCCAGTGGCTTGGGCCATGGTTCCCTTTGAAGTTTCTCCCAAGGACATTGGTGGCATTGGTACTAATGGAACTCCTGGAGACCTACTATTTCTGCGATAGAACGACTGCACCCCTGCAGATTTACTCTTCTCCATACGTTATTACTGAATCACATTGAAATAAGCACAAATGTTTCTCCCTTTGCTTGCCTATTGTCTCTGTTTTGCTTATTACCTTTTCTTTCTCTTAAAGATCTAGGAGTATAATATTTGAATTTCTGTTTTCAAAACCAAAAAATGAAAAGGAATAATGCAAATCAAAAATTACTCTACTACATCCGTTTAATACTAATGTCGTGGACTTGTAGCTATAGGGATGTAAAGACTTGGAGGACAAAATTAAAAGAGTATGCAAAGAAGTATGTATATTAAGTTGCTTCATGAAATATTGGCGAGCTTCTGCCGATTTTAGTGGTACGAGACTGTATACTGGTGAGTACAAAGGAAATGTAAATTACTTGGTTGGGTTCCTGTAGAAACTCTTAGTTTCCATGGAGAATAACTACATGAAATAATTGTTGAGCAATATTTAGATAAGTGACAGTCTTTGGCCTCACCCCTGACACCATCACCCCATTACTCCACTGCCCCACACGTTAATAATATAGCCAGCACCAAGTAAGCATTATCTTGGTACCAGATGCCATTCTATCCCTTCGGCAAATGTTTGCTCACTTAATCCCATAATTCTACAGACTAGCTAGATACTGTTATTATTATGATGATTTTACAGATAAGAAAACTGAAGCACAGAGGTTAATGATAGGACTCTCATCTCTAGGGCATAATTCTACTCTCTTCCTACTCTTTTAGTAAAAGCCATCATATCTTACAACATATTATTGTGATTTAGTGCGTCTCAAAATTTTGCAAAGCCTGCTGTGCTCATTTCAGAGTAAGTGCTCAAAAATGTATAGATGTCAGTGAACTTTGGGACAGTTCTTCAGTCCCTTTGGGTTCTCCATTGGCCTCTAGATTCTGAACTTTTCTAACCCTTAGTATCAATTATTCTGCCTAAGAATTACCATCTAAGGATCCTGGTTATCAGACCTTCCAAGCCAAGAAAGTCAGAAACTAAGAGCTTGCTTTAGGCTCAGCAATTGGTTCTCTTAGCCAGGGTTCCACATGGGAATAGATACAGCTGAGTAACTATGGCGGTTGCATGAGGTAAAAGGGTGAGTAATAGTTGTGGGAGCATGAGAGGACCTGAAGTATCAAGTTCAAGGAAGGACCTGGAAACCAGAAATTGAATCCAAAGCAAATTGCCAGTGTGGAATTGGCAAACAGTCAGAAGGTGTGGGAGGCAGAGTCCAGCAGTGTCTATGCATGGCATGCAGACGTGAAGGCTGATGAGCCCTCTTGCTTGGTCTGTGGTTCAGATGCATGCCTCGTGTGTGTGTGTGTGTGTGTGTGTGTGTGTGTGTGTGTGTGTGTGTATGTGTGTATGTGTGTCGTCGGTGGGAGGTCTGCCTGTGTTCAGCCCACCACAATCAGGGCCTCCTTGGTATATCCCTGAGCCCCTTTTCCACCCTATTCCCTGCATGATTCCATGGGAGGACTTTGATGGGTAAAGAGAGGAGTCCAAGTAGGAAGGCATGTGTGGCAATAATGGGGCCTATTTTGAGATGTGTCCCCAAGCCAAAATGTAAAATCTCACATTCTTATGACAAATACAGTCCTCTGATGGTCATGGTGTTTTACAGCTAGGAATTGAACACTTCAGGGTGAAAGAGGTATTTTCCAGTCTGGATGTTATGTAGATACAGAGGGGTTACTTTATTCTTTACTCTCTTACAACTCATTTTGGCAACTTATTTATGACTTCTCCTTTTTCCCTCAGGAACACAGGCAATTTTTATATAAGGCAATCTGAGACTGTGAAGGGCTACCCTTACGTGAAAACCTTCAGTTTCAAGTCATGGCCTTCATGCAAAACGCCTGTCCATTTAATCCACAGTCCTTTATTTCTGGGACCTTTGGAAGAAGCTTTTTAGTCTAGTGATTTATATTTAAAATATTGCATCCAGGCCAGGTCCAGTGGCTCACACCTGTAATCCCAGCACTTTGGGAAGCAAAGGTGGTTGAATCACCTAAGGTCAGGAGTTCCAGAGCAGCCCGGCCAACATGGTGAAACCTTGTCTCTACTAAAGATATAAAAATTAGCCGGGCATGGTGGCCCATGCCTGTAATCCAAGCTACTCGGGAGGCTAAGGCAGGAGAATCACTTGAACCCAGGAGGCAGAGGTTGCAGTGAGCTGAGATCATGCCACTGCACTCCAGCCTGGACAATGGAGTCAGACTCTGTCTCAAAAAAATAAAAAATCAACAACAACATTGTATCCACATGGCACATAGATTATTCTTAGTACATTAATTTTATTCTTGCAAGAATTTTTAGTTTTAGTTTAAATTCTTTTGGGCTCTCTCTCTCTCTCATATATATTTATTATTATAGTTTATTTACTTATTAAACTATGATAAGAAATGTATTTATTATAGTTTGGGAGGCTAGGTAGTCCAAGTTCAAGGGGCTATATCTGGTGTGGGCCTTCTTGCTGGTGGAGACTCTGCAGAGTCCTGAGGTGTTACAGAGCATCACATGGCAAGGGTGAGCTGTGTGTTTTTTCATTTTGCTTTGATTCTTTTTTCCTATTTTTAAATTTTTTTAAGAGAACAGATCTTGCTACATTGCCCAGCCTGGTCTTGAACTCCTGGCCTCAAGTGATTCTCCCACCTCAGCCTCCCAAGTAACTGGGACTATAGACATGAGCCACTGTGCCCAGCTTTGCTTTGATTTTTGTTTTGAATAGATCCTACTTACCTGAATCTGTAATATGATGAGTACGAGGGAGTCTAGTTACTCATTGTTCAGAGGAAATTGCTCTATATTTAGACAATACTCTTAATGATCTCAATATTTAATAAAGAAAACAATGCCTTTGTGTAGCATGTTGAGATTAGGACAAAAATTTCATATCATTTTCCCCCTTGCTTGTTAAATCATCAAAAATGTAACATAAATACCAAGTTGCCAGTAAAGATTCCATAAAGTGGGAACTTTTAGACATGGCTATTAGCAATGATAATCTTTGAAATAATGGGGCAGTGTGAACTGACCTTGCAAACTGCCTGGTGTGAGCATGACTCTAGCACACATCAGTGGTGAGACTTGAGGCAAGATACTTACCTTCTCTAAGGCTGAATTTCCTCTTCTGTAAAATGAAAATGATATAAAGTTTAATTTAGAAGAATTATTGTTGGGACTAAATAAGAATAATAATTATTGCAGGGAATCTAAATTAAGCAACTAATCTAAAAGAATTAAAAGACTGTTTATGCAAAGGTGTTTGTTTTCCATCATTCATAATAAAAAATTTGAAAGTCTGTTAAATGTTCATCAATAAGGGAATCATTAAACACATTATTATGTAGCTTTTTGGTGGAATGTCTTGCCACTGTAACGTAAACACTTATAAAGATTATGCAGCAAAACAAAATGAACAGAAATCCTTAAATAACATAAATTGAAAACATAAAAAACAAAATTAATGTATAGTGTTATTAAAACGTAAAATATTAATATGAAAGAAGTAAGGTAAGGCAGAGGGTTCACAAAAGGGTAACAGGGTCATTGAGTTACACATTTTTCCTATTTTTAATTTTTTCTATTACATTATTATATTGTCTTTATAATTAAAACAGCATTAATATTAATCACTTTTATTTTTCCTATTTATAAAAATGCTTACTTTAGAGAACATAAATAATGCTGAAAATCATGAAGAATCCAACTATTAACCTTAATATTACTATTAGTATTTTAACTTACATTGTTCCATTTTTATGTATTACACATGATATATATTATGTATATATGTATATGTATACATATATGAAAATAAAGCAATAGTATTATTTTACTATCAATTTCCCTCTCAGCTATCAATTTCTTAAAGCTGTTGGTTTTATATCTCTTCTTTAGCTTTGACCTTTTCACAGAAGTCTATTCTCCTTTTCCCGGGAGCTTTAAATTCCTATGTCCTACTGAGAACACCAATCAGCCCTTTTTTGAAATGTTCTCAAGTGTCTTGTCAAAAATAATTACCAGAGGTGAACTGTGCCTCCAAAACTTCCAGATAATACTTTTTCCTTGTGGTGCTGTATTTCCCCCATAGATACTACACCATTATTGTGGTTGTTTTCTCTTTAATTATCCTTAAATATGGTGAGACCCCCCCCCGCCCCAGACCCTTGGTCCTGTGCGCCTACACTTGGGTCCATGAAGACTTCTCCCAGATGGAAGGCAGTGGAGCAGGTCGATGCACTCAATTACTTCCCTTTTCTCATTATTCATCTAGTTTGATTCTTCTGGATTTAATTGGAATATTCACCTGTTCTCTGCTCAGTTCTCTAAAAATTAGGGAAACACATATATTTTATGTAAGTATAGACTTTCTTCAACATATACATCCAGGGAAAACTCCCAGCCCAGGGTCCCCGTCCCAGGCCTCTTTATATCTTGACTCCTACCCATAGCATTTTATGTGAAAGGAACTATCTACCTGTGAGTAAAATGTGTTCTCTTCTGCTTCTTACTTAGGCATAGAACACAGATGCGAAGAGTTCACTTCAAGGGCTGGGTTTGTGTAGATGCCTGTGATTCACGTTGTCAGAGAATTGACTGTAGGGCTGGGTTGCTCTTCAGCTTAGTACCAGCACTGAACTGAAGGAAGCAGTGCCCCTTAGGAGTGGGCAGGAAGTTCTGCCCATGAAATGGATCTGCTTCTCCACTGAGCTGGAACCTCGGCACAAATGTAAAAAGGGAATGGTGATAACTCGTGGAGCACTGAATGGATCTGATGAGTATAATTGTGTGTGTCAGAAATCAGTGCCTCGGCAGTAACGGCTATACACATTTCCTTTTTCTTTTTTTCCCATCAGTTATAGAACACATATGTCCCAGCTAGAAGTAAACAGTGAGGGAAGTTTGAACCTTTTTCCTACCTACTTTGTAAAGGGAAATCTTATATTTTGAAGGGCAAAGCATGTACAAACCCATTCTGCATTTCAATCCAGCCACAACTAAATGTACTTGGTAGTAATTTTTAGGAATATGTCTAAGAACTTTCCAAAATGTTGCCTGTGATCCTGGTTTTCAGAGCTGCCTTAATTTTTTTTTTTTTTTTTTTTTTTTTTCTGGTCAGTGTGATAGAACTGTGGGAGAAGAATGTCAAAAATTTATTTTAAAATTGGAGGTCCCGGCCGGGCGCGGTGGCTCAAGCCTGTAATCCCAGCACTTTGGGAGGCCGAGACGGGCGGATCACGAGGTCAGGAGATCGAGACCATCCTGGCTAACACGGTGAAACTCCGTCTCTACTAAAAAATACAAAAAAACTAGCCGGGCGAGGTGGTGGGCGCCTGTAGTCCCAGCTACTCGGGAGGCTGAGGCAGGAGAATAGCGTGAACCGGGGAGGCGGAGCTTGCAGTGAGCTGAGATCCGGCCACTGCACTCCAGCCTGGGCGACAGAGCAAGACTCCGTCTCAAAAAAAAAAAAAAAAAAAAAAAAAATTGGAGGTCCCTGTTTTCAATTTAAATACTTTGTTAAATATACTTTAAAAAGTCGTGACCTTTTATAATTTCTCACTAAACTTGATGCGGAAACACAAATAGTTCTCAAAAAAACATTAGCTGACAGAGAATCTTTGAGGAATTTTCACAAACTGTAAGATTAGTGGAGATGGATGGATGAAAGAGAACTGGTAGCTTGCCTACCCATTATCTTGGTAAGACACAGCATTCTGGCTCATAAAATTGATGGACGTAAGGATGAAAGAGATTTCATCTCTTCTGCACTCCATGACCCCTGACTCACAGCCAGGATTTGACTCAACCAGAGAATCTGGGGGCCATCGCTTTACTCTGTGGGTGCCCTTCCCTGCCATAGGTTTCTACATTGTTTCCTGATACTCAGTAGGAATGGAGAACCAGACTAGCAGTGGTACATTGTGTCCAAGCAGATACTTAACAGGATAGGCTTTCGTTTATGCTGGTGATGGTGATTCATATGTCAGAGAATTGGCCCCGGGACTGGTGGCTCTTGCACTTACTTCCAGAGCCCAACTAGAAGCAATGCCCCTTACCTGCGAAACAGATCTTTTGCTGGAGGTGTTAAAAAGTGGATCAAACCACCTTCTAAGTGGACTATCGAGGTAAGATCTTCAAGGTTACATATAGGCCCAAGTTCAGGTTATGAATCGAAGAGAAAGGTGTTTTGCTTGGTTAATAATGTCAAAGATAAAGAGGCAAAGCTGGGAATGAAACACGAGGCAGAAAGCAGTGCACTGCAACTAAAAGCAGCAAGAGGGAGCAAGGATGCCTGAGAGGATGCCTGTGACTCAGTCTAGAACACAGAGGCAAGGAGCTAGAATCTGCCTCCGGGGCGGGGAGGAAGCCATGCACAGCATTCTGGGGAATGACATTCCCACACTTCCTTGGCCAACGGAGAACCTCGGTCTGATTAAAATGATCTGGACGTAAATCTGCCTCTGCATAGTGAGATGACCAGCCAGAGGAGTTAGGAGATGCCTGTTGCAGGGCAACAGAGTCACACATATTTGGCTTCTTTATGGAGCTCGTGGGCAAACATAATTTGGATGGATCTCTTTGTACAACACTGCTTTAGTTATAATATACATTCTGGAGAACAATATGATTTTGGTAACTTAGAGAACTACCTTTAAAGGCTCCCTGGCATTTTTGTTTTGTTTGGTTTTTTGTTTAAAGACTCTGTTCTCCCCTTCCTCCGCACCCCTAATCTCAGCATTCTGAAGTGGGCAAAAGCCCCCGTGTCCTTAACTCCCATTATTACTCTTCAGTAGAAAATAACTTTGGGGTAACAAAGAAGGAAGGATAAAATATGCAAATAAACTTGGTAGAAGCATATATGAATTGCTTAATATTTACTGTGAAATTATTAACTTCTATGCAAGGTTTTATATTATGAAATTGTGTTCAGTAAACTTAAAAAATAGTCCAGTAATGTTATTATAGTTAACTTCATAGCACGGCCATTGTACGAAACAAAAAGTGGGATAATTTTCCATATACGTATTAGTAATAAAAAGTGAGTCATGCTTGAATTGCAAAATATGTATGTGGTAAAGGCCAGTAATTTGAAGTTTTATGTCAGAAAAATTGCAGATCCAGCTGTCTCACCACACTGTGGGACTAACCAATCAACTCACAACATAACAAATGATCAGGTCAAGGAGTAATTTATACCTGAAAAAGCAAAAAATGGGAGCAATTACAAATTACAACGAATTTAAGATAGCAAAAAGGACAAATTGATAACAAAGTACCTCGCTTCCTCAAATGGAAAGTTCACAGTCTGTATGTGTATGCACAGTAGGGTATTTGTAAAGTTAGAGCCTTGTATGGCAGCTGTATTTTAAAAAGATACTAATTTAGAATTCTCAGTAAACTCAAAGAACTTGCTAATTTTAGTCCATGAATTATCGAATTTTATTTATCCTTAATATCTCAATTAGGAAGTTATAAAGAATAGTTCTAAGTGGTAAGGTTCTATGGAATTATGAGTCAGCCACCAAAAAGAACTCACAAATGGACTTTCATATCTCTGAGAAGGTGTGTTAGCAGGTCCCCAGAACTATGCTTGGAGAACCCTTGAGCCGATGTGCCTTCAATTTGGGAGGCAAGACAAAGAAAGGTCTTGCTTGGAGTTAGTACCAGTCTTCAAGGCAGAGAAAACTTGACCCATGAGGAATGAAATATAGAAAGATGTAATATTTCTGGACCACAAATTGAGAATTGGTCTTTAAAGCACCAAAATTTTTAAGAAGAGATTTTTTAATGGAAATTATTCCAAAGATGTGTAGTAATCATTTCTTTGGTTTTTAACTAGCATATACTCATACTAATTATGTGACCTTTGTCATCGCTATTAATATCAGTTGTTGCAAAACGCTGTAATAAAATGATATCCTTAGGGTTTTCTAAGAGTGGGATACTTGCATCTACATTAGGTAATCACAATCTAGTCCTTGAATCCAGAAGTTTTAATAGTTTTATTCCCCAGTCCTCTTTCTCACTGTCAGCACATCAATTCTCACCTCTGCCTTTTTCTCTGGTCACCTTGCCCAGCCATCTAAACTGATGCTTCTGATGTGAATAAAAAACTATTACTGTATAAAGAATTATTAAGTTTTAAAGCACTTTCTAGGCCAAGTGCGGTGGCTCACACCTGCAATCCCAGCACTTTGGGAGGTTGACTAGGGAGGATTGCTTGAGCCCAGGAGTTTGAGACCAGCCTGGGCAACATAGCGAAACCCTGACTCTGGAAAAAAAAAGAAAAAATAACCAGATGTGGTGGCCACTGCCTGTGGTCCCAGTTACTCAGGAGGCTGAGGTGGGAGGATTGCTTGAGCCCAGGAATTTGAGACTAGCCTGGGCAACAGAGCGAAACCCTGACTCTGAAAAAAAAAAAAAAAAAAATTAGCTGGATTTGGTGGCCACTGCCTATGGTCCCAGTTACTCAGGAGGCTGAGGTGGGAGGATTGCTTGAGCCCAGGAGGTTGAGGCTACAGTGAACTGTGATCATGCCACTGCACTCCAGCCAAAGTGACAGAGCCTGACCCTGACTCAAAAACCAAACCAAAAAAACCAACAAAAAAGCATATTCTAAGTGTGCTTAGATTTTGTGTAACTACAAACTTCTAAAAATGGTGATTCTTTTATTAATATAATATAGGAAATCAACAGCATGGATTTTGAGGCAGTGTTTGATTGCACAAAATAAGACTTTTTTTTACTTGCATAATCAGTATTAGGTTACTATTACTATTATTGATTTCAACAATAACAACATCTTACATTTTTTATGATTTTTTCAGTTTGTAAACATTCTGACCCATCGTTTCTGAGATGGTACTTGCCAAAATCCTGATAGGTAGGGGGAGCTAAGAGTCATTCATTCAGTCATTCCTTCATTCATACAATTACTGATACTGACAATTCAGGTGCCAAGCACTAAGGAAACCAGGTGTCTGAGAGGTTACATAATATGGAAAAAGCAAATGCTCAGTAAATAAGAAAGTGAGATTCAACTCTAGAGCTCTCTGTTCAGTAATATTCCCCATATAATAGGTATCCAGATGGTTGCATTTTGTGGGAGTTAAAGTCAACCACTATTTAATCACCTGTATTAACTTTCTGGAATTAGATACTTCTATATAAGCAGGAACTAAGGCACACACAAGTTTTTGGCCATTTATGAAACCAGAGCCAAGATGGTCAGCCCACCAGGCTACTGATGGGATATGAAAATTGGCCAGGATGTGATCATTGTATAGTGTTTGTAGCTTACATACAACATTTTTAAAATCTTTGTTATTTTTAGCTCTGAGAACCCAGCTTTTGGCAGAAAAAGTCACTCTTCTTGAAGTCAGTAGAAGCCTTTTATCTAGTTGAGTAGGTGGCTGGTTTGTTCTTAATGTGTAAGACCCAAGGCCTCCATGACCTTTTCATTTTACATTCTTTAAAATGGGGACCATCTGAATCAGTTCAGCCTGCTGGGAGTCCCAAGAAAAGATATTTTTAGAATGCCTTAGATTTCCAAGTACTGTCAACATTTTTCCTGGAAAATATTTTTTCTTTGAAGGAATATATGCCTGGATCCTTGCCCAAATGTGGGTATGTCAAAATTTTGGAACCAATAAGTGTCTACGATGTGCTCCTTTCTGCAATGACAGAAGTCAATAACTCTGGTTAAAAAGAAGGATAAAAAAATTGACTTCAGTTCATAGACTAGTAGAGCTGGAAGGAAATTTTAGGAATTGATTATTGAGAAGAACAGTTCTTATCTTTGGTCTCATGGTAGAATCAACTGGGAAACTTAAAAGGTTCCTGGCATCACCATCTCAAAGATGGATTTAATTGCTTCCTATCTACTCCAGGAAGGTGACCGGGATTGGATTAAGCAGAGATACACCCTGACTGAGAACATGTTTTTCTTATTCAGGTACACTGATCATGATGGGATTATAGCTTAAAGTACAGTGTGCTTATTTTGAGGATGGCAGAGTTGATATTGGGCAAGACTACTTCTAGGAGTAGAGGAAGAAGATCAGGAATAAACCTTGTGCGTAGAAGAAAGAAATGAGAGATATTGAGTTGCTTTCCTTTTCTTCCATATGTTGAACACTGAAATGAAAGAAATCTAGAGAATCATGGGCTCTCTGAATTGTCAGAAAATATGGGACATGAGCAATTATTTTTCATATGGTTTGATTGAAAATGTATGCTTTGATTGAAAATGTATGTTTTAATTGAACAATTATCAACTTATTTTTTCTAATACAAATTATCATCCTATTTTTTTTCTGTACACTGGGTAGTTCTAAAAGCCACATTAACAACAAAGAGTATTAACAAATGAGTATTTGCTCATTTAATGCCCATTACAAATGAGGACGAAGTAATATTCATTGCAAATGAGTATTCACTCATTTAATTCCCCAAACGACAGTGTCAGGAATTATTATTTTCCTCTACTAAAGTACAGAGCAGTTATGAAATGTGCCTGTGGCCTTTCTGTACAGGGCAGAGTAGAATGCAACCGAGGCCCTCAGGCACCTGAACCTCAGTTCTCAAGCACTGTGCTGTTCTGCCTTTTAGTTACACAAACTATCTCAAACACAGAATTCTTGTTATTTCAAAAACATCTCTTTTGCTCCTTAGCTTTTCAGAGGAAGCCTATTTTCAAAGCTATTATTACGAAACACATATTTAAACTGGTCAACTGCTTTTTCTGAAAGCAATGCAGGCTTCTGAGTTAGCCAGTGGAGGTGAGAGATGAGAGGGAGAAGTGAAAGTCTGATCCAGACAATTGCACTGAGATGAAAGCCACAGGCACTGGGGGCTGGAATAAGGTCTTCCCACTTCTATGTGCTCCACAGCTGTAGAGTGGAGAAGGGGCTTTTCTGACTGCCAAGAAAATACCTGCGAGGCAACTCAGCTCTGCTCTCTCTTGACAAACGTAGTGGCCAGGTTAAACTATGTGAGTGAGAATAATGATCACATAAGAAATTAACGTTAAAAAAATACTTCAATAAGATGGATTTTTAGGACAGTGAAACTACTCCATATAATACTGATAGTGGAGACACGTCATTATGAATTTGTTCAAACCCACAGAAAACATAACACCAAGCATGAACCCTAATGAAAGCTATGGACTTTGAGTGATCATGATGTGTCAATGTAGGTTCATCAGCTGTAACAAATGCACCACTCTGGTGGGGGATGTGGACAGTAGGGTAAGCTGCATATATGTGGGAGTAGGAAGCATATGAGAAATCTCTGGACCTTCCGCTCAGTTTTGCTGTAAACCTAAAACTGCTCTAAGAAATAAAAAGTCTATAAGTAAAAAAATACTGCAAGACGTTATGCTAACTGAAAGAAGCCAGGCACAAAAAGTCACATATTATGCAATGGCATTTATATGAAATACTCAGAATAGGCAAATCCATGGAGACAGAACACAGATTCGTGGTTGCCAGGGGAGTAGGCAGGAAAGGGAAGTGACACCTTACTGGGTGCAGGGTTTCCTTTTTGGCTGATGAAATGTTCTGGAACTAGGCAGTGGTCCTAGTGATTGCACCACAGTGTAAATATACTAAAAGCCAGTGATTTGTACACCTACGACAGGTTAAAATTGTGAATTTTATGTTATGTAAATGTTTCCTCATTTAAAAAATTTAAAATACTGCAGCACAAGAGAAGAAAACATCAGTTTAAAAGCTTAGGAAAAACCAGGTTTTTGAAAATGGTTTATTATAAGAACTAGTTTAAAAAGAAGCATCCTCTGTGATTTCAAGTGAATGTGAGAAGTTTTGATCTCTTGAAGTAGGTGCAGAGAGAAGTAGTGAGGCTAATCTGAGGTTAAGAAAACAGAATGACGTGAAATGAAAGTTACGTGAGATATGGAGAGTTTGAAATAGCATTAAAATTGAGTGGCAGAATTTAAATCCAAATGAAGGTGCTCCAAAGCTGAATTGACACTGTGGAAAAGTAAATCACTGATGCAAGGGAAAAACTTGAGATGTTCTCACGGAATGCAAAAAGAAAGAACAAATAAAAGAAAATGATGAGCGGGTAGGTAATAAATATGGCAGACAAAGAATGGTAGAGCCAGGAACAACAGACTCAATGATCAAAAACACAGTTAATGTTTTTTGTTTTTTTTCCTGAGCTAAAACAAAGACCAATTGGTTTTTTAAATATACCCCGTGATTTTAAAAGCAAAGGAAAGAAAACATCTTATGAATATCAAAACAAAACAAACTGGTTGCCTGCAAAGGAACAAAAATTAAACTAGAAACAGATTTCTCTGAAGCATAGACTATCAGAAAATGTTAGAAGAAATTCTATATAATTTTAAGGAAAAACTAATGTGAAATGAGTATATTTTCCCAGCCAATTTATCATACGTATGAAGGCAAAAGACAGACATTCTGAGATAAGTAAGAGCCCAGAAAGTATAAATTCATATCTTTCTTTTTAAAATTGCTTGAGTAAAATGGTACAACCACTCTGGTAAAGTTTCACAGGTTCTTATAAAACTAAACATGCAATTGCCATATGACCTGGCAACCGGATTTTTGGCATGTATCCCAGAGGAAAAAAACAACTTATGTTCACCCGAAACCTGTACACAGATGTTTATAGCAGTATTATTTGTAAGATCCACAAGTAATTATTTGTAAGATCCTCAAACTGGAAATAGCCAGATGTCATCCAAAATATGGATGATTAAATGGTGGCACATTCATAGCATGGAATATTATTCAACCACAAAAAGGAACAAGCTATTGATATATCCTGAGATGTATATATTCAATACATCTCCAGAGAATTATGCTCAATAGAAAAAGCCAGTCCTCCAAAGTAACATACTATAGGATTCCATTTATGTAACATTCTTGAAATGAAAACGAACAAACAAAAAAAGAAATAGAAAATTGATTAGTCCTTGCCAGGGATTAGAAACTGGATGGAGTAGGGGAGTATAAAGGAGGGGGTGGGTATGGCTATAAAAAGGCAAGAGGAGGATCCTTGTGGGGGTGCAAGTGTTCTGTATCTTGACTGTGGTGGTGAATACAGGAACTGTCACATGAGAGAAAATTGTATAACACTAAACACATGTAAACACCAGTGAGTGAATACAAGTATAAGAAAATCCGAATAGGAGTTGTAGACTGCATCTATGTCAGTGTTCAGGTTGTGATATTGTACCAGAATTTTACAAGTTGTTGCCATGGGGAGGAACTGAGTAAAGGCTGTGCAGGATCTCTATTATTTCTTACAACTGCATGTGACTCTACACATGCAGTTTATCTCAACTATCATTTCAATTAAAAATTATCTGAAATATGCTTTCCTTATTGAGAATTTCACCAAATTAAGATCTCAAAAACAGCATAGTTTAGTAGAAAGAATAAATATCATTACAGAATGAAATTCTACTGTAAAAAATGATTTCTTAAAAGGATTCTACAAAATGAAATATGTAATAATCTGGTTTGAAAAACCTCATTTTATATTTGCCAAAAAGAAGAACAGAAGGAAATAAAACTGGAATAAATTTCAAGGAAACAAAACTGGAATAAGTTTCTTCTTCAAGCAAAAGAGTCAAAAGATACCTTTTCATTTCCTTCCTTCCTTCCTTCCTTCCTTCCTTCCTTCCTTCCTTCCTTCCTTCTTTCTTTCTTTTTTCTTTCTTTCTTCCTTTCTTTCTTTCTTTCTTTCTTTCTTTCTTTCTTTCTTTCTTTCTTTCTTTCTTTTTCTTTCTCTTTCTTTCTTTCTTTTTCTTTCTCTTTCTTTCTTTCTTTTTCTTTCTCTTTCTTTCTTTCTTTCTCTTTCTTTCTTTCTCTCTCTCTTTCTTTCTTTCCTTTCCCTTCCTTCCTTGCTTTTTTCTTTTCTTTCTTTCCTTCTTTCTCTTTCTTTCTTTCTTTTTCTTTCTCTTTCCTTCTTTCTTTCTCTCTCTTTTCTTCTTCCTTTTCCTTTTCTCCTTCCTTCCTTCCTTCTCGCTCTCTTTCTCTCTTTCTCTCTCTCTTTCTCTCTCTCTCTTTCTCCCTTTCTTTCTTTCTTTCTTTCTTTCTTTCTTTTTCTTTCTTTCTTTCTTCTTTCTTCTTTCTTTCTTTCTTTCTTCTTTCTTTTCTTTCTCTTCCTTCCTTCCTTGATTTTTTCTTTCTCTTCCTTCCTTCCTTGATTTTTTCTTTCTCTTTTCTTTCTTTCTTTCTTGCTTGCCTGCTTGCTTTCTTGCTTTCTTTCTCTTTCCTTCTTTCTTTCTCTTTCTTTCCTTCTTTCTTTCTTTCTCTCTCTCTTTTCTTTTCTTCTTCCTTTTTCTTTTCCTTTTCTCCTTCCTTCCTTCCTTCTCTCTTTTTCTTCTTTTTTTTTCTTTCTTCTTTCTTTTCTTTCTTTCTTCTTCTTTCTTTCTTTCATTCTTGCTTTCTTCTCTTTCTTTCTTTCTTCAGAGTCTTGCCCTGTCACTAGACTGGAGTGCGGTGACCCAGGTTCAAGCAATTACCCTGCCTCAGTCTCCTGAGTAGCTGGTACTACAGGCACGCACCACCATGCCTGGCTAATTTTCTTGTATTTTAGTAGATACAGGGTTTCACCATGTTGGTCAGGATGGTGTCGATTTCTTGACCTCATGATCTGCCTGCCTTGGCCTCCCAAAGTGTTGGGATTACAGGCATGAGCCACTGTGCCCGGCTACCTTTTCATTTTCTAATTTTGGTAGAAAATTTTTTTTAACTTAAAAATAATATGAAATAGAATTAAAACAGAGTGTATACTTTTCAAGTCATTGAGGGAGGATTAACCTATAATAAAACATAGAGAAGGGAGAAAAAAAGCAAGTAAGCATAAGAAATAGAAAGTATAAAAGAAGGAGAGCCATTTGCCATGACAAACTAAATAAGTAAATTCCCTAAGAAAGAGAACCAGTGATCAGATTAGTTTAAAAACAATATTGAACTACACGCTTTTTTAAAAGACACACTTATACTGTAATTACACAGAAAGTTTAAAATAAAACATTTTATTCATTCAACATTTATTCAACAAACACAAACTGAAAGAGAATATGGAGCGACACCTACATATTAAATAATGTAAGTCTACCCCAATATTTGCAAGACCTGGACGAGAATGCAAATGGAGGCCCACACACCATTGGTCTCAATATTCAAAAGTCAAAAGTCAAGTTAACAAACTGTTGAATAAAATATGTTTTGTTCATCTACCTTGACACATTAACCTTCAAAGCATCCTGGAAGCCTAAAGTCAAAAATGCAATTCTTGGGGTCTTGTGACTTTCATGATGAAATAGGGTAGTAAAGTGAGAGCAGCTGTGGCCCAACCCAGCTCCTGGCTTGCCCCCATTGTTTTCTGTGGAGGCTTGGCAAGCGCTTGTGCGACCACCCTAGCCTGTGCATGTCCTGCCTCCCAAACCCCAAACACCTGCCTTTTGTGCACCCACTGGGCCTGGGGATGTGCACACACCCAGAGAAGATGACATTGGAAAGAGGCTGCCCAGGTAGTAATCTGCTCCTTTCACTTAGCACACCCTGGAGACTTTTCCATAGTGTTCCATTTTCTTTTACAGCAAATATTTTTGTATTGCAAGCTAATCTCAGGTTGACCAGGGACGCTGCAGGAGGTGCCTTGAGAGATGGGGGAAGCAGCTGAGGACTCCTCACTTTCAGTTCAGAAAGTATAATTTTGCTTTTAGCTGCTTTACATATAAGGCTCCTGCTTAATATTTTGTTTAAATATCAAACAGGAAGGGTTGTCCACGGTGCCCCCCGACCCCCAAAAAAAGAAAAATCTTGTACATTTCAACTTCAATGACTCAACTAGTTCTCTATTGTTGGGTTCTTAAGTTGTTCACAATTTTTCTTTATTATAAACACCTCATTTTATCTATCTAATTTATATTCTTCCACTAAAAGTCTTTCAGATATCAACCCATCCCTACCTCCCACAGAAAGTCTTTTGGTTTTCTTTCTTTTCTTAACATCCTCTTAATCCAGTCTGGAGTTTCTTCCCTGGTGTTCAGAAGAAGCCTGTTTGTAGCTCTAGCATACCACCCTCCGTTGCATTTAAAATCTCTACACACTTATTTCCTAGGGAGAGGACTTTTTGTCTTTAGGAAAATGACTTTTCTTTGAATTTCTGCATTCCCACAGAGGAGGGACTCACTAATGCTTGCTGGATAAATGGATTTTCTGTGCAACTCTTTTTGTGCAAGTTC